>NC_134558.1:20134096-20491661 GCF_025594145.1 Primulina tabacum | reverse complement strand
TAACTAGGGAAAGTCACATACATCTTTTTAGCTACAAAAACAAGAAATTTGTTTTTTTCAGTTACAAAAATTGCACAAAGCAATTGAGACTCAACAACGGCTTTAAGTACAAAAAAAAGCATTTATTACACACAAACTTACCAAAATTATGTCATATCATCTAAGATATAGAATTTGATTGATTTGATATTCTAGGCAATATAAGTCAACCCCTATACATATACACTCATTTTTATTCAATATATTACCTTCAAAATTATTATATACCTAAGGAGAGTGAGAATAATAAATTATTATTCAGAAGTGCATTTAAAGCTTATCCCATCAATCAAACTACATGTTTTTAAATAACCAAAAGAAGTGTGAAGACAACAAAGTAAACTTTTTCCATCTGTTCATTTCTCCAGAAGCCAAAAGTACAAGAAAAAAAAGTAAAGAATAGTCACCTAACTGACCTTCGGCTGCAACAATATGGAAGGTTCAGCTTACTTGAATTCTTACACCACTTGCATCGCAATGAAGATGCACAACTCATCAATACTCTTGCACCTTAATCCCTTGCCATTATTCATCCTCTGCCCTATGGAAATTCCTGTACAAACAGTTGTTCAAATCAATATATGATGAATTTTTAAAAAAATCTAAACATCTGAAAATATGAGAAAGGGGTTCTTACTGTCATCTTACCCTTGCTTCATTTTTCTTTGCATCCTGTGTAGATGGGGCTACAACTGAATTTACATTGACTGATGCAGGTAAGAAGACAAATGTAAAGCTGAAAGTACATTCTAAATTATATTGAACATGAAAATCTAAACTAACATAAAGTAAAGTAATACCACTATTTGAATAAAAGCAGCCAAAAATTACAAAACCAAATATTTTTTTATTCCATAACAAGATAGCGACAACAAAGAGTCAATGATATATACGATATCAAACATCAACGTCTTGTCCATTTCACACCATGATATTGCAAAACAATAAACTTACACACAACATTTTACTTACTTATAAATAACAATAACAAGCATAAAAAACATCATTAAACAAAGTATTGTGCAAATGCAACCAAAACAACAACAAACTTGTTCGACAGATAAAGGTGTGTGCTCCACTGCATCATTTGGCATCCAGGATGTGGTCGATGCCATAACCGACTTCGTTTCAACATGTTGTTCCATGTCAACTGTATCAGCATTCTTCAAAGTAAAAGATTGTGGACTAGAAGATGCATTGCATGCTTGTGTGTGCCGACACATAGTAAAAGGGGAAGTGGGATTTTGTGATGAATTTGAATCCATTTCAATTTGGATGATGGTTTATTGTTCCCAGGAACTTTTTAAACATTAAACTCATCATACCAAAAGAATCGGTTCCGATATTTCAAACCGGCTGGACATATAAAGTAATAGTGGTCAGGTCGGGTTGAATATGACCAGCTTCACGTAATAGTATCAACCTAAAAGGGGATCGATTAAGGTGTCCGAATGCGCAACGGAAGTTTAAAATTTTCGAAAATCATATTTTCAAAGGCAAGAAATTCGAACACCTCATATACTAGTGTGTAGCAAATACAAAAACACAAAATATGACATTCACAGTGTGTTTAAAAAAATACCTATCAATCTTAAAAGATTGATGATGGCTCCAACCAAGTTGTAAACAACTTGGCTCTTGAAAGGATGAACTTCTACAAGCTTTCCTTGAGCACACCTTGCTCAAAATTAAGCCCACTACCAACTAGGAAGATCCCCTCATATTTTGCACTAAAAAATAGGATGATTTTTCTTTGAGAAGTGAGTGTTTTCCCCAACAATTGAAGAACAAAAATTGAGGATAAAAATGAAAAGAATTTCGGCCAAAGGGGGTGGGGAGGAGAGAAGGAAGACTTTTCTTGATCCTTGAAAAAGTGATAAAGGTGCATGAGCATGCCATACAATTTTTTAATGAAAAAGTAATCTCCAATTCTTCACCTCCCAAGCATGCAATGTAAGTGGGCTTGTAACATTTACAAAGCCTATGGACTTTTATTTAAATGTCCCAAACATATTTGAGACCATTTAAATATTACTTTAATTTACTCAAGCCCACTAGTATAAATAATTATTTCAATTGGGCTCTACAAGGCCCAATGTTATTTAATTAATCCAACACTTGAATTAATTTAATTATTTGGACTCTACTAGGTCCACTAGTGTTTAATTAATTCAACACTTGAATTAATATAATTTAGTCCATAATAATGTTTATGAAAATCACAATTTTCAAATACATTATTTATTTGGCCAACTTTTAATTTAGGAACACTTCCAAAAATTAAAAGTTACATTTCCCTCATAGAAGTCATACTTCTATTTTTCCTTACGCTTATGAACTCCTTTATAAGCCGTTCAACACATTGAACTATTTTACTTCTCAACGGGATCTAGAAAGCTAGCACTTGTGTGGCCCTCAATGGTTCATTGATACAACTAGCCGTGGGTTCATATCTCAATGTGATTCGGATTAAACATGTCTTTATATGAGCATACCCCAATTGCTCTATTCTTACTTATCAACCGCTTGATAACAAGAACGTCTGAACTCAAGTCTGATAGTACCCAACCAATCATGTTAAACGCCTAGCAGCATCGCTTACATGATTCCCTAGGTATCAAATGATAGTGCCTGCAAGAACCATTCAATTATGGTTAGCGTACAGTACGGTCCCTTCAACTCATATATCCCGACCGATTCGACAACCATTGGTATATCGAGAGTTGTCAATGAATCGATACTATGTGTCATGTCGTAGTTGCATCGATGGTGTAATCTACGAAACCCCTTTCATAATTACCATCATACTCTGATCAGAGATTTCATACTACACACACATGATTTCACATAGGATATCCATACCCGAAGGTAAGCGGTGAATCCCCGACTACAATGCATCGACTCCTATATTTTTCGACAAAACACCCAACCTTGCCACCTGATGACCCCATGAGAGTCGGTAAACAAGTCAAAGTGTAATGCTAGCACATAGAGTCTCAATGTTGTCCCGAGTCATAAGAACTAATGGTGTACCACCATAAACTAGGACGTTTTCACTCGATAAGTGAGAACCACTTGGAAAGTCGTTTATAGAGGGTTGTTCAGTGCACTCTACCAGGAGCACCTATCTGCATGCTCGGACAACACAATGTCCCCTATCAATGAAACTTGGTACTCACATCGCAGATACTAGTCTCAAACTCGAGCGGCCTATATCCTTCTTAGCGGCGGCTGAATCGACTAGGAACTGTTTGGAATATACAGTATTACAAATATGAGTTTCTTGATACTCATCATATGAGCATCTCATATTCTTTCTGCTATTTGTATATTCAAGGGCTTTATCTATGCAACTAGCATGGGTATACAGATAAAGAAGTGCCAAAACAATAATTTCAAATATTATTAAAATAAAGATTGTTTATACATAGAGTTTAAACATGAACCCTCGGCCAACACTTGGCTCGATGGGCACCTACTCTAACAATCTCCCACTTGCACTATAGCCAACTACCCATATGCTTAAAACCCATCGATTCGCGATGCTTCTCGAATAATGGTCCAGGTAAAGGCTTAGTTAGCGGATCAGCAACATTATCTGCGGAGCCGACTTTGTCAATCGAGACATCTCCTCTTTCCACGATCTCTCGGAGGATGTGGTACTTTCTCAATACATGTTTGGACTTCTGATGAGACCTTGGCTCCTTTGCTTGAGCAATGGCTCCCGTGTTGTCACAAACACCAGGACATAACCAACTCCATTAGAAATGACGCCCAACTCTTGGACGAAATTCCTTATCCAAACAGCCTCCTTTGCTGCAGCTGATGCAGCAATGTATTCTGCCTCAGTGGTGGAATCCGCTGTACTGTCTTGCTTGGAACTCTTCCAAGAGACAGCAGCACCATTGAGCATGAATATGAATCCAGAGGTTGACTTCGAGTCATCGATATCGCTTTGGAAGCTAGAGTCGGTATAGCTTTCCAATTTCAGTTCTCCACCCCCATAGACTAAGAACAACTTATTGGTCCTTATGTCTTTCACAGCTTTCCAATGTGGAAGACCAGGGTTCGATTGATATCTACTCACTACACTTAGTGCGAAAGCAACGTCAGGACGTGTAGATATCATCTCATACATGATGCTACCAATCGCAGATGCATATGGAATGCGTGTCATCGCCTCTATCTCTGCATCAGTCTTGGGAGACATAGACTTGGATAGGGACACGCCATGACACATTGGTATATGTCCTCTCTTGGACTCATCCATCGAGAACCTCTTCACGATGGTATCAATGTATGTGGACTGGGTGAGACCAAGCAATCTTCTTGATCTATCTCTATATATCTGTATTTCCAATACAAAAGATGCTTCACCCAAGTCCTGCATCGAGAACTTACTCGCTAACCATATCTTGGTTGATTGCAACATTCCTACATCATTCCCAATGAGTAGAATGCCATCAACATAAAGCACCAGGAATGTCACAGCACTCCCACTGACCTTCTTATACATGCAGGGTTCCTCAGGATTCTTAGTAAAACCAAACTCTTTGATTGTACTGTCGAATCTAAGGTTCCAACTCCTAGATGCCTGCTTTAGACCATAAATAGATCTTTGAAGTTTGCATACCATATGCTCACTTCCGACAGATGTAACCCCTTCAGGTTGAGACATGTAAATCTCTTCCTTAATATCCCCATTAAGAAAGGCTGTCTTGACATCCATCTGCCATATCTCATAGTCATACCATGCAGATATGGCTAGCAATATCCTTATCGACTTGAACATTGCAACTGGAGAAAAGGTTTTCTCAAAGTCAACTCCTTGTCTTTGAATATATCCTTTTGCTACCAATCGCGCCTTGAAGGTCAATACCTTCCCATCCGGCCCAAGTTTCCTCTTGTAAATCCATTTACACCCTATGGGAACAATTCCTTCAGGTGGATCCACGAGATTCCACACTTGGTTCGAATGCATGGAATTCATCTCAGATTCCATTGCTTCAAGCCACTTGGATGAATCGGCATCAGATAACGCTTCCTTGAAGGTCCTTGGATCACATCCATGGTTTGGCTCATCATGGCCCTCTTCAAGAAGCAGACCATACCTCATAGGTGGTCTCGAGACTCTCTCGGATCTTCTAGGAGCTTGTATCTCCTCTCTTGGCTCTTTGGGTGTGGGTTCTATAATTGTGGGTGTCTCTCGAACTTCTTCGAGTTCTATCATCTCCCCTTTTCTATCCAATAGAAATTCTTTTTCCAAAAAGATTGCATTCCTAGAAACAAACACCTTTGTTTCTTGGGGATGATAGAAATAATATCCAACAGAATTCTTTGGATATCCCACAAAGTAACATAACATGGATCGACTATCCAATTTATCTCCCACTACCTGCTTCACATAAGCAGGGCACCCCCATATTCTAAGATAAGAATACTTGGGAAGCTTACCCATCCATATCTCATATGGCGTCTTATCAACTGCCTTTGAATGGACATTGTTCAACAACAGTGCCGCTGTCTCAAGCGCATATCCCCAAAAGGATGGCGGCAACTCCGTGAACCCCATCAAAGACTGAACCATGTCCATCAAAGTCCGATTACGACGCTCCGAAACACCATTCAACTGCGGTGTAGCGGGCGAAGTCCACTGCGAGAGAATCCCATTCTCCCTGAGATACTCTTGGAACTCGGCACTCAAGTACTCACCACCTCGATCCGATCGAAGTGTCTTGATGCTTCGTCCCAACTGCTTCTCTACTTCACATCTGAATTCTTTGAACCTTTCAAAGGCTTCAGACTTGTATTTCATCAAATACACAAACCCATACCTCGAAAAATCATCGGTAAAAATGATGAAGTAGGCATGTCCATGCTTAGTGGTGATGCTAAGCGGACCGCAAACATCGGTAGGGATCAAATCCATTAACCCTTTAGCTCGCTCCACATGGCCCTTAAAGGGAATTTTGGTCATCTTTCCTTTCAGACAGGATTCACAAGTCGTGAGAGCATTAATATCAGACATATCAAACATGCCTACTCCCACTAGCTTGTTCATCCTTTTTAGGGAAATATGTCCTAATCGAACATGCCATAATTGTGCCGAATTTAGAGTATTTTGTTTTCGCTTGTTTGTTGTTGTTATTGCTTGGACGTTGTTTTGTGGAATATCTTTGTATTTTAAGGTGCATAGATCTTTTTCAAGTTCTCCAGTATCAATTAAACATTCATTCTTGTAAATGTTGCAAACACTTTTGCTAAATAAACAAGAAAATCCATCTTTATCAAGCATAGAAATGGAAATAATATTTTTCACCAAATCTGGTACAAACAAAACATCTCTCAAAATTAACTTAAAATCATTGTTCAAAAGCATGTAAACATCTCCAATAGCCTTGGCAGCAACTCTTGCTCCATTGCCCATCCTCAAGAAGGTCTCACCTTCCCTAAGCCTTCTACTTCTTCCCATCACCTGCAAATCATTACAGAGATGTGATCCACATCCGGTATCCAATATCTAAGATGTAGAGTTAATTGAAATGTTTACTTCAATATAGAACATACTATTTCCAGAACTCTTCTGGGCAAGATATTGCCTACAATTACGCCTCCAATGTACAGGCTTCTTGCAGTGATGACAAATATCAGCAGTCTTGTCAGCCTTCACTGGTATGGCTGCCACAGCGGGAATCGGAGTCTGCCTCTTCAAGGACACGTTCTTCTTGGGACGTTGGAAAGAACGCTTCTTTCCCTTCCCACGTGGATCGGTCTTCGTACCAGATGAAGAACCCACATAAAGAACCGGCTTCTCTTTCTTGATGGTGGACTCAAAGGTCACAAGCATGTTCACCAACTCCTCAAGGGTCGGCTCCATCTTGTTCATATTGAAATTCACCACAAAAGAATCAAATGAGCTAAGCAGTGACAAAAGCAACATGTCGGTGGTCAACTCCGAAGGCAACAACAGATCCATGCCAACGAGCTTGTCCACGAGCCCAATCATCTTCAGGCCATGCTCATGGACCGAGGCTCCATCTCGCATGCGCAAAGTGATCAGATCCTTGACGGTAGCATGCCTAAGAGGCCGCGTTTGCTCACCAAAGAGCTCCTTGAGATGCAAATGAATGTCAGCAGCACTCTTTGCATCCTCAAAACGCCTCTGCAGCTCATCGTTCATAGAAGCCTGCATATAACACCCAGCTTTGAAGTCATGGTCACACCATTCCTTGTAAGTCTGCAATTCCTCAGGAGTGCAGCTAGTCGGAGCCTCAACAGGGGGCGACTCAGTCAGTGTATATACAATCTTTTCCGAGTTCAAGACGAATTTCAGATTCTTAGCCAAGTGGGGTAATTAGGTCCGGTTAATACGTGTTTTTCGAGTATAGCAGACAGTGGATTGCGAATCGAAGACATTGTCAAAAATTGTACTGAAAAGTAAACAGATAAATGTTAATGACCATTTTAAAATATTTAATAAGATATAAACTATGGACTTTTACTTTATAAATTTTCGCTCCCACTGTTTTGACATATTTCACTACCCTCTAGTGAAACGGAAAACTCCTTTCCTCAGTAGGCACGCAAGGTCCAATTAGCGAATTATGATCCCGAATAATATCAGCCAATCACAATTCCTAAAAGGTAGTTTCCAATTGCATCAATATACAACCCTCTACGTAAAATTTTGTCTCACGTTTGATTAGGACCCAATAATATGACGTCGTTCATCTTTTCGTGTCAAGCCTTACCCATCGATGTTGAACCTTAATGGACGATCGCCATGAGTTCCCTCAATAATATGAGCCTAAATCATGGGAGTTCTACGTAGTTCACATCACCATGTCAATGGATGTCACAGCTTTCCGGCACCCAGGGCCCCCTCAATAATATGAGCCGAGCCCCGAGCACGGGTAGCGTTCATCATGTACCCATTGTCGATGGAAGACATGAAAATTATAAAAAACTTTATAATTTCCCTTTTCGGGCTTGATATTAATTTTGAATCTTATTCAAAATGAGGGTTTTTAATTTTGAAAGGTCTCATCATTAATTTTATTTAAAAGCTCGCCATGTTTGATCGTATGTTTGCCGGATTCATGCAACTTTGTTATTATCATAATAATAACGCACATACTCATTATTTATAACATATCATGCATATATTATAAACAGTAAAAAAAACAAGGATGATCAATCGCCCCAAAACTAATGGCCCGTGTGAGCTAAGCACGGGCCTAGGTCCAATCCTAGGGAAATGCAAGGGATGCAAATGCAACTATTACATAAGCTTCCAATATTTACATGTCTTCGATCTTCATAATCATCAAGGCCACCATCTTCCAATCTTGATCTTCCACTATACTAATATTTACAAATAAATATCCATGGCAAATAGGGATACATCTCATGGGGTGGAAACGGGCCATAAACCAAGTCCACTTTAAATTTGATAATTATTACAATCATTCAACACAAAATATCCTACCATACACCTAGCAAATTGGGCTTGGGCTTTTGATCATCCTTCATGCATAATATCACATATCATACACCATCAATTAATTATCACAATAATTAATTGATCCAATATTATATATCTTGATCCAATCACTAACCGCCACGATTATAAACTAAATTAACAAAGTATACAAACTCCTTTGTCTACTTTCTAATTTATTTATTTATAACCGAATTTCTTGTAAATCACCATTTACTATAAATAATTAAAGTCCAACTTAAATTATTTATTTAATGAGATAATATTTGCAGCTTTTGCAAATTTAAACTTAAGGGCACAAAAAATCATTTTTCACCAAAAACATTTTGGCCTATTTAAATTTCACAAATATGTTAGCCATCTCATGGCCCAACAACTTCAAGGCCCATGACACTTTGATAATCCAAAACACTTTTAGAAACCCTAGTCGTCATCGCCGGAGCTCCGTCGCCGGATTCCGGCCAACAATTTTTTTTTATTATTTTTAAAGGAGGGGTTCGGGCAGCCCCTCGGGCTGCCCTTGCTGCCCGAAATGAGCAACCCCTCGGGCAGCCCGAGCTGCCCGAAATGGGCAGCAACATGCTGCCCGAAATTTCCCCAAAGTTGGCCTTGATTTTTGTTGCAAAAACTCATCTCATGCGGTTAGAAATCGACCTCAATATAATATTATGTATATGCTACACAAAATAGTATCCTTAGCTCATGATACCACTTGAAAGGGGATCGATTAAGGTGTCCGAATGCGCAACGGAAGTTTAAAATTTTCGAAAATCATATTTTCAAAGGCAAGAAATTCGAACACCTCATATACTAGTATGTAGCAAATACAAAAACACAAAATATGATATTCATAGTGTGTTTAGAAAAATATCTATCAATCTTAAAAGATTGATGATGGCTCCAACCAAGTTGTAAACAACTTGGCTCTTGAAATGATGAACTTCTACAAGCTTTTCTTGAGCACACCTTGCTCAAAATTAAGCCCACTACCAACTAGGAAGATCCCCTCATATTTTGCACTAAAAAATAGGATGATTTTTCTTTGAGAAGTGAGTGTTTTCCCCAACAATTGAAGAACAAAAATTGAGGATAAAAATGAAAATAATTTCGGCCAAAGGGGGTGGGGAGGAGAGAAGGAAGACTTTTCTTGATCCTTGAAAAAGTGATAAAGGTGCATGAGCATGCCATGCAATTTTTTAATGAAAAAGTAATCCCCAACTCTTCACCACCCAAGCATGCAATGTAAGTGGGCTTGTAATATTTACAAAGCCCATGAACTTTTATTTAAATGTTTCAAACATATTTGAGACCATTTAAATATTACTTGAATTTACTCAAGCCCACTAGTATAAATAATTATTTCAATTGGGCTCTACAAGGCCCAATGCTATTTAATTAATCCAACACTTGAATTAATTTAATTATTTGGACTCCACTAGGTCCACTAGTGTTTAATTAATTCAACACTTGAATTAATTTAATTTAGTCCATAATAATTTTTATGAAATCACAATTTTAAAATACATTATTTATTTGGCCAAATTTTAATTTAGGAATACTTCCACAAATTAAAAGTTACATTTTCCTCATATAAGTTATACTTCTATTTTTCCTTACGCTTATAAACTCTTTTATAAGCCGTTCAACACATTGAACTATTTTACTTCTCAACGGAATCTAGAAAGCTAGCACTTGTGTGGCCCTCAATGGTTCATTGATACAACTAGCCGTGGGTTCACATTTCAATGTGATTCGGACTAAACATGTCCTTATATGAGCATACTCCAATTGCTCCATTCTTACTTATCAACCGCTTGATAACAAGAACGTCTGAACTCAAGTCTGATAGTACCCAACCAGTCATGTTAAACGCCTAGCAGCATCGTTTACATGATTCCCTAGGTATCAAATGATAGTGCCTGCAAGAACCATTCAATTATGGTTAGCGTACAGTACGGTCCCTTCAACTCATATATCCCGACCGATTCGACAACCATTGGTATATCGAGAGTTGTCAATGAATCGATACTATGTGTCATGTCGTAGTTGCATCGATGGTGTAATCTACGAAACCCCTTTCATAATTACCACCATACTCTGATCAGAGATTTCATACTACACACACATGATTTCACATAGGATATCCATACCCGAAGGTAAGCGGTGAATCCCCGACTACAATGCATCGACTCCTATATTTTTCGACAAAACACCCAACCTTGCCACCTGATGACCCCATGAGAGTCGGTAAACAAGTCAAAGTGTAATGCTAGCACATAGAGTCTCAATGTTGTCCCGAGTCATAAGAACTAATGGTGTACCACCATAAACTAGGACGTTTTCACTCGATAAGTGAGAACCACTTGGAAAGTCGTTTATGGAGGGTTGTTCAGTGCACTCTACCAGGAGCACCTATCTGCATGCTCGGACATCACAATGTCCCCTACCAATGAAACTTGGTACTCACATCGCAGATACTAGTCTCAAACTCGAGCGGCCTATATCCTTCTTAGCGGCGGCTGAATCGACTAGAAACTGTTTAGAATATACAGTATTACAAATATGAGTTTCATGATACTCATCATATGAGAATCTCATATTCTTTCATCTATTTGTATATTCAAGGGCTTTATCTATGCAACTAGCATGTGTATACAGATAAAGAAGTGCCAAAACAATAATTTCAAATATTATTAAAATAAAGATTGTTTATACATAGAGTTTAAACATGAACCCTCGGCCAACACTTGGCTCGACGGGCACCTACTCTAACACAACCCATTGCCGCACTCGCATTGTGGCCGGTGGTGTCTTCACATCCATGAAAGCTATGCTAAAGATTCATTGAATGAATTTTTAAATGAGTTAGATAGCTATACATATATGGTTAAAATAAATTTTTACCCAACTTATTGTTTGGAAAACTACAGCAACTTTAGTAGACCAAAAAATTAGTAAACTAGTTTTCATCTTCAACGGAGAATATGACAATGAAATCCTAAACCACAGAAAACCAGTGAAATCAAAGTTGAATTACATGTACAACCTACACACATACAACTTGCAACCCATTTCGGTTGTTGTATATTTCAAAATTTATTTTTTCAACCAATTTCTATAAAATGTAAAGAAAATGAATAAACGTTCATACAAACAGAAACTCCTACATTTTGTCAAAATTAATCACATTCATGTGCAGTGAGAAGGTTGGAGATCGAATTTTCTTCCGCACAATATGTTATCAGTTACATATTCTCGTGATTTCGATCGGATATGAACCTGCACAATCCAATTTCACCCTTTCAGATGTCGGATTGACTTGTAACACATTACGATCCAGAGATTTTCGACAAAAATTCGTAGATCTATGCGGAGCTCTTTACATTTTTGTCGGCTATGGTTTTCTTCGAAGATATTGTATGGAGGAAATGTGTCGGAGGAAATGTGTCGGAGGAAATGTGCGGATAGTTAACAAAATTAGGTATGCAATTAAAAAATAAACAAATATATCAAAGAGTATTTTTGGTAGTACAAAATTAAGTGATTATTTAATCAGACGCTTACAAATCACACCAAACACAACAAGGATTTGAGCACACCATACAAATATTTTTTTATCCTATATTTTATCATTTATGTATTAATCATTCAGTAATCTTATCATTTGAACCAAACATTGTGTTACTGAATATTGTTTGTATAAGCTATATTGGTGACATAGTACTTAGATAAGAAATTTAAATTCACTAGTAGTAAAGCAGTAACTAAATATTGTGTGAGTTGGTAAAGTAGTAACTAAATATTTGAATAAGCTATATTTCTTGTAGTGACTAAATATTGTGTGAGTTGGTAAAGTAGTAAAGTAGGTGATGGTTTGATCAACTATTTAATATTATCTTGGTTGAACCTGTCATACAAGGTTTGTCTGGTTGTCGTGGTTTACAGGTTAAATGTAACGTCCAAAAGCCAACCCACGTAAACCACATGTATGCAAATGGATTGAATTGCTTAATTGTTTTATTTAATTGATTTTAAATGCTTACATGGCGCATACTATATGGTTAAGGGTCTAATTGCGTGATTTTATGAAAACTGTAGATTTTACTCGTATATTCGATAATAGGCTCGGGAATGGAGACCGGGGACAACCAAGATAAAATAAATATTTTTTAATAAATATTTTCAAGGCTTATTAATATGATTAAATATGATTTGATTTTTCTAAAAATGGTAGAGTTCAGATTATTTTATGAGATGAGGTTGATTTTATCCGAGAAACCGGGTTTGGGCAAAACGAAGGACTTTAAAAGATCAATTGTATTATTTTTTACTCCTGTTTAGAACATGCTGAGTCACTAGACTCACTAGGTTTGAATGCTGCAGTTGATGATGATATTGATGGAAGCATTGACGCTTGAGTGAATCGAGTCCGACAGTACACTCCCGAGGAACTTTATTTCCGCATTAGCTTGACAGTCAAAGTTTTAAAGGATTTTGTTAATGAGTTAATTAGATATTTTTTTATGCTTTATTTTGAAGTTAGTTTGATCATGTTAAATGTTGAAGTTGAATGTTGTTAATTGACGATTAACGGATTTTTATGTACTTGAGATTTTAAATGTTAAATTATTTAATTTATAGAAATGTTAAGTTATTTTAAATGGTGAAATTCGAGAGTATATATGTATAAAAAAATTAGTTGGATTTTAAAGAGAAAAGTAGGCGACTTTTCATTAAATGCAGTTAGCCTGAGGGTTTATGCGACGAGTATCTAATGGCAGCAGCAGCAGATTTTATCGTCATTGAAAAAAATAACTGTTTTTTTGGTCATTTATGTTTGTTTTTGTGATTTTTGTATTCTTTGAGATAAAATATCAGTTTTAGCAATGTATCTTTTGATATTTTTTTATAATTTTATTTATTTTTTCAACAATAGTGCTGATGTGAAACCACACATTTAAACGTCATATCAATATTCATTGGTGGCACATTAATGTCGTATTGCATCACAAAAAAAGACTAATATTATCTAAAAAAAGATAGCAGACCAAAATTAAAATTTGATAATCAAATGGATCGAAATAACAAAAAAGCAAACATATAAGACCAAAAAATAATTTTTCCCAAAAATAGATAAAAATTGAAAATTTTGAAATTATAATGGTTCCCTCTAGGTCAAGGTAATTCAAGTTTTGTGTTGCCTTATTAATATGGCGAAAAACCACATTTATTCCCAATTAAAGAACACAACGAGGGGACTTCCTTCATTCATTTATTATAGCGGAATAGTTAAAATTTGAAATTCATGCTTGCTTAAAAAATAAATTTATATCAGTGCTCGGGTTTTTAAATTAACGATTACAAATTTTTTTTAAAAAAAATCACTATTTAACTTTAAATTGGTCTAGATATTTTTCTTTTTTTTTTGCTTGCCATTTCGAATTTTATATGGATAGCTGAAATGATTTTCAAATTTCTTTCTCAGCTGAATTCCTATGAAAATTGTATGTACTTTAACGTTAATTACATCAATTAAATATTTTAGATTGGAGTACGGGTAGAAAATTTTGATAACCGGAATATATATACATTTTTATTTTATTATTGTTTTGCTAGTTTGTTATCCATTTCTTTTTAATTTTTTTATATTAATTATCCATTTCCTTTGGATAGACAATGGTTTGAAATTCCATTTTTACTGGACCCCTAAGTTAAGCACGGGCTAAATATCCCATATGAAAAAAAAAAGAACATTTTATGCAAAATTAACAATATGTTAGACCTCCTGTTAAATATCCGACATAAAATCTTCTATCGGATGAGTAAATGCGCCTGGGTTTTATAACACAAGGGAGCAATCTGTTTGATTTTTAAAAAGAAGAATGTATTAAATTATTAATATTTCTTAGGAAGTTTAACGTTTTTTAGAATTTTCACAAAGGTGGTTGGTGTAATTAGCCCATTAACTAGGAAATTCGAACTATGTAACTTGACTGGATGCAATCTAGGGTTTTTACTAAAATCAATGTTTAATTATTTTAAAGTTTTATAGGCATGATTATTGCATGATTATGTATGTCATTTCATGGTTTATTAAGATTTCATGCATTAGAGTTTTTAAGTTGTATTTCGCACTCGAAATAGAAACAGAAACCGGGGATTATCAGGAAAATGTTTTTATTAAATAATTATTTTTATTTATTTAATATATGGTGTAATTAAGTATAATTTTTGAAAATGGACCTTGGTTGGGTATTTTTACTCGTTGGGCCATATTTTTAACCGGTACGCAAATTTTAATGATTCAGATGACTTTTTGAAGGTGCGGAAAATATTTTCAAAAACGTACCTAAACGAATAATTTTTGAGTGTGTTCTTAGGCTTGACGGATTTATTTTATTGCTTAATGGACCTAAAATCATTTTTAACTCCTTTAATTATTATAAAAGGCCAATTAGTGTATCACATGCATTTTGACTTGAAGCAAAAATCAAATCCTAACCCTACATTCCTCACACTCGGCCGCCCCCTCCCTCTTGCTGCAGTATCCATGTCAAAAGCTTTCTTCAGCAGCATTCGAAAATTCTTCATGATTTTTCAAGAAGGTTCCTTCCTCGTCTCTCCGGTGCTCGTCGTATGCGAAGATATCAAAGCTTTCGTGCGTTCAAACGCTGGCACGCCCAAAACGTCTTTTTTCTCATCATTCACGCTATTTTATGCTGATGTGTGCGCGTTTGCTTGAAGATTACATAGATACATTATGTGGTTTTGTTTTTGCAAAGATTTTGCCATGAAGATGCATATATTCTTCATACAACTCACGTTTTTGTTGTCTTGTGAAAAAGGGCTTCCGACTTATGAGGCTAGCTTCCGACTTATGATGCTAGGGGGCTGTTATGTCAAGAGTGAAGGTGTCTAGGTGCTGGAGTCACGAGCTGGTCAAGTCTTGGTGAGGGCCGAACGAACCTAGGGCATGCATGTGACGTATGGGACTAGTTCGGGCATGGAAAGGAGGACCGGCTGTTGGTGGAGTTTAACTGAGCCACGGTGCAGATCTTAAGGGGTCTGAGACATGGTCCATCATGGCTCAACCACGGCTGGCCTCAACCTAGGAGTCGGTCGAGATGCATGAGTCAAGTAGGATAGGGACATGGCTTGTTTTCGGGTAACTCACGCACGGCCGAGAGCAGGGAGCTGTAGGCGTGACTAGGGTTGATACAGTAAGTCATCCATGATTTGATCTTGGTCCTAGACGACATCGGTTCATGTTGCTTCGATTCGGTAAGGTCTAGGATCGGATTATGGAGGACTTGACGCATTAGGATTTCTAGGAAATCCAAGTGACAAAAATCCAGAAACTTTCAGGGGCTGTTAGAGGGCCTTATAAGGTGGTCTGATTTATGTTGTTTAGGGGCTTGTAGGGTGCGTTTAAGGTGTGAAAAAAATTGGAGAAAGTTTCGTTAAGTTTCGGGATGATTCGGGTTAAAACCGGGACCCTAGTCCAAGTTATAAAATGAATCATATAAGTTATGGAACGGACTCAAGGTTATGTCTAGGAAATGTTTATAAATATGTTTTGAGGCATTTTGAGGAGTTTGGTTGGCTTCGGGTCGAAATTTTGAGGTCCATGGTAAAATGGTCAATTAGGGTTTCTAGGGGGAAAACGATCATCTTGCACCTGGGTGGAGTTAGCAGTTCTGGCGGCGCCCTGATCACAATGTTACATGTTTTTAATGTATATGTTACCACTAACATGAATTTTTATGTTAAATGAAAAATACGTTGTATGCTTGGTTTTTAGGAACATTTACGTATATGTATGATTTTTATAAGTGATGAATATGATGAAATGTTTTGAAAGATGAGAGTTAGGTTGTGATTAATACGAATACGATGAAATGTAAGGCCAAGGCTCAGTGAATGAATAATATTGTCGCTGATGTCCCCGCCGCCAGGTACCACGGTTATACGTAGATGGATCCATCAAATAGAGCTGATACGAAAGTCACAACTAATGAACACGTATATGATGATATGTTGAGACATGTTTTGACACGTTATGCCTTATTATGTTTACGGTTTTAAGATCGTGAAATGTATGTTGATTACAGTACTTTTACTGTTGCATGTTATGCATATGTACTCGCTATAACGTTTGAGGTGTGTCGATTCTTTAGACTCACTAGGTGTGAATGACGTAGGTGAGATATCGATGAGGAGAGTGGATTCGCCGAAGACTGAGTAGGCGGGTCTGGATGTGCGCACGCTAACTCAATGACCTCATTTTTTCCGCACATCAGGGTTTTGAGTTAGGAGAGATTATGGACATTTTCATATTCTGTCATTTTATATGTTGATGAATGTCAGGAGTTTTGCATGTTTGACGTTATGTCATATTTTTTTACTGCAGCGTTTTTATTAATATGAGATTATCCACAATTACTCAAACAAATAATTAGCTAAGATTTGAAATTGCCAAATACATTTATTCAAATAATCCAATGGATCTGTTGGTATGAATTTGAAATCTCTAGTTTCAAATCCATCAATCCAAATATAGAATTGGTGAACTCATAACAAAATATATTGTTTAAAAAACTATGAGATTATGACGAAAAGGAAGTAATTTTATAACATATATGTATATATATATATATATATATATATATATATATATATATACTATCTTATGTGGTTACACAATATAAACGATCAATTTGCTTAAGGTTAGCTCCATTATTTTTAAAACACAACATGGTTCTTAGAAATGTCCTAACTGAAATTATCATCGGTATTATATGACAAATGTAATGAGAGAAGATAAATCTGTACTACAAAATTATTGAAAGTCAATTTTTCATTGTCCTTATTTAAATTAAGTTTATAACAAATATTATTATACAAATTTATACAAATTCCCAAAAAATAAATAAATAAACCATCTAAAATTGAGAAAATATCCTTTAAAAAAGTCCAAAAAAACAGCAAAAAGAACAAAAATTGTGCTTGTTTTTGTCCCTGTATTTAAAAGTAGGCATAGGAGCCCACATCTCTCACCTAAAATGCCATCCAGCTAATGCCCACGTTCCCTTTTCCTCTCCCATCAATTTCGATGCTTCATTCGTAAATCGTAAATTTAACAATTGTAAAAATTTTTTATTTGTGAAAGCAATTAGCAATTATATATGCAGACTTAAACATGAAAGTTGATTTGACAGGTCACAAATAGCACTGAGAATTCATTCAATGCTCCGGCGGTGAAGTAGTCGACTACTGGATGCATTTTTTTTTTAAATATGGTTACTTTCTTTGCAACAATGATCTATGAAACTTATCGAGGTGCAAAACTCTCCAATTTCATATTATCCCTCCGAATGAGTCGATCGTCAGAACAACTTTGTCTTTGGGCCAGCGATTCTTGGTCTCAAGTCCAATATTTTTATATAGAAATATAAAAATATAAATAAAATTGGATACCAAGATTTACTTCAATTTTGTGAAGGAACATGATAGTTCGAGATTTCCAGAAGTTGATGGTTTAGAGTGTATCAAATAGCATTATTTTAGATTTTTCTTGCTGTGTTTTGAGCACTTTGTTTGAACACATGCAAAATGGATATCTATACTATCTATACTATAGTATTAAGTGTGAGCACATGATAATAACTATCTAGAGAGAACATCAATTTTTTTTCCAAATTTACCCTTATATTATACTAATATTACACTTTTGTTTTTTTTTTTAAAATTTCAACACACACTTTTATTTTTATTTTTTTATTTGAACCATTCAAATATCAATTTAGTCCCTCCATAATTTTTCAAATTTCACTTTAGTCCATCGATAATGATAAAAAATTGTACACACATGCATCGCGTATGCAGAGTAACTAGTAATTTATAATGGAGCTAATAAGCTTTTAAGATATTTGAATAGAAATAAGATGTGAAGCTTGAATATGTTCAGCATATTAGAATATTAAACATGTTAGAAAACGTATATGTAGTGTTAGCGTTTCTTAGTCTTCTATCCATTTAGAAATATGCTTATAAATAGTGTTAGCGTTGTAATAAAAGTCAACTCCTCTTATTCAATAAAATGAATACTTCGATCATTCCACTCACAACTTCAATATGGTGTCAGAGTGTATTGGATGTACATGAGTTTATAAGATCAAACTTGGGTTGTGATTGATTTACCATTAGCTATCAAGTTAGCCTGTTGGATGTAGTTGGGTTTACAAGATCAAACTTAAATCCGATGGGATAGTGGATCGATTTAAGGAGAGACTTGTAGTTAGGGGTTATACGTGTAGAGCTCAAAATCAGTACACGTAAATCCATGTATTTATTAAATTATTAAATTATTTATTTAATTTTAAAATGATCTTTAACGATGCATGATTTAGGATTTGCATTATTTAAATTATTACATGTTTATTTGATGCATGTTAAAACGTTTTCTTGAGTTTTATTTTTCAAGCGAATATTCGATACAGTATCGGGAAAAGAGACCGGTGATGATTTAGGCGATTCATGAATATTGTGGTATTTTATTTCAAGTTAAGAAAATTGATATTTTAAATGATTTATGAAATTTTAGCATTTTAAAACCTAATTTTATTTATTAGGTGATTTCAAGATTTTAAGCTTTTCAAAAAAAAAAAAATTGAATTTTGGAATTTTAATCTTGAAAATTTAGTATTTTAGTATTTTATTAAATCTTTGAGTGAGATTAAATAATTAGATTAGTAATATTTTATCACTAATTATTTAACTAAGCATTTTTAACCCCTAATTAATCCTTTCACTCACACACACCCACACACCTATCGGTTGCACACACTTACACACACATTGTGTTTTCAATTTTGGAGGAAGAAAACTAGGGTTCTTGAAATTCTTCAGCAGCCAACCCCTTTCCCTTGCAAATTTCTGGAGATTTATGCCCTTTTTAGAGCAAAAATCGTGTAGCAAGCGTCTCCCGATCATCTACGTAATCCACCGCGTTAGTATTCGTTATCTTCGTGCGTTTTAACTCAAAGGCATGTATATTCTTTATTTTTCTACATCGATCTTGCCATAGTAAATATATCCATTTATGTTATGCAAAGTTTGAACAATGATGTTTGAAACGATTTTGGAACGGTTTTTAGATCTCAAAAATCAAATCTGCTTCCATTTCGAATCCTGCGACTTTTCGGTCGGTTTTCTGAAAAAAAACTTTCAACATACAAATCGTAGTACTTTTCGATATCTTCGATTTGACAGTAAATTCGTAATTTTCGGACAAGAGACGAGTGAGTTATGATTTTTCTCGTGTGATTGCTCAAATTGTTATAAAATGTATTCTTTTGTTTCTTGATGATTTCGAGTTGAAGGCCTCGTTGGAACTGGGCGACGCCCGAGCGGTAAGCTTTTACCGCCCGAGCGCCAGGCCTTCTGGACAGGTGCGCCCGAGCGGTAAAATGTTACCGCCCGAGCACCAAACATTCTGGAAAAAAAAAAGTTTTAGTATGTGCCGCAGACGCCCAAGTGAGATCGAAAGAAGCCCACAACGCTATATAAATATGTTCGACGTCCAAAAGAAAATGTTTTATATTTTTGAGGTATGCAAAATGTCTTGGACCAATTATGTTACGAATTTGGAAGCCGGAGAACGTGTCCGGGGACATCTCCACCCCGGTAAAGCATGACCGAATTTTGATCAGGATTGGGAAGCGGTAAAGCATGACCAGGGACCAATCCACCCGATAAAGCATGACCGGGGATCTTATGTATGTGGGAGTGGACGTTCGGTCGAAAGGCTATGATGATCCTGCCAGCCCAGTACTATGATTTAGTCTGATCAGGTGCATTATGTTATGGGTCACTTGCTTTGAAACATATTTCTACTCAAAATGATGATGATTATGCATGTTTAAGTATGTATGATGCAGGAAAAATGCTTATGAAATGATGGCACGTCTATGTTTATGTAAGTATATTCAGAGTTTAAGTATGTATGAGCTACTTTAAAATGCGTGTGGTTTTATTCTATATTACTTGCTACTCTCAGTTTATACAAGTTGAGTTCTTAGACTCGCTAGATTTAAATGATGCAGGTGAGGACGAGTATGAGGAGGCGAGGGGCGGGGACCAGTGAGTTGGCTCGCACGGTGCAAAGGCCTAACCCGAGGACCCCTTAAGTTTTCAAAAAATTTTATGCACGTTAAATTCATTTACTCTGATTTTATTGAAATTACTTCACATTGTTTAAACAAGTACCTGTTGCAAGCTCTTTTAAATTTCAAATATTTAGACAAGCATTTTACTTGTATTTCATTTTTATTTAAGAATTTTTTTTTTATTTTTCGCAAATTTTAAGTAGTTTTAAAGTACGGTACGTTACAGTTGGTATATGAGTGATGTTCTTGTGAAGGGTTATTCCTACTGCCGGTTGCGAGAAGCTCACACAGTCAAGCCTCAAGTCTATAAGTTTTAAAGTTTTAAAATTCTATCATGTAGTAAGCATCCAAGTCATGATTTCAGCATGTATATGTTTAAGTTCGAATTACGTTCATCTTATGATATGAATATTATGTTCTTGCATGTTGGTTTACTGTGTTGGTTAAATATTGGAACAGTATGCCTTCTAGACGTATGATCGCATGTGGAGCAGATGAAGAGGATAGAGAGGCTCGAGACGGGGAGAGGGCCACCCCTCCTCGCCCACCGCCAGATATGCAGGCGCAGATTCTTGTAGGATGACCCAGTTCTTCGCATAGTTTGCAGGGAACAATGCTGGAGTAGATACAGGAGCGAGGCCCAGGCCAGAGGCAGTGTATGAGAAATTCAGGAGGATGGATCTGAAGGAGTTCTCTGGGACTACTGACCCGATGATAGCGGAGGGATGAATTAAGTCCATCGAGGTGATAGTCAATTTTATGGAGCTGTAGGATGCAGACAGAGTCAGATGTGCCACTTTTCTGTTGAAAGGGGATGCTAGATTGTGGTGGCAGAGCGCGTCTGTGTCAGTGAATTTACAGACCCTTACTTGGGAGGGCTTCAAGGAGGTGTTTTATTCCAAGTACTTCACTAAGGAAGTACGCTCCCGATTGATTAGGGAGTTCATGACTTTGAGACAAGGGAGACCGCAGTGTGGCGGAGTTTGTGAAGAAATTCTAGCAGGGGTGCCACTTTGTGCCCTTGATAGCTAATGATGCCAGGGAATAGTTGAAGCACTTCCTTGATGGTTTACGGCCGATATTGCGCCGTGATGTTCGAGTAGCTGGTCCTACCACCTATGCTGTTGCTGTATCTAGAGCCTTTTCGGCTGAATATGACCAAAAAGACATCGAGAATGACAGGCACGACAAGAGGTCCTATCAGGCGCTCTAGCAGCACAATCCCAGTTGCAGCATGTTTAAGAGAACTTTCCAGGGATAGCAGGGAACGAGGCCGTTTCAGAGACCGCCGAAAGACAAAGGTCCTATTCCGCAAAAGAAGGCTCCTCAAAAGCCTGGTGAGCATTCAGTATGCCCGAAATGCAACCGTCATCATATGGGACAATGTCTATGGTGTTCGAGCAAATGCTTCAAGTGTGGAGCCAGTGATCACATGCTGAATGCTTGCCCGCAGGGGAGGCAGCCGAACCAGGGGAGAGTGTTTGCCATGCATGCCGAGGAGGCGAACCCATACACGACTCTATTGACTGGTAACCTATTTAATTAAGAATTGTATTATTTTTGTCATTCATGCTTCGAATTTTTACTCGGGTATAATAGTAGGTTGTTTTTGTATTTTGGAGACTTTGGATAGAGATTTCCAACTATGCATGAGGTTAAGATTAGTATTTTGGAGTATAAGTTTATGTGTTGTGCTAACGTCACTGAGGAAATATCTTCATAAAAAGAATAACCACAAAGGCCTTGTTAGATTCCGGGGCCACTCACTCTTTTATCTCAGAGACGTTCGCTAATTATTTGGGTGTCAAGTCCATTGGACTCGACGTGAGCTACTCCGTGACAGTCCCATAAGGGGAGGAGTTATCAGCTACTAGTGTGGTCTGAGATATCGATCTTGAACTACAGGGCCACCTAGTTTACGACGACCTGATTGTGTTGCCAATGCCAGAGTTCAATGTTATCTTGGGGATGGACTAGCTGATGAAGAACAAAGTTCTAATTTATTTTCAGAAAAGATCATTATCGGTAAGACCATTGGGCATGGAACAATTTATTTTTGAGCCAGACAGGTGGAGAAGTTTCCTTCACATGATCTCTTGCATGCAGGCACAAAAACTTATACATAAAGGGTGTCAGGAATTCTTGGTCAGTATTATTTCAACACCTGACGCACCCACCTTGTCGATATCTGACGTACCAATTGTAAGAGATTTTTTGATGTTTTCCCTGACGACGTCATAGGTCTTCTACCATAGAGAGAGGTGGAGTTCGCCATTGACCTTGTGCCAGGCACTATGTCATTCTCTAAGGCACCGTACCGGTTGGCTCCAGCAGAGATGTTAGATTTCAAACATCAAATTCAGGAGCTCCTAGACAATAAATTCATCTGCCCTAGTTTCTCACAATGGGGAGCACTAGTGCTCTTCGTAAAGAAGAAAGATGGAAGCATGAGGTTGTGTATCGATTACCGAGAATTGAACAAGGTAACGATCAAGAATAAATACCCATTACCAAGGATCGATGACTTATTTGATCAATTGCAGGGAGCTACAATGTTCTCTAAGATAGATCTACGTTCTGTTTATCATCAACTGAAGTTAAATGATGCAGATGTTCATAAGACAGTCTTCAGAACTAGATATGGGCACTACGAGTTCTTAGTGATGACATTTGGGTTATAGTGGATCGAATTACTAAATCGGCACACTTCTTACCAGTGAAGAATACTTTCTCTATGACTCAGTATGCAGAGCTATATATCCGGGAGATAGTTCGATTGCACGAGATCCCAGTTTCTATTGTGTCTGACAGGGACCCGAGACTCACATCGTCCTTTGGAAGAGTTTACATGCAGCTATGAGGATGAAGTTGCTATTCAGTACGACATTCCACCCTCAGAAGGATGGCTAGTCTGAGCGAGTGATTCAGATATTGGAAGATTGTTGCGAGCTTGTGTGATCGATTTCCATGGGAATTGGGAATCAAAACTACCCCTAATGGAGTTTACCTACAACAACAGTTTTCAATCATCTATAGGTATGACTCCTTATGAAGAATTGTATGGAAGAAAGTTAATATCGCCGATTCATTGGGATGAAGTCGGTGAGAGACCAAAACTTGGCCAAGAGATCGTTTAGCAGACTGCAGATGTAGTGGTCAAGACAGGACGAAGACCGCTCATAGTCGTCAAAAGAGTTATGCTGACAAGAGAAGAAGAGATCTCAAATTTGTCGTGGGAGATCACGTATTCGTGAAGATAGCACCTATGATGTGGGGACCCGGACGCTAATCATCATTAGGATTAATTTGATCGATTAAATAAACTGGGTCGCAAATTTTTTTTTATAATGTTGAACACTTTATAAATAAGTGTACAAAGTTCTACAACAAGTTAGGTCTCATCTCATTCAAATTACAAGATCAAGTTTAATATCTACAACACGATCAAAAGTACAAGTCTTGTACAAAAGAAAGTCATAACAAACTAGGGTTCAACAACTACATATCAAGTGTTGAAAGCCAATTCTACTTCTAAACCTGGATCTCCACTCTAATCTCGATCGTTCATCCTCTTCTAGGCCCTAATCCTGTCCCACCTGTTGTCATGAACACATACAAACACAACAACAGCCGGATAACTCCGGTGAGAAATATAATTCCCAGTATAAACAACGTATAAATGCATTTCATATAATCATATACATAAGCATATAAAATTTATAAAACAATATGGATCGTAGTCTACGAAATCATAAATCGATACAATGATGTAAATCAAACTCTTGAACTCTTATTCTTGACTCGACTCTTATCTAGGGATCCCGGTTGAATAAGAACGTAACAAGTCTCCCACCTACTCTTCCCAACTAGATGGTGGTACATTCTTATTCCCAGACATTGGTCCTCTATATCGAATCTCTACAATAAGAGTCGATCTACTCCTAAGCACATCGATATAAACCAAATATCCAGTGACTTGGCACCTTTACCAAAGACTCAATGCATGCTTTGCTATAACTCAATAGACTAAGCATATCAATCTCATGAATTGCAATCACATTAAAGTAATAACAATAAAGTATGTGGTTTTGGGAAACTCAAGATATCTCTTACTCGAGTTGTACCTCCCGGTTTAACATTGATTTATACCTTTCTTTTCGTAGATAAATCTGGTCAACGAAATCAAATATCAATATGGCTCTATTCAGTCTTCGAAGCCTTCAATACCAACTCTGGAATGACATTATTGAGGAGTACAATATCAATATACAACTCAAAGAAATACTCGATATGATCAGAACTCAGGCTAATTCTGTTTCGACGGCATAACAGTACAATCTCGAGATACCGGCAATTCAATATCAATAGATACCAATCTCAACAACTCATAATCATAACAAACACAAGCTGGTATTCTCAAGTTCTGTATAATCTCAATCAAATCAAATCTGGAAACTGATAACAATTGCATACGGTGTCCGTTCTTCGATCCGGTTTCGATTATACAGTTATCACAATCTCAGGAACACATAATAACAATCATATCATGATTTCCCCAACAATAAATTTTCGAACCATATAGGAAAGTAATAAAACTTACATCCCGTTGAAGCTCTTGATAAGAGAAGCACAGAACTCAACTCGGATTGAAAATCGGACGGCCGGATCTTGCACGATCACTATTCTAGAATATGAAAACCTTGAAGCTTTCTATGGAGTTCCTCGGTTCTTTCCTCTGCAAATTATGAAGGAGAATGAATTGAAAGTCTTGTTTATACATGTCCCCATGCATGGCAAGACAAGTGGCACAATTTCATATATCAGTGCTCGCGCATATGCGCGCCCGGTCTTCGCGCATATGCGCGAGACCTACTGTCTCGGCACATGACCAATTCTTCTGCTCGCGCATATGCGCACCTCGTCTCCGCGCATATGCGCGAGACTCTCTGTCTCGGCACTTATGGAAGTCACCAGCTCGCGCATATGCGCGCCTAGTCTCGCGCATATGCGCGAGGTCTTCTGCCTCGGCATATAGCAGCTCGCGCATATACGCGCCTCGTCTAAAGCATATGCGCGAAACCTTCTGGTATCACACTTGCAATACTCATGCTTTCCCAATTTCTTGTCTCGGAGTGGTCCTTCTATAATCACATCAATTCATCAATTAATAATCTCGGATTAACAGGATAAAATCTCGGGCATTACATATGAAGGATGTTATGAGGTTTGGGGAGAGAGGCAAACCGAGTCCGAGATTCATTGGGCCATTCGAAATTCTTGACAGAGTTGGGAATCTTGCTTATCATGTAGCTCTACCGCCGAATTTGGTTGCAGTACACAATGTATTCCACGTTTCGATGCTGAGGTAGTATATGACAAATCCTTCGCATGTTTTGAGTTTTGAGTCATTTCAGCTTGATCTAGATCTGTCATATGAAGAAAGACATGTCCGAATTCTAGACAGACATGAGCGGAGATTTCGGAACAAAGTGAGCAAGTTGGTCAAAGTCCAGTGGCTGAATCAATCAGTAGAGGACACCACTTGGGAGGCCGAAGCAGATATGAGAAGTCGTTACCCGGATTTTGTTTGGTAATATTTAATTTCGAGGACGAAATTTATTTACATGGAGAGGAATTGTAGAACCCAAAATCAATACACGTAAATCCATGCATTTATTAAATTATTAAATTTATTTATTTAATTTTAAAATGATCTTTAACGATGCATGATTTATGATTTGCATTATTTTAAATTATTACATGTTTATTTGATGCACGTTAAAACGTTTTCTTGAGTTTTATGTTTCAGGCGAATATTCGACACTGTGATCAGGAAAAACGACCGGTGACGATTTAGGAGATTCATGAATATCGTGATATTTTATTTCAAGTCAAGAAAATTCATATTTTAAATGATTTATGAAATTTTATCATTTTAAAACCTAATTTAATTTATTAGGTGATTTCAAGATTTTAAGCTTTAAAAAAAAACTAATTTGAATTTGGGAATTTTAATATTGAAAATTTAGTATTTAATTATTTTATTAAATCTTTGAGTGAGATTAAATAATTAGATTAGTAATATTTTATCAGTAATTATTTAACTGAGCATATTTAATCCCTAATTAATCCTTTAACTCACACACACCCACACACCCATCGGTTGCACACACTTACACATTGTGTTTTCATTTTTGGAGGAAGAAAACTAGGGTTCTTGAAATTCTTTAGACCTCATTCCCTTGCAAATTTCTAGAGATTTACGCCCTTTTCCGAGCAAGAATCATGTAGCAAGCGTCTCCCGGTCATCCCCCGTAATCCACCCCGTCGGTATTCATTATTTTCGTACGTTTTGACACAAATGCATGTATATTCTTTTATTTTTCTGCATCGATCTTGTTATAGTAAATATTTCGATGCATATTGTGTGTAAAAATCCGCTTATGTTATGCAAAGTTTGAGCAATGGTGTTTGAAACGATTTTGGAACGGGTTTTAGATCTCAAAAACCGAATCTGCTGTCATTTCGAATCCTGCGACTTTTCGGTCGGTTTTCTGGAAAAAAACTTACAACATACAAAACGTAGTACTTTTTGATATCTTCGATTTGAGAGTAAATTCGTAATTTTCAGACAAGAGACGAGTGCGTTATGATTTTTCTCGTGTGACTGCTCAAATTATTATAAAATGCATTCTTTTGTTTCTTTAAGTTTTCGAGTTGAAGGCTTAGTTGGAAGTGGGCGGCGCCCGAGGGTAAGCTTTTACCGCCCGAGCGCCAGGCATTCTGGAAAAGAAAAAGTTTAGTATGTGCTGCAGACGCACAAGCGTGATCCAAAGAAGCCCTCAACGCTATATAAGTATGTTCGACGTGCAAAAGAAAATATTTTATATTTTTGAGGTATTCGAAATGCTTTGTGACCAATTATGTTATGGGTTTGGAAGCTGGAGAACGTGTCCGGGGACCTCTCCACCCTGATAAAGCATGACCGGGTTTTGATCAGGATTGAAAAGCGGTAAAGCATGACCAGAGACCAATCCACCCAGTAAAGATTATGTGTGATTGGACGTTCGATCAAAAGACTATGATGATTCCTACTAGTCCAGTACTGTGGATTAATCTGATCAGGCGCATTATGTTATGATTCACTTACATTGAAACATATCTCTATACAAAATGATGATGATTATGCATGTTTAATAATATATGATGCAACATGTTTATGAAAATGTTTATGAAATAATGACACGTCTATGTTTATGTAAGTATGTTTATGTAACTATATTCAGAGTTTAAGTATGTATGAGCTACTTTAAAATACGTGTGGTTTTATTATACATTACTTGCTACTCTCAGTTTATATATGTTGAGTTTTTAGACTCACTAGATTTGATCGATGCAGGTGAGGAAGAGTATGAGGACGCGATTTTTTTATTTTCCGCAAATTTGAAGTAGTTTTAAAGTATGGTACGTTATAATATGCATCAGCAAGGGATTGGTTGTCATTATATATTTTCCCCAACTGCAAAAATTGTGACTATTAAATGTCTCTTGAAAGTAACAACTGTCAATCTTTGGCACTGTTACAGATGGATGTTACTAATGCTTTCTTACAAGGAGATGAAGATATATATGATCTTCCAGAAGGCTACAAGGTAAAAGAAAGCGTAAGATCTGCAAGTTGAGGAAGTCTTTGTATGGATTACGACAAGGCTCCTGACAATGGAGCACTAAGTTTGCTGCAGTTATGTTTGAGGCAAGCTTTCGTCAATCTCAGCATGATTACTCGTTATTTGTCCAGCATACCAGATTATATCACTCTTATTGTTTCCTACATAGATGATATTGTCATCACATGGAGTAGTTCAAAAGCAATTCAAACACTTCAGAGTTTTTGCATTCCAAATTGCAGATTAAGGATCTTGGAAACTTAAGATATTTTTAGGCATTGAAGTTGCGAGATCCAAAGAGGTAATTTACTTGAATTATCAAAAGTATGCGCTAGAATTAATTATAGAGATTGGTGTAGTGGGTGCTCGGCCATTTGACACCCCAATGGAATAGAGTAATAAATTCACAAGTCATGAATTGGATGTTATCATGCACCAGTCTAGGCATGATGGTTATGAAGATGTCTTATTGAAGGATGCAAGTGTTTATAAACGATTAGTAGGCTGATTGTTACTTTTGATAATTACACGACCGGATATATGTTACGCGGTGCAACACTTAACCCAATTTATGAACTCACCAAAGCAGTCGCATATGGATGCAGCCATTCGTACAGTTAAATACCTTAAGGGATCACCTGATTTGGGTATCATGTTGTATGTGAATAAATTCTCTTCTCTTTCTGCTGTCACTCGGTTGGGATTCATGCCCAATGACACGTCGTTCTCTCACAGGATATTGTGTTAAATTAGGAGACTCACTATTATCTTGGAAAACCAAGAAACAACACACTATCTCTAGATCCTCTGCAGAAGCCGAGTATCGTGCGTTGGCTTCCACAACTTGTGAGGTTGTATGGAGTTTTGGATTGTTAACAGATATGGGTCTCAAGTTGTCAGCATGAACAACTCTGTTTTGTGAGAATACTTCTGCTATACAGATTGCAGCCAATCCCATGTATCATAAACACATGAAACATATTGAAATTGATTGTCATTTGGTGCATAAATGAGTTAAGGATGGTACAATAATTACTGCAGATATACCCACAACCAAGCAATATGGTGATATCTATACTAATACTTTAAGGAGACCTAAACATTATTTGATATCCAAAGTTGGTGTTCGAATTTGATTTTCAAACCAAGTGGAAGACACTCGAAATAATCATTCGTAGAAACCGATTAAATATTTTGAAAAACATTTAAAATATATGTAAGTTGAATGAGTAAAAATAATTTGGTTGAATCATTTTATCAAACACTTTGTATGCAATATTTTTGTATTTGAAGAACACATAAAATGCTTCAACAATGCATCCTTAAGACAATGGAAATGATAAGTAAATGCAACAAACAAATAGACATGAATTTGTTTATGGATGTTCGGAGACATCAAATGCTCCTATGTCACCCCTTCTTCCCCTTGGGAAGGATTCACTAGAAGACTTTGATTTATAAAACTCTTTGTACAAACTCACCCCGGAAGAGCAGCACCCAACTAGAACTCCTAGCACTCAAGATTGAAGGCAACACCTCACAATCAGCATATTATTTAATGTCTCATATGCAAAGACTACAAACACAATGTTTTACCTCTTTGTGTAAAGACTCACTCAACTAATATTTGAAGTTCAACTCTCTTGTATATGTGTGAGTGATTGTGTGTGAGAAATTTATCTTTTACAGTGTACATCTCAAATGTATCCTCACACAAGGGCTTGTGCTCTCAACTAGTTGATTTTTTCATGCTAACTGCCCATGTTTTGAATCCTCTTCAAAAGCTCTTGTTTGATCTTCTAGATGTTGTATTTATAGGCTCCAACAATGATATATACGTTAGATACAAGAATATGACCGTTTGGAAAGTTTCTGTACTGTTTCTGCAATTGCAACGGTCAAATTCGCCTTGCTAGACTTTTCTCGACTGGTCAACTCTGGTCAACTCAACTGGTCGTTCGGTTCAACTGGTCAGCAGTTGGTTCGGTTCAGTTCAGTTCAGTTGGTCATCTGCTGGTTTGATTCAGTTCAGCTGGTTCAGTTGGTCTGGTTCAGTTCAACTGGTTCGGTTTATTTTCAGCTGGTCTGGTTCAGTTTCAGTTGGTCAGCAGCTGGTTCGGTTCAGCTGGTCAGCAGCTGGTTCAATTCAGTTCAGCTAGTGTGCTGAAATCATCCTAGCTGATTTCATTTTGTGCAGAACAAGTAGCTTCATCATCATTTATCAGCATATTAAGCTTCGATTCAGATTTCAACTTGTAAAGATGATTTGTAGATCATTGTCTTATCTTTCCAACGCATACTGAATTGCTTCATTTCGATAAACGAGCTGAGAGATATGACCAATATACCCCAACTGCTCATACCCAACTGATTGCTGTTTTCGTGTAATCTGTTCGGTAATTCAGAGATCATTTAAACCTTGATAACATCTGATTTTGCCAAACTGACGTGAAATACGACCTGTTTCAAATTGAGTTTTCTAATTAGTTAAGTTGGCGGATTATCATTTGGATCATCTAACGGAGAGATATCTTCAAAACACCGAAACTCGCCAGAAATTCAGTTTGGCTGAATTCCGTTTCAGTTTGGTTTTTGTGTTTGCTACTTCACACTTGAGTACATATGTTAAAAACACAATAACAAGTTTTGTTAACATCAAAATCAAGATTTAGAACATGAAATGTTCCAACAATCTCCATTTTTTATGATCACAAAACTTGGATAAACAATCGATTCAACTAACATATTTCTCCCCCATTTTGTGTGAATCAGAAAGTCATATTTGCAAAACATTTTAAGCACAAAATTTTCTCCATCTCAATATTTAAAAATAATCTCTCCATTAAAATTATAATGAGTTTTCCCCCTATATTTTTGAAATTTTGAAAATTATAAAAGATGAGGGATAACTAACCAATTTTCTCAGTTGCTCATTTTCTGCCGCAGCACATATGCTCTGCCTTCAACGAATAAATTGCTTTTTTTAGGGCATAGTTAGGCTACAAATTTTATACCACTGTAAACCTCTATGAGTCTAGTTTGCAACGCAAAAAGCGGTTTGTCATTTGGACACTCGAGCAAGGAGATATGTCATTTTTCCTACGGTCGCTGCAACCTGTACGAAAATTCAGTTTTGCATAAATATGTTAAAAAAATCTGAAATTTTCGAATTTTAAACATCAAAATCAGTTTCAATATTCTTTCAAGAACATCTCGCTCTGAGACCACCTGTTAGGATCGATTGGGGGGATCATCATTGAGCTACAATAGCTCGGTTCTTGAAATATTGAACACCGATGAATTAAATCGAGTTTGATTTTCAAACCAAGTGGAAGACACTCGAAATAATCATTCGTAGAAACCGATTAAACATTTTGAAAAGCATTTAAAATATATGCAAGTTGAATGAGTAAAAATAATTTGGTTGAAGCATTTTATCAAACACTTTGTATGCAATATTTTTGTATTTGAAGAACACATAAAATGCTTCAACAATGCATCTTTAAAACTATGAAAATGATAAGTAAATGCAATAAATAAATAGATACGAATTTGTTTATGGATGTTCGGATACTTCAAATGCTCCTACGTCACCCCTTCTTCCCCTTGGGAAGGATTCACTAAAAGACTTTGATTTATACAACTCTTTATACAAACACACTCAGCTTAGGACTTACACTACTGCCTAAACTAAACTCCTAGCACTCAAGATTGTAGGCAGCACCTCACAATCAGCATATTGTTTAATGTCTCATATGCAAAGACTACAAACACAATGTTTTACGTCTTTGTGTAAAGACTCACTCAAGTAATATTTGAAGTTCAACTCTCTTGTATATGTGTGAGTGATTGTGTATGAAGAATTTATCTTTTACAGTGAACATCTCAAATGTATCCTCACACAAGGGCTTTTGCTCTCAACTAGCTGATTTTTTCATGCTAACTGCCCATGCTTTGAATCCTCTTCAAAAGCTCTTGTTTGATCTTCTAGATGTTGTATTTATAGGCTCCAACAATGATATATACGTTAGATACAAGAATATGACCATTTGGAAAGTTTCTGTACTATTTCTGCAATTGCAACGGCCAAATTAGCCTTGCTGGACTTTTTCTCGACCGGTCAACTCTGGGCAACTCAACTGGTCGTTCAGTTCAACTGGTCAGCAGCTGGTTCAGTTCAGTTCTGTTGGTCAGCTGCTGGTTCAGTTCAGTTCAACTGGTTCAGTTGGTCTGGTTCAGTTCAACTGGTTCGATTCAGTTTCAGCTGGTCTGGTTCAGTTCAACTGTTTCAGTTTCAGTTGGTCAGCAACTGGTTCAGTTCAGTTCAGCTGGTCAGTAGCTGGTTCAATTCAGTTCAGCTGGTGTGATGAAATCATCCTAACTGATTTCAGTTTTTGCAAAACTAGTAGCTTCATTGTCATTTATCAGAATCTTAAGCTTCGATTCAGACTTCAACTTCTTGAAGATGATTTGTAGATCATTGTCTTATCTTTGCAACACATACTGAATCGCTTCATTTTGATAACCGAGCTGAGAGATATGACCAAAATACCACAACTGCTCATACCCAACTTATTGCTGTTTTCTTGTAATCAGTTCGGTAATTCAGCGATCAGTTAGAATTTGATAACATCTGATTTTGCCCAATTTACGTGAAATACGACTTGTTCCAAATTGAGTTTTCTGATCAGTTTAGTTGGCAGATTATCATTTGGATCATCCAGCGGAGAGATATCTTCCAAAAACCGAAGCTCGCAAGAAATTCAGTTTGGCTGAATTCCGTTTCAGTTTGCTTCTTGTGTTTGCAACTTCACACTTTAGTACATATGTTAGAAACAAAATAACAAGTTTTGTTAACATCAAATTCAAGATTGAGAACATTAAATGTCCTAACACTTTTAAAAAATACTGTGGGGATGCCCACGGGGGATCCATTCCTAAGAAATAATGTACATAATTATTTTTGCATAATAATGACTTTATTGTTAGAATAGATACCCTGCAAGCCAACGATTGGCCACATAATGTATTGACTCAAGTGTAATAAAAAATATTTATTTTAATATAATTTAACTTCTTATGGTTTCATTTTACTTTATCTTTATACCCATGCAATCAGCATAAATAAAATCCTTGAATATGCTTTAATACAAATAAATCATAATTCGATCTTGAAACTCATTTGTAAACATTTTATATTCTAAATTCGTTTCTAGTCGATTCAACTGCATAAAATAAAGATAAAGACCGCTTGAACTTGAGTTTAGCATATGTGATTTTGTGTACCGTGTTTCATGGTAAGGACATAGAGATGTCCAATCATACAGATGGGTAATCATACCATGATTGTATCGAGCAACCCTTCCTCGGACTTTCGAAATGGTTATCATTCATTGAGAGGAAAAGTTCGTGGTTGTGATTGTACATGATTAGTTCTTATGACCCGAGACAACACTGAGGCTCTACATACTAGGATTGTATTTTGACTCGTTTACGATTTCGTGAGGGTCACAAGGTGGCGAGGTTGGGTGCAATTACGACATGTGTAGGAGCTAGTGCATTTTAGTCGGGAATTCACTGCTCACCTACGTGTGTGGATATCCTATGTGATCTAACGAAATAATAGTGTGAGAAATCTCTGGCCCGAATGTGAGATGTACATTATGGAAAGAGTTCTCTAGTTGTGCATGCGATGACACTATGAATATTTCATGATTGTGTCACATAGCTATCGAAGGAGTAGATGTTTCACTGTCAGTAATATCTAGAGAATCATGGGGAGATGCTACTAGATGTTCTTACCATGATTCGATTGGTTTAATCAGAAAATGGTTTCTGACATTCTTATGACCAAATGTTGGTACATGAAATGGGGCAAATTAGGGTAAAACCGAATGAAAGAAAATGTCCTGAATCGCAAAGAGTTGGGAACCCACGGCTAGCTGTATCTCTGAATCATTTAGGGTCACACAAGCACTGTTTTACTTGTTTTCGTTGAGATAATAAATTCAGTGAGTTGAATTTATAAGAAATGAGTTTGATATGATCAATCGATATGCTTATAAATAAAATTTATAAAATCTTATAGAAATTTTGAGAGCATGACTGCTAAAACAGTCAAAGGGAGTACATCTGCCTTATTCAGACACTAGTGATCTCGAAATTGAAGTGTGCATCATAATAACAAACAAGTTGGAATTGTCACATCGAACATATTTGATTGCCAACCGGGATTATTATGAGATTGATGTAATGAGAGCATGAATCATTGGCTTGTAAGAGTATAAGAATATCATGCTAATTTATTAAAGTCCAAATGAGCTTTAATAATTAAATTATATTTTAATGAATTAAAATATATCACATTAACTTTTTATTAAATATGGTATTGATTTATGTAATATAGAAATATTCATGATACCATAATTTTAAAAAAATTTGGACACAAAGAAAAATAATATTGATGCATGATATTATCAAAATATATATGTATCAATTCAAAATTCACCATGATTTGCATTCCTAAAGAATCTTTCATTAACTTAATTAATCCAATTAATAAAGTAAATGGAATGATTTGTATTAAAATAAGATTTAATTATTCTTATCAAGGAGCATGCATTCGAAACATTCTGATTTTTTTTAAAAAAATGAAGCTCCCGAAATCCCCTTTTCTTTTACAATAAAAATTTGGCTTGAGTCGATTTTTTCTTATTGTTCTATCTCTACGCAAAATATCTTCAAAATTACTATTGTAATTTTGAAGAGGAACTAATCTTCCAGCCGTGGATCAGATTAGTATATTGAAGAAAGAAGACTTGAAGAACGTACGTAGGGATTTACAACAAGTGCTGCGTTTGCTAACACCGGAGTAGTTGGTGTCAAGTGAAAAATTCACTAAAGGTATATTCTTTAACATCCTATGTATGTTTATTCAATTTAAACAATACGAGTGTCCAAAGAATATAGAGAATGTCAAAATAAATTTTTTTAACTTCCGCTGCGTTTTTGACATGAGAAAAACGAGATCTCAACAGTGGTATCAGAGTCGAGTTCTCTTTACCATATGTTTTAAATCACGTTGAGTAATATTTCTAACCACACAAGAAATTTTTTTAGAAAATTGATGCACCATAAATATTTTTTATTTTTATTAAAAAAATATTCGAATCTGCCCGGAACTGTTCTAGACAGACCGCTCGTGCAGGACAGCGCACGGATGCGCACAGAACGCAGCGTACGGGCGTCCGCGCGCGCTCCTGGGCGCGCACAGGGTGCCCGATCTTATTGGGCAGGAGGCGAGCAGCGTGGGCGGTTGCCCGGGAATGTCTCAGGCACCGTGCTGGGTCGTAGGCTTGAATTGTTCGGGTCTAGGGTACGATTTTCTAATTTTACAAAATTTTGGATAAAATTGATATTTCGTGAAAATTGTTCAATTTTTCCTTAAAATAAAATTTTGCTAAATTTATAATTTTCTTTCAAAGTAGATAATTAGAATATGATTTTAATTATTTATGGTAAAAAATATGTTTTACAAGAAATCAATTATTATGGAATTAATTGGAAATTAAATAAAGGTGTTTATTTAATTTATTAAATTCTTTAACAATTATGGAGATTAGTAATGAAATTATTAGATGCATGATTTATTCAGTTAATTAATTTTTTTAATGAACTGATGTTAATATATGACATTAAATGCTTGATGAGAAACCACCGCGGAAGCACCCTCGGATATCAGTGAGACTGAGTTGTCTATGCTTGAGAAATGGTGGGACCATGATCTTCAAGCTAAAAGCTACATGTTGGCTTCTATGTCGAATGAGCTTCAAAGGAGGTATCGAGGAGGCGTTGAATGCTGTTGACATTCACCTTCATCTGAAAGAATTGAATGGTGTACAAATTCGCTCAGAGAGACATGCTACTATTAAGGAACTCATGACTACACGTTTGCGAGATGGGACTTCGGTCCATGAGCATGGTGTTAGGATGATTGGGCTCATTGAGAAGTTTGTGGGACTCGATGTGGTTATTCCTAGTGAGCTCTCGACTGATATTCTCTTGCTGTCGCTGCCCTCCACGTTCGATGGATTTGTGGTTAATTTTAATATGAATAATCTTGAGGCCACCCTTGAAGAGTTGGTCAACATTTTTACTACTTATAAGGCCACAATAAAGAAAGAAAAGCTTTGTCTTCTAGTAGGCTCATCTTCTGGCACGAAAAAGGGAGCCCAAAATAAAGACAAGAAGCGTTTTGCCCTGCCAAAGAAGAACAAGCCCAACAAGAAACCATACAAGAAACTGACTCTGGGGCCCTCAAAATCTGACAATTCAGAACATATCTCTTTCCACTGCAACCAGCCTGAACATTAGAGCGTAACTGCAAGGAGTATCTTGCCCAGAAGCGTTCTGGCCATGGTATGTTCTACATAAAAATAAATGTCTCAATTAATTCCTCTTCTTGGATATTGGATACCGAATGTGGTTCTCATCTATGCAATGATTTGCAGGTGATGGCAAGAAGCAGGAGACTTAGAGATGGCGAGACATTTCTAAGATTAGGGAATGGAGCAAGGGTAGCTGCAACTGCTATTGGATACATTACTTTGATTTTGAATGATAATTTTAAGTTACTTTTAAGAGACGTTTTATATGTTTCTGAATTAGTTAAAAACATTATTTCTATTTCTATGCTTGATAGAGATGATTATTCTTGTGTTTTTGCTAAATGTGTTTGCAATATTTACAAGAATGAATGTTTGATAGGAACCGACAAATTAATGAATGATCTCTATAACTTAAAATTGAAAGATATTTTGTTGAAATATCCAAGCACAAAAAAAAACAACAACAAACAAAAGAAAGTAATATGATCCAAATCCCGCACAAATATGACATGCTAGACTAGGTCACATTTCCCAAAGAAAGATGCACAAACTAGTGGGAGAAGGTATATTTGACTTGTCAGACATAAATTTTATACCTACTTGTGAGTCCTGTCTGAAAGAAAAAATGACCAAGATTCCCTATAAGGGAAATGTGGAACGTGCACATGGTCTACTGGATTTGATCCACATAGAAATTTCTGGAACGATAAGTGTTAGCACAAAATATGGGCAAAACCTACTACATTATCTTTAATGATGACTATTCGAGGTATGTGTATGTCTATTTGATGAGACACAAATCTGAAACTTCTGAAAAGTTCAAAGAATTAGATCAGAAGTAGAAAAACAATTAGGAAGAAGTATTAAGACACTTCGATCTGATCGAGGTGGAGAATACTCGAGTACTGAATTCTTGGATTATTTAAAAGAGAATGAGATTCTCTCACAGTGGACTCCACCAGCAACACCACAATTGAATGGAGTTTCTGAACATCACAATTCAACATTGATGGACATGGTTCGATCTAGATAGGATTCAATTAATTGCCTACAACGTTTTGGTGCTTTGCGTTTGAAACTGCGGCAATGTTGTTAAATAATATCCATACAAAAGAGTGGATAAGAAACCATATGAGATATGAATGGGAAAACTCCCAAATATTCTTACTTGAGAATATGAGGATGTCCTACTTACGTAAAGTAGACAGTGAAAGAGAAATTGGATAATAGATCCATTTGTGCTACTTTGTAGGAGATCCAAAGAATTATGTTGGATAATATTTCTATCATCCCAAAAATTATTTGTTTCAAGAAATGCCATCTTTCTAGAGAAGGAATTTATATTAGATAAAAGAGGCGAGATGATAGAACTTGAATAAATTCAAGATACTCTCTCAAAAGTAGAAGTTGAATATGATCTCCAACATCCAGTAGTTGAAGTACGCGCACCTAGAAGGTCTGATGACATTATTAGACCACCTGCTAGATATACACTTCTTCATGAACAAGGCCATAACGAGCCTTGTGTTAGATGTGATCCAATGTACTTCAGAGAAGCAATATCTGATACTGATTCATCCAAATGGCTTGAAGCCATACAGTCTAAAATGGACTCTATGTATTCAAATGAAGTCTGGACATTGGTGGATCCACCTGAGTGAATCGTTCCCATAGGATGCAAATAGATATACAAAAGAAAGCTTGGGACGGATTGGAAGGTATTGACCTTCAAAGCATGACTGGTAGCAAAAAGATATACTCAATGACCAGGAATTGACTATGAGGAAACGTTTTCACCAGTAGCTATGTTTAAGTCCATTAGAATAATACTAGCCATAGCAGCATGGTATGACTATGAGATATGACAAATGGATGTTAAGATGACATTTCTCAATGGAGACATTAAAGAAGATATTTATATGTCTCAACCTGAGGGATACACATCACTGGGAAGTGAGCATAAGGTATGCAAACTTCAGAGATCAATATATGGTCTCAAACAGGCGTCCAGTAGATGGAACCTCAGTTTCCAAGAATCCTGAGGAACCATGTGTGTACAGAAAGTTAGTAGGAGTGCAGTGGCATTCCTAATACTTTATGTTGATGATATCCTACTCATTGGGAATGATATAGGATTACTGAAATCAACTAAAGTATGGTTACCAAGTAAATTTTCATGAAAGACATATGGGTGAATCATCCTATATATTGGGAATACAAATATATAGGGATAGAACAAAAAGGATGCTGGGGCTCACCCAAGCGACTTATATCGATACCATTCTGAAGAGATTCTCTCTGGAAGAGTCCAAGAGAGGATACTTACCAATCTGTCATGGTGTTACTCTATCTAAAGCAATGTGCCCCAACACCCATGAAGAAATAGAGATGATGATACGTATTCCATATGCGTCAGCCATTGGTAATATCATGTATGGTATGATATCAACACGCCCTGTTGTTGCTTATGCTCTCAGTGTTATAAGCAGATATCAAGCGAACCCCGGTCTAATGCATTGGAAGGCTGGGAAAGATATTCTTAAGCACCTAAGGAGGACTAAGAACTTGTTCATGGTCTATGGGGGTGGAGAATTAAATTGGAAGGATACACTGATTCTAGCTACCAAAGTGACGTAGATGATTCGAAATCGACCTCTGGTTTTGTATTCATGCTAAATGGTGCGGTTCTCTCTTGGAAGAGTTCCAAGCAAGACACCATTGCGGATTCCACCACTGAACATGAATATATTGATGCATCTGCTGCTGCAAACGAGGCAGTTTGGATGATGAATTTCATCAAAGAATTGGGCGTTATTTCTAATGGAGTTGATCCAGTCCCCGTGTACTGCGACAACACTGGTGCCGTTGCACAAGCAAAGGAACCAAGGTCTCATCAGCGATCCAAACATATACTGAGAAAATTCCACATCATCTGACAGATTGTGGGAAGAGGAGATTTATCAGTCGAAAGAGTCGCCTTTGCAGATAACGTTGCTGATCCACTTACAAAGCCCTTGCCAGGACCATTAATTGAAAAACATCGCAAAGTAATGTGATTAACGTTTATGGGTAGTTGGCTCTAGGGAAAGTGAGAGATTGTTAGAGTAGATGCCCTGGAAGCCAGCGGTTGGCCAGGGAATTTATTGGGTCAAGTGTAATAACTTCTCATGGTTTCATTTTACTCTATCTGTATACCCATGCAAACTTGATTATGCTTTAATACAAATGAATTGTAATTCGATCTTGAAACTCATTTTTAAACGATGTATATTCTAAATTCGTTCCTAGTCGATTCAGCCACCTAAAATAAGGATAAAGGCCGCTTGAGCTTGAGAATACCATATGTGATGTTGTGTACTGTGTTTCATGGTAAGGGCATAGAGATGTCCAATCATACAGATGAGTAATCATAAGATGATTGTACCGAACAACCCTCCCTCATACTTTCCAAGTGGTTATCATTCATCGAGAGGAAAAGTCTGTGGTTATGATTTTACATGATTAGTCCTTACGACCTGAGACAACACTGATGCTATACATACTAGGATTGTACTTTGACTCGTTTACCGACTCCGCGAGGGTCACAAGGTGGCGAGGTTGGGTGCAATTGCGACATGTGTAGGAGCTAGTACATTGTAATCGGGAATTCACCGCTCACCTACGAGTGTGGATATCCTATGTGATCAAACAAAGTAATAGTGTGTGAAATCTCTGGCCATAGTGTGAGATGTATATTAGGGAAAAAGTTCCCTAGTTGTGCATACGATGACACTATGTATATTTCATAATTCTATCACATAGCTATCGAATTAATATGCAATCATCAATGAACCAATAGTTGCAGATTAGATAAGGATATATGAGATGAAGTTACCGTACTGTACGTTAATCATAACCGAATGATTCTTTCAAGAACTATCTATAAGGTCCAGGAAATTCGATCTACGTGACTGAATGCATGCAATCTAAGGTTTTGTTTAAAATATGTATTTAATGATTTTTATACATTTATTTCTTGGATATGGAATGAGTAGGGTTTATTTCATGATTATTTTAAAGTTTAATGCATTAGGGTTTTAAGTTGCATTTCGCGCTCGAATGAGGAACGGAGACCAGGGGTTATCAGGAAAAATATTTTTATTGAATGATTAATTTTAATTAATCATTATGAAGTGTTTTTAAGGGTGTTTTTTGAAAATGAGCTTTGGTGAGTATTTTTATTCGTCGGGTCGTACTTTTAATCGGTACGTGAATTTTATTGAGTCAAGAGACTTTTTGAGGGCTCAGACAATATTTTCAAAAACGTACCAAAACAAAATATTTTTCGATGGTGTTTTGGGCTTGTCAGGCTTGTTTTAATGCCTAATGGGATCATGACTTTTTAATCCTTTTTAAAATATTATCTAGGTCCCATTAGTAGGTAATTATACTAACCTAAACCTAGTTTTATTAACCATAATCACTCTTTAAACATCAGCAACCATCCCCTCCCCCTTGGAAGCAGCCTCCCCACATTTTGACAGCAGCAACTCTAAAGCTCTTCAAGCTTTCAAGAAAAAAACTTCTCCCCGCCTCTCCGGTTCGTGTCCCATGCGTAGATTTTCAAGTTTTCAAGCGCATAAACGTCAAGGTATGCTATATACCTTCTTTTACATCATTCACGTTGTATATACATGTTGTTATGTTTGAAATTTATGTTTAATACTCGGTACCTGCATGGTTTTACGTCTATGTATCGTTTTGTTCATGAAGCTTTCTTTCTTATGCATATAACCCACGTTTTCTAGCGTTGTTGTATAAGAGGCTGCCGGTTGGTGTTTCTAGGGAGTTGATAATGTCGAAAGTGATGAGGATTAAGTATTGGAGTCCAAGTTCGGCCATGTTAGGTGAGAATACGTGAGGGCCAATCGGTGTTTGTGAGTTTTTGGAGTCGGTATGGTTAGATCGGAAGATTTGGGTGCTCCATCTGAGCAAGGGTCATCCATAGCTCTGGACTATACCTTGGTGGGTCTGAGCTATGGCCTAGGGTGGCTCGAACATGGCTGGAGTTAGTGAAAAAACCTATTGAGCGAGTGGTGCTAGTGTGTTCTCCGATGGTGCGTTGTTGAGGGCTAGCGGTTGTGTGTGCATTACGGCATGCATGGGGCTGTAAGTTGGGCTAAAGTATGTTCGGGCGAGTCCTAAGGTGGGCTAGGAACTGTTGGTTCGAGGCCAGTTCGATTTGGTTGAGAGCAGGGTAGAATTTTGCTTTGAGGTGTTTGGGACGTCTTTCAGCCGCAGGGTTAGCGCTGCGGCGCTTCTCTTAAGGCGCCGCAGCGCCTGGACTTTGAACTAGTAGCCCTACAGCGCTGATGTCGGTTGCCTAGGCGCTAACCAAGCGCCGCAGCGTCAGTGCCTAGGCATTGGTCCAGCATTTGAGAAGTTTTAGGTTAAAGTGCTATTGTCTCGTTTGGGTTTTAATACGTCGTCATGACCGAGCTTAGTGGCGGATAAAGTAGCTGATGCGAAGCTTGTTTAGGTACCTTTGAATTATGATTTAAACACAGTCATTTTTGGGTAGAGTTAACGGTCCTGGTAGCGTCCTAAACACGAGTTTGCATGTTTTAAATGTTTATGATATTATTAATACAAATTTTTATGTAAATACGAAAAATGCGTTGCATGCGTGTTTTGAAGAAAATTTTATGTAAATGCTTGTTTTTGTTAAGTGATGAATATGATGACATGTTTTCGAATGAAGGGAGTTTGTTGTGACTAATACGATGACATGTTAATACGATGATATGTAAGGCCAAGACTCAGTAAATGGGTAATACTGTCGCTGATGTCCCCGCCGCCAGGTACTGAGATTATACATAGATGGATCCACGCGTAATACGATGATATGAAAGTCACAGCCGATGAACGAAATTCAAATTAACAAAACGAACACGTATATGTTGATATGTTGTTATGCTATGAAATGTTAATGCTTTAATAGACCGTGATTACGCACACGATTTTGTAATTTCATGAAATGTATTTTTATTATAGTACTTTTCACTGTTGCCTTATGTATATGTACTTGCTATTAACGTTACAGGCGTGTTGAGTCTTTAAACTCACTAGGTGTGAATGATGCAGGTGAGTATGTTGATCAGGAGATAGAAGGTGGCAAAGAGTGAGTAGGCAGGGCTGGATGTACGCACGCTAACCCGATGACCTTATTTCTTCCGCACATCATGTTTTTATGGGTTTTGAGTAGACATGATCCGTTTATACGTTTGTTACGATATGTCAGTGTTTTTCCAGTGTTTTTACTTGGTTATTCTACGCACATTATTGATGTTCGGGTTGACAACATTTTTGAACTGCAATATCTTATTTGTCATTGAATTGCGATTATTTTTAAAGGTTGTATTTTTCAGCAGTCCTGCATGCATGAATTTAAATGGGATTTTCGTGTATTAGCTTTAAAAAAAATAGTAGCTTTTAAATGAGTAGATGTTTCAGTTGGTATCAGAGCAATGGTCCTGTATATGGTTGTTGCACCGCCAGCTTCTGCTGCTCAGTCTTCAAGCCTCAAGTCTGTAAGCTTTTATGTTTTAAATGCTTTTACTACTATCACCTGCATGATTACCTAATTTATGATTATCGGTACCTGTTTAGCTGCTTTTATGATTTTAGGGTAAAATGTTTTACAAACTAATTGCACGATGGATTACATTTAGAATTGGACTATGTTCAGATTTCATGCTTCCCAGACGTGACCCCAGCGCAGACATACATGAAGATATTCCTGGAGGTGGCAGAGGACCACCACCACCACCGCTATTGGATACAGCTACTCGAGTGCTCGAGGGCATGGGTAGATTTCTGGAGCAAGCTCAGCAGGCTCCCCGACTGCAGACTGATATATATGAGCAGTTCAGACAGTTCAAACCGAAGGAGTTCGGGGGTACCACTTATCCGTTTTTAGCAGAGGGATGTATCCTCTCATTGGAGCTCCACTTTCACTACCTGGATATGATGGATGGCGACCAGGTCAGGTGTGCCACGTATATGTTGAGAGATGGTGCATCCATTTGGTGGGAAAGAGCAACGCACAGGCTGAATTTGGCTATCCTCACTTTGGAGCAGTTCAAGGAAGTGTTCTATGGCAAGTATTTCCCAGCTAATGTCAGGGGTCGCCTGACGAGGGAGTTCATGAGTCTCCGCCAGGGGGACTCGACTGTGGCGGAGTTTATCCGAAAGTTTGACAGGGGCTGTCGTTTTGTGCCCCTCATTGCTAGAGATGACGCCCACAAACTGAGGCATTTTATGGATGGCCTCAGGCCTACCTTGCACCGGGATGTGATGCTGATGAGACCGTCTAGCTATGATGAGGCCACTTCTTGTGCTTTCCGGGTGGAGCAGGCTCTCTGAGACATTGATTCTGAGATGCAGCGGAAACGGCATCAGGCCCGGTCCAGCTCCCAGCCGCAGAAGAAGCAGTTTACAGGGCCACTGAGGCAGAAGGGACATCAGAAGCCCCAGGGACAGTTTAGGAGGCCAGAACAGCAGCGATCGCCCCTGGCACCAGGGGCTTCTAAGCCGGAGGAAGGGCAGCCGTGTAAGCAGTGCAACAAATTACACTACGACAAATGCATGTGAGGCACCTTCAGATGCTTCGTATGCAAAAATGAGGGCCACAAAGCGGCAGATTGCCCTAGGAACAAGGGCCCCACTACTAGCAGATCATATGTGATGCATGCCAAGGAGGCTGAGGCGGATCCAGATTCGATGCTGATCCTAGGTAACCCTTTATGTTTAAGATTTTAGTTTATCGCTTTAATTGCATGAGTTATATGATTGTTGTGAGAATTAAATTTTGGGATTGAGAACATAGAAGGAATTATGGCGCATGCTCTACCTAGTTGGGATTAAGGGTTGAATTGCTCTAATTGAGAATTTTAGGGACCTAAGTGTAATAATCGATAATATGAGGACCTAATTGAAAAACTCGAAATTTTAAGGCACTATTTTAAAATTTTCTGAAGTTTTGGGACTTAATGCTTAATTTTCGAGAATCTTATGGTTTTATGGGCTAAAATTCTAAATTTTATGGGGGAAAGGTCAATTTGCGAAATTCAAAAATTGTAGGGCCAAAAGTGTAAGTTTTGAAAACTTTAAGGGCCAGATAGTAATCATCGAAATTTTGAGGATTGAATTCGAAACTTTTAAAGAATACTTGGGTTAAATTATTAATTTTTCGAGGATTTTGGGATGCTGGCAGAAAATTTCTTAAGTTTCAACGCGATCAGATTTGATGGTATGCTTTGTCGCAAGAAGGATATATATTTCAGGTGTAGCCACTCATGCGTTGCTAGACTCCGGAGCTAAACATTATTTTATATCCGAGACGTTTGTCTAGCGACTAGAAATCATACTAGTGGCGATGGATTCAGGGTATCGATTCCATCCGGGGATCAGATGTTCACTTCTCTGATAGTGAGGAAATTGGAGCTTCAGTTACAGAAAATGCGGTGCAGGCAAACTTGATTGTGCTACCGTTGCCGGAGTTTGATATTATTTTGGGTATGGACTGGATTCCCTTGAACGAAGCTGTCATAGATTTCCCACATCGATTAGTATCTGTCTGACTGCCCAGCGGTAAGCTGTTTATTTTTAGACAGTCAGACACCAGCAGATGCGGCACATCATTTCCTGCATGTGTGCGAGGAAGCTCGTGAAAAGAGGTTGCCAGGCATTTTTTCCAGTATTGTATCAATGTCAGAGCCAGCCAATCAGATGCTAGAGGACGTTGATGTGGTCAAAGATTTCCCTAGTGTTTTCCCTGACGATGTTTCAGGCATTCTACCAGACAGAGAGGTGGATTTTTATATCGAGCTTATGCCGGGTATCATGCCTATTTCTAAGGCGTCCTATCGACTAGCACGTGCAGAAATGAAGTGGTTCAAAGATCAGATACAAGATTTGTTAGATAAGGGTTTCATTCGCCCTAACTTTTCTCCATGGGGCGCACCGGTACTCTTTGTGAGGAAGAAAGACGGCAGCACGCGGCTATGTATTGAATATAGAGAGCTGAACAGAGTCATGGTCAAGAACAAATATCCGTTGCCCAGAATCGATAATTTATTTGATCAGCTTCAGGGAGAATCGGTATTCTTGAAGATAGACCTCCGATCCAGATACCATTAGTTGAAGGTTAGAGTCTAAAGTGCATAAGACGGTGTTCAGGACGCGATATGAGCACTATGAGTTTCTGGTGATGCCCTTCGGACTGACGAAAGAGCCAGAGATCTTCATGGATCTCATGAATTGCGTATTTCAGCCATACTTGGATCAGTTCATCATAGTTTTTATATATGACATCCTGATTTATTCGAGGAGCCGAGAGGAGCACAGTCAGCATCTGAGGGCCGTACTACAGACTATACAGGACAGACGACTCTATTCCAAGTTCAGAAGTGCGAGTTCTGGCTAGGCAGAGTTGCATTCTTGGGCCAAATTGTATTTTAGGATTGCATAGAGGTCGACCACAGCAAAGTTGAGGAAGTCAGATATTGGCCAGTGCCTAAGAGCGTGACAGAGATCCTTAGATTCTTGGGATTGGCAGGTTATTACATGAAGTTTATTCAGGGCTTCTCTTCCATTGCGGTGCCTTTGATCGCCTTGACAAAGAAGAGTGCCAAGTTTATTTGGGGACCGGAGTGCCAGGAGAGTTTCGACAGATTGAAGCAGGCTTTGACTCCAGCACCAGTTCTTGCTATGCCATCGGGGTAGAGTGAGTTTGTGGTATATACAGATGCTTCGAGGCTCGGTTTGGGTGCAGTTTGATGCAGCATGACAGAGTTATAGCTTATGCGTCCCGACAGTTGAAGGTCCATGAGAAGAATTATCGGACTCATGACCTCGAGCTAGCAGCAGTGGTTTTTGCTTTGAAAATTTGGAGGCATGATCTGTATGGGGAAAAGTGCAGGATTTTCACTGATCACAAGTGCCTGAAGTAATTCTTCACATAGAAAGAGCTGAACACGAGACAATAGAGGTGGCTAGATGTGGGGACCCGGATGCTAACTCATTCTTTTCAATCATCATTGGGATTAAATGGATCAATTAAATGTACGAGGTCGATTTTTTTTTAAATGTTGAACGCTTTATAAACAAGTATACAAATTTCTACAAGAAGTTATGTCCCATCTTATTCAAATTACAAGATCAAGTTCAATATCTACAACATGATCAACGGTACAAAACTTGTTTAAAAGAAAGTCATCACAAAATAATGTTTATCAACTACATATCATGTGTTGAACAACAGCTCTACTTCTAAGCCCGGATCACCACTCTAATCTCGATCTATCATGCTCTTCTCGACCCTGATCCTGTCCCACCTGTTGTCATGCACACATACAAACACAACAACAGCCGGATAACTCCGGTGAGAAACATATTTCTCAGTATGAACAACGTACACATGCATTTCATATAAACATATACAAAAGCATATAATATTTGTCAAGCAACATGTATCATAGTCTAAGAAAACATAAATCGATACAATGCTTTAAATAAAACTCTTTAACTCTTACTCTTTGACTCGACTCTTATCTAGGGATCCCGGTTTGAATAAGAACATAACAAGTCTCCCACCTACTCTCCCCTTCTAGATGGTGGAACGTTCTTATTCCCGAACTTCGGTGCACTATATCGAGTCTCTACAATAGGAGTCGATCTTCTCCTAAGCACATCGATATAAACCAAACGTCCAGTGACTTGGCACCTCTGCCAAAGACTCATAATACATGCTTTGCTATAACTCAATAGACTAAGCACATCAATCTCAAGAATTGCAAACACATCAAAGCAATTACAATATAGTATGTGGTTTTGGGAAACTCAAGCTATCTCTTGCTCGAGTTATCTCTCCCGGTTTAACATTGATTTATACCTTTCTTTCGTAGTTCTTGGTTGATCAAATCTCACTCTGGCGTTGTTCGTTCTTCGAAGCCTTCAATACCAAATCTGGAATGACATATTCGAGAAGTACAATATCCAATATACATCTCAAAGCAAGACATGATTTGATCAATACTCAATCTACTTAAATTTCGACGGCATAACATCGTAATCTCGATATATCCGGCAACTCAGACATCAACAGATACAAATCACAACGCATAATCAATAACAATTAAAGCCCATAATTACCAAATCTGTACAATCTCATTCAATATAGGCTGAAAATGGATAACAATTGCATAAAATGTCCGTTCTTCGATCTAGTTTCGATTATAGGCTTATCATAATCTCGAGAACACATAATATCAATCAAATTAGGATTTCTTCAATACCAAATTTTCGAACTCTGCAGGAAAGTAATAAAACTTACATCCCTTTGAAGATCTTGACGAGAGAAGCACGGAACTAAACTCGGATTGAAAATTGGATGGCCGGATCTTGCACAATCCAAATTTTAAAATCTAAGAAAACTTGAGGATTCACCATGGGAAGTATCGGTTCTTGCTCTGCAACGTCTGAAGGAAATGAAGGATTGAAGTTTATACATGTAGACATGCATGGCAAGACAAGTGTCGACTTTTCATATATCAGTGCTTGTGCATATGCGCGCCCGATCCTCGTGCATATGCGCGTGACCTACTGTCTCGGCGCTTGTAGATTCCATCTGCTCACGCATATGCGCGCCTCGTCTCCGCGCATATCTGTCTCGGCATTTGGATGTCTCACATGCTCGCGCATATGCGCGCCTAGTCTCGTGCATATGCGTGTGGTCTTCCGCCTCGGCCTTTGCTACTCGCGCATATGCGCGCCTCATATGCGCGCATGTGCGCGAGGTCTGCTGGATTCCAGACACATAATATCCATGCTTTTCCAAATTCTTTCCTTTAGTTGTCCTATCATAATCATATCAATTCATAAATCAATAATCTTGGATTAAAAAGATATAATCCTGGGCATTACAATTCTCCCCCTCTGAGACATGATTTCTTCCTCGAAATCGCAGGCAATCAAATCACATAAAATAAGAATATATAACAGAAGCTGAACAAGAAACTCACATAATAGGAATAACTCTGGAAATTTCTGTCTAATGTCTGATTCAGTTTCCCAAGTAGCTTCTTCAATGCCATGACGACTCCACTGAACTTTCACAAGCGGAATAGTCTTCGTTCTGAGCTGCTTTTCTTTACGATCTAGAATCTGCAATGGTTTCTCAAAATGACTTGGAGTTTCATCAAGTTCTGCCTCGTCAGGCTGAAGAACATGAGAAGCATCAGGAAGATATTTCCTTAGCATAGACACATGAAAGACGTCATGTATTCTAGATAGAGAAGGAGGAATAGCGAGTCGATAGGCACGATTACCTATCTTCTCCAAGATCTCATAAGGACCAATATAACTTGGAGACAATTTCCCTCGCTTGCCAAATCTGACAATGCCTCTGAAGGAGAAATATTCAGAAATACTCTATCTTCTTGCTCAAACTCTAAAGGTCGACGTCGAATATTTTCATATTTGGCCTGTCTATCCTGAGCTGTCTTCATTCTCTGCTGAATCAACTTTACTTTCTCAGTCATCTCTCGAATCATGTCAGGCACAAGTTCAGGTACCTCAGATATCTCATCCAAACAAAGAGGGGATCTGCACTTCTTGCTGTACAACGCTTCAAACGGATCCATCTCTATACTCGTCTGATAGCTGTTGTTGTAGGAGAAGTTGTAGGAGAATTCACAAAGTGATAAGGAATCTTGCCAACTAGTGCCAAAGTCAAGCACTATAGCTCTAAGCATATCCTCCAATGTCTGGAAAGTCCTCTCTGATTGTCCGTCTGTCTGAGGATGATATGCAGTACTCAAATGTAATTTTGTATCTAGAGCTTGTTGCAAACTGTGCCAAAAGTGCGAAGTAAATCGAGGATCACGATCTGATACAATGGACTTTGGCACACCATGCAATCTGACCACTTCTCTAACATAAATCTCTGCCATCTGGTCGTGTCTGTATGTCATTCTGTAAGGAATAAAACATGCTGATTTGGTTAATCTGTCAATAATGATCCAAATCGCATCACAACCTCGGGAGGATCGTGGTAGCTTCGTAACAAAATCCATGGAAATGTGATTCCATTTCCATTCTGGAATAGATAAGCTATGCAACAGACTTTCTGGTTTCTTCCTTTCTGCTTTTACCTGTTGGCAATTCAAACATCTGGATACAAAATCTGCAATATCTGATTTCATCTGTTTCCACCAAAACTGTTTCATCAGATCATTGTACATTTTTCTGCCACCAGGGTGAATACTCAAACGACTACATTGTGCTTCTGTCAAAATCTGCTGTTTCAAGTCTGAAACATCTGGCACAACAAGACGATTATTCACATATAATACATTATCACGAACCTAATATTTTGATCGATGTCCTGATCTGACCATCGCAATCGAATTCTGAACATTTTGATCAACTTTCTGTGTTTCTTTGATTCTTATAATCAACTCTGGTTCAACTTGAATAGTACAAAGTCTCAGAGGTTGACAATCTATCTCAAATACTAGTCCAGAAAGACAGCAATCTTCAATCAAATTCGAGACACCAATCATCGATAGGGATAAAGAACATACATTTCGACTCAGTGCATCAGCTGCTGCATTTGATTTCCCCGGATAATATTTGATTTCACAATCAAAATCTTTCAATAAATCAAGCCATCTACGTTACCTCATATTCAATTCTGACTGTGAAAATAGATATTTCAAACTCTTGTGATCAGAATAAATTTCAAATTTCTCACCATATAGGTAGTGTCGCCAGATTTTCAATGCAAATACAATGGCAGCCAATTCAAGATCATGAATCGGGTAGCGAGTCTCATGTGGTTTCAATTGTCTCGAGGCATAAGCAATAACATGTCCTCGCTGCATCAAAACACAACTTATTCCTCCGTGAGAAGCATCACAATAAACAACAAAATCACCAGTACCTGACGGAATAGTCAACACCGGAGCACTGGTTAATCTCTTTTTCAACTCCAGAAAACTGGATTCACACGCCTCTGACCAAACAAAAGGAGCATTCTTCTGGGTTAGCTGAGTAATCGTGATATGAATCTGGCTAGGCACTGTGTGCAAATGTTTGGGGGAAGATTTAAGTGGCATTGTTGTTTTGGACTTTCAAGCTTGATTGTGATTAAAGATGATGAATCAAGCATATTTAAGCAAGTGGTTGAGTTCAACAAAGAATATAATGAAGGAGTTCCGAACAACCAAGCATGTGAGTGCGAAATGATCTGAGAGTACAGCAGTTGGCAAGCACCAGCGGAAGAAGACGCGCAGCGGCGCGCGCGCCACCGCACCACAAATGGCGCCCCCGCGCGCAAGGGCGCGCATCCGCGCGACAACCAGTGCTGCCGCGCGTGGCTTCCTGGTCAAGAGCAGATCATGTGCACACAGCCGAGCAGAATGACAGCACAGGCCGCGCGACCGCGCGTAAAGTTGCGCAACCGCGCGCCCATGAGCGTGCCACCGCGCGGAAACCCGCGCCACCGCATGCATTGGCCGAACTTCGCCCGCCCCCGCGCGTGATCTCGTGCTATCGCGCAACCTTCCGTGTAGAATTTGTTCACAACTTTCTTTATGACTTTTTACACTACTTTTTGCATGTTTTATTGGTTATATAATAATTGTAATAGACATGAACGAAATAATTCAGATTGAATGATATAAAAAAAACTTGAGGTTCTCTCAATTTTCAAAGCTTTTAGCTTTGTTCTTCACAAGAAGAAAACCAAATCAAACTTATCAAAGATTTTCATCTTTGTGGCGTTTGTCGATTGTTTTTTCGTACGGATTGTCAAAACAAGATCTTTGAAGGTTCGTTTGAAATTCAATTATTTTATCGTTGATATTTGTTGCTAAGTTTTAATAACTTAGAGGTGAATATCACAAACCGTTACTTGTTTCAAAAGATCGGGACAACAAATCGATCCTTGTTTGTTATTGTGTCGAGGGTGCGATTTCGATAATCATGTTTGCTTCTCATTCGTACGAGGTTTCGCATCATTTGGTATCAGAGCTTTTGGTTCTTTTTGATTCAAGTAAGCGTATCCGTTCATTTCCTCGTAGGATTTTCAATACCGATTTTCGTGTAGCGATTTTCTACGAATTTGTTGGATAAAAAAAAAGGCATCATTAGGTATCAGAGTTTTGGCTCATTGAATTCAAGTAAGTTATTGTTGTTGTTATTTTTAGATCTGTCTAAAAATAAAAAAAAATATCCGTTCTGTTATCAGATCTGTGTTATCCTTTTGTTTCTACTTTCAGATCTGTTTAAAGTCCGTTCTGTTCTCAGATCTGTGTTAGCCTTTCGTTTCTATTGTCAAGTCTTTCTATATAAGAAAAGAAAAACATAAATTTCGTTCTGTTATCAGATCTGTGTTATTCCTTCGTTTCTGTTATCAGATCTTTGTTATCCTTTGTTCTGTTTTCAAATCTGTGTTATTCTATCGTTCTTTGTTTTGTGCAGTCCAAGTGAGACAGTTGCGAGTGTCCACGAGTTGAGTCTGTTTGGTTTGATATACAATTACAAAGCTTGAGCACATCTTAGAGAGAACTATCAAATTCGAGTGAAAACACTTGTCTGTGAGCGTTATTTCTTTGGAGTGACCGGTGAGTATTTTGTAATGAAAAAAAAAAGAGAGACGAGTGAATTTCCATTGGATTGATCAGTGAGGATTCATGGTGAGGAAACTTATCTTTTATTGTTTTATACTAACATTTTCTTGTAGGTATAATGGTTGACGATCGTCGATTTCAAACAATGTTAGAAGGGTTGGATAAAATATGGGAGAAGGAGTTTAAGCCTCTACGTGAGAGGTATAGGCGGAGTGAAGAAGAGGAAATACATGATAGGCAATATGATGAGGATAGGCGACGTAGAAGATTTGGAGGGAATAGATCATTGTATTTGGATCGGGATGATGATAGGGAACATGATGAGGATAGGCGACGTAGAAGATTTGGAGGGAATAGATCATTGTATTTGGATCGGGATCATGATAGGCAATATTATGAGGATAGACGACGTAGAAGATTTGGAGGGAATAGATCATTGTATTTGCAACGTGATGATGATAGGGGATGTGAGGAGAGTAGTGGGTAGCAACCGGGGGGGGGGGGGGGGGGAAATCATTGCTAGTCCAATGGAGCAGTCGGGACGTGAAACTACAAAATTTGAATATCAAGGTACAAGTAAAAATTCAATTTCTAGTACTTGTGATGTTATATGTTGTTGGTGTTTTGAGGTCGGCCATGATATCAGTCAATGTCCACATGATGAGGAGACCATAATAAAATCGCCAGTTGATCTTAAATCTCAAATGGAGGTTGATGTTGTGGTTGAGCTTAAATCTCAAGTGGAGGTTGAGATTGTTGGTGAACTGGGATATGAAGTCAAGGTTGTAAAAGGACCTGAATTTGAGGTTGTGGTTAATAGACTTGATGATGGTTGTATTCCGCTAGTTGGTGAGTTGAATGTTGTTGAACGATATACAACGGAGAATGAATCATTAGGTGGAGAAAAAATGCCTAATCTGTCTACTATGGAGGAGGAAAGTACGCAAGGAGAAGTTATTGTACATAAATTTGTTGAGGAACCAAATGTTTCATTGATTCAATTGAATCCAAATGTTCTTGAGGATCAATTGAAATTTATTCTTGAAGTGAGTGAAATAGAAATTAAAATGGCCGAAAGAAAGAGAGAACAAAAGAGTGAGATGGCCATGAAAAGAAAAAAAGATGAAAAATATGATATTAAAGAAAAGGAGAGAGAAAAAGAGGCCAAAGGAAAAGAAAACGAAAAGAAATATAATTTGAAGGCTCAAAAGAGTAAAAAGAGTGAGGTTGAGACTTATGTATTTTTGAATAAACCCTTTAAAGTACCTTTGTACAAAGTGGTTTATTGTCATTGTGATGATATAGCCGGTTCAATCCCGAGCAATGTTAATTATTCTTTGCAGGATTATTGTGATGACATGATGAAGAGAAAAGCAAGTGTTGATAATGTGAGAATACCATGGGATGATCCATATGAATTCAGGATCATTCGAGATGAGGTAAGGTTAGTTGCCAACGCAACAATTGGGAGGTATGATTTGCTTCCTTATTTTAATTTTGTGTTGTATTGTTTTCAAGATTTTATAGAACAGGTTGAAAGTGTTACATTTAGTAAGCATGACTGTGGTTTGATAATTTTGCCAAAGTGTCATAGAATTGAATATGGCTATATAATGTGTGAACTAAATTCGAATGTTATTGATTTGGAGTATTCAGAGAACGTCAATTTGATGTGTTTTTGTCATGACAATGAATTGTATGCATTAGACTTAAATCCGTGTGTTGTGTTAAAGGATTATATAGATAGTAAATTTAGCACGTTCTATTGGCAAGATTATTATTTGTTTGGTGATATTAGGGAAAAGAGTATGAATGAATGTAACAATTTCTATGTTCATGATGAATGTATTTTTAAGGAGAATAAAATGTTCATGTTATATTCATTGAATGAATTATATAATGGTGAAGAATATTGTAGTGGTTTGATAAATAACATATTGCATGAGTTGTTACTTGATAATAAGGCACATAACATTTGTTTGATTGGTAGCTATGACGTAACTAGAACAATAGATATAATGCATGATTATATGTATTGGTTGCATACGAAGCTATATGTTGAGGGTGATTGGGATACATACATTGCATGCAAGAAAAAGACATGTCGAGTGTATTCATATGTCGTGAATAAGTTACATCTTATTCCTAGTGAGATATGGTCTAACACGTGTATGAAATTCGTTATGTTGGTAACTAGGTCTAAGAAGGGGAGGAATCTGATATTTGTGATCCTTAGTGATATTTTATCATTTGGTGTGATTTGTTATTTGATGTTTGGTGAGGTTGATGAATACATAGGGAAGGCGACCGTGAAGTTGGGGTTTCCAGGGCTAATGGAGCAAATAAATGATAGCGTCTACAATCTTGAGCTTAAAGGTAAGCATGTTGATAATATACTTCTTGTTATTACTAACTTGCTTCGTTTTTGTGTAGGTAGACAAGATTTGAGGACAAATCTTTTTGAAGAAGGGGAGTATGATATGAATCTGGCTAGGCACTGTGTGCAAATGTTTGGGGGAAGATTTAAGTGGCATTGTTGTTTTGGACTTTCAAGCTTGATTGTGATTAAAGATGATGAATCAAGCATATTTAAGCAAGTGGTTGAGTTCAACAAAGAATATAATGAAGGAGTTCCGAACAACCAAGCATGTGAGTGCGAAATGGTCCGAGAGTACAGCAGTTGGAAAGCACCAGCGCAAGAAGACGCGCAGCGGCGCGCGCGCCACAGCACCACAAATGGCGCCCCCGCGCGCAAGGGCGCGCATCCGCGCCACAACCGGCGCTGCCGCGCGTGGCTTCCTGGTCAAGAGCAGATCATGTGCACACAGCCGAGCAGAATGACAGCACAGGCCGCGCGACAGCGCGTAAAGTCGCGCAGCCGTGCGCCCATGCGCGCGCCACCGCGCGGAAACCCGCGCCACCGCGCGCATTGGCCGAACTTCGCGCGCCCCCGCGCGTGATCTCGTGCTATCGCGCGACCTTCTGTGTAGAATTTGTTCACAACTTTCTTTATGACTTTTTACACTACTTTTTGCATGTTTTATTGGTTATATAATGATTGTAATAGACATGAACGAAATAATTCAGATTGAATGATATAAGAAAAACTTGAGGTTCTCTCAATTTTCAAAGCTTTTAGCTTTGTTCTTCACAAGAAGAAAACCAAATCAAACTTATCAAAGATTTTCATCTTTGTGGCGTTTGTCCATTGTTTTTTCGTACGGATTGTCAAAACAAGATCTTTGAAGGTTCGTTTGAAATTCAATTGTTTTATCGTTGATATTTGTTGCTAAGTTTTAATAACTTAGAGGTGAATATAACAAACCGTTACTTGTTTCAAAAGATCGGGACAACAAATCGATCCTTGTTTGTTATTGAGTCGAGGGTGCGATTTCGATAATCGTGTTTGCTTCTCATTCGTACGAGGTTTCGCATCAAATCGGCTTAGCAATACTGGATAAATCTCTGATAAATCGACGATAGTAGCCTGCTAAACCCATGAAACTGCGTATCTCTGGCACTGATGTCGGTCTAGGCCAACTGATCACATCCTCCACTTTGCTAGGATCAACAGAAATATCATTTTCAGATATAATGTGCCCCAAAAATATCACTTGTTTCAGCCAAAACTCTCATTTCGATAACTTTGCATACAGTTTCTCAGTTCTCAAAGTTCTCAATACAATTCTCAAATGCTCAGCATGATCAGTCAAATTCTTTGAATAAATCAGAATATCATCAATAAAGATAATCACAAAATCATCAAGAAATTTCTGAAATATATGGTTCATCAAACCCATAAATACAGCTGGAGCATTCGTTAAATCAAACGGCATGACTATAAATTCATAGTGGCCATACCTGGTTCTGAAAGCTGTTTTCGATATATCAGAATCTCTGACTCTCAACTGATGATATCTAGATCTCAGATCGATCTTGGAATAAATAGAAGAACCCTAAAACTGATCAAATAGGTCATCAATACGAGGCAAAGGGTATTTATTCTTTATCGTAGCCTTGTTCAATTGCCGATAATCAATGCAGAGTCTCATTGAACCGCCTTTCTTTCTGACAAACAGTTTGGAGCGCCCCAAGGAGAAACACTCGGTCTGATGTAACCCTTAGCTAGTAAATCTTCTAACTGATCTTTCAATTCTTTCAGTTCAATGGGTGCCATTCTGTATGGAGTTTTAGAAATAGGTACTGTGCCTGGTATCAATTCAATGCTGAAGTCTATTTCTCGGATTCGAGGCAAACCTGGAATCTCATCTGGAAAGACATCAGCAAACTCACATACCACTGGCAAATCTGCCAATGAAGGGCTCGACTTCAGTAGATCTACTGAATACACAAGGAATCACTCTTCTCCTTTCTGTAATAATCAAGTCATAGAAAAAGCAGATATCAAATGAATTCGAGCTCTGGAACCCTTACCGTAAAATTTCCATTCATCAGCCATCTCAGGTCTGAATCTTACAATTTTGTGGAAACAATCTACGGTAGCTTTGTACTTGGTCAACATATCAATACCGATAATTCAGTCAAAATCAGACAAACCGAGTACAATACAATCTAACTCTCTCATTACCATCATACTGCAACATACAATGTCTAGCAGACTTCACTGATATAAGACCTCTCCCCAAAGGTGAAGAGACAGATACTACAACAGATAAAGATTCAACAAGAAAATCATGTGTCAATGCAAATCGCTCAGAGATAAAAGTATGGGATGCACCCGTATCAATCAACACATAAGCAGGGTAACCAAAAAGAGAACAGTTACCTGCAACCACATCATCAGGTGCTTCATGGGCCTGTTCCTTAGTCAATCCAAACACTCTGGCCTGCTGTCTCGGAGGTTGGCTAACAGTCTGGCTTCCTCCTGGCCTCGGCTGTGACTGCGTAGTGGGTGGCTGGAAATAGTGAACAGCAGATGATCGTCTATCAGCCTGAGCCACTGATCCAGATGATTATGCTCCCTGGGATTGTTGAGAACCTCGCTGTGGACAGACTCTGGAAAAATGTCCCGGCTGTCGATAGATATTGCAACTACCAAGCACTCCTTGGCATTGCTCTATTAGATATCTCCCTCCACAAGTTCTGCATTAGACCCTTGTATAACTCTGGTTCTGTCGTGAACCACCGGAGCTAGATGAACTATTACCTGACTTCTTAAACTATTTTTCTTGGGCTTTCAGATTATCTTTGTTCCCACTGCTGCTACTGCCACTATCAAATCTGGGAGGTGGTTGGTGGAACTGGGCTGAAGGTTGTGACTGTTTCAGTGTCTGAGCAACATACGAAGTTCCTCGCTGTCTGATCAAGCCTGCTTCAGCTCCTTTTGCTCTGTTCAAGGCATCAACAAAATTATTTGGTTGCCCTGCATTTACCAATGTAAAAATATATGGATTCAATCCATTGATGAATTGATCAGCCACAGCTTTATCATTCTCTGCAACATGAGGAGCAAAACGTAGCAAGGTAGAGAATTTGGCCACATATTCTTCAATATTCAAATGACCCTGTCTCAAGTTGGCAAATTATGCACCCTTGTCTTTTCTGTACGATACTGGAAAGAATCGTTGATAAAATTCAGCTTTAAAGATCTTCCAAATAATCACCGTACCTCGATGCTCCAAAGGTCTCTTGGTTGTGAGCCACCAGCTTTTTGCAACCTCGTGTAACTGGTGCCCGATCAGTCTGACTCTACGCTCATCTGTATAATCAAGTGAATCAAACAACATCTCAATATCATCAAGCCAGCTCTCGCAATCAATAAAATTCTCAGTGCCTTTCAAAGTCGGTGGTTTGAATGACTGAAATCTCTTTAACAGTGTTTTCATGGGTGTCGCTGTAACATCCATCGGATTATTTGAAGTACTACCCTTTTCTGGGATTCTTCGAGAAGGCATATCTGATTATCAAAATGGTTAGTAATCAAATCTAACAAATCTGTCTCAGTCCTCCTCTGATCATCATACCTCTGATCAAGAATCGGCTCTGATTCATTCTCTAATAATACACGTTTCCAATCAAATCAGATAATCAGGTAAACTTGTATTATCTAAAGCAGTAAAATATGCTGTCCTACTAGCATATCATTATGCAATCAACATTACAATAAATCGCATGCTAGTATCACAAAAGCAGGAAAGAAGACTCAATCTACCCCGATCACTCGCTTCTATTCCAGTCTAAGGAACATACGGCTCTGATACCACCCATTGTGGGGACCCGGACGCTAACTCATTCTTTTCAATCATCATTGGGATTAAATAGATCAATTAAATGTACTAGGTCAAAATTTTTTTTTTAAATGTTGAACGCCTTATAAACAAATGTAAAAATTTCTACAAGAAGTTATGTCCCATCTTATTCAAATTACAAGATTAAGTTCAATATCTACAACATGATCAACGGTACAAAACTTGTTTAAAAGAAAGTCATCAAAAACTAATATTTATCAAGCAACATGTATCAACGGTACAAAAGCATATAACATTTGTCAAGCAACATGTATCATAGTCTAAGAAAACATAAATCGATACAATGTTTTAAATAAAACTCTTTAACTCTTACTCTTTGACTCGACTCTTATCTAGGGATCCCGGTTTGAATAAGAACATAACAAGTCTCCCACCTACTCTCCCCTTCTAGATGGTGGAACGTTCTTATTCCTGGACTTCGGTGCACTATTTCGAATCTCTACAATAGGAGTCGATCTTCTCCTAAGCACATCGATATAAACCAAACGTCCAGTGACTTGGCACCTCTGCCAAAGACTCATAATACATGCTTTGCTATAACTCAATAGACTAAGCACATCAATCTCAAGAATTGCAAACACATCAAAGCAATTACAATATAGAATGTGGTTTTGGGAAAATCAAGCTACCTCTTGCTCGAGTTATCTCTCCCGGTTTAACATTGATTTATACCTTTCTTTCGTAGTTCTTGGTTGATCAAATCTCACTATGGCGTTGTTCGTTATTCAAAGCCTTCAATACCAAATCTGGAATGACATATTCGAGAAGTACAATATCAATATACATCTCAAAGCAAGACATGATTTGATCAATACTCAATCTACTTATATTTCGACGGCATAACATCGTAATCTCGATATATCCGGCAACTCAGACATCAACAGATACAAATCAAAACTCATAATCAATAACAATTAAAGCCCATAATTACCAAATCTGTACAATCTCATTCAATATAGGCTGAGAATTGATAACAATTGCATAAATTGTCCATTCCTCGATCTAGTTTCGATTATAGGCTTATCATAATCTCGAGAACACATAATATCAATCAAATTAGGATTTCTTCAATACCAAATTTTCGAACCCTGCAGGAAAGTAATAAAACTTACATCCCTTTGAATCTCTTGACGAGAGAAGCACGGAACTAAACTCGGATTGAAAATCGGATGGCCAGATCTTGCACAATCCAAATTTTAAAATCTAAGAAAACTTGAGGATTCACCATGGGAAGTATCGGTTCTTGCTCTGCAACGTCTGAAGGAAATGAAGGATTGAAGTTTATACATGTAGACATGCATGGCAAGACAAGTGTCGACTTTTCATACATCAGTGCTTGTGCATATGCGCGCCCGGTCCTCGCGCATATGCGCGAGACCTACTGTCTCGGACCTTGTAGATTCCATCTGCTCGCGCATATGCGCGCCTCGTCTCCGCCCATATGCGCGAGACTCTCTGTCTCGGCAATTGCCTGTCTCACATGCTCGCGCATATGCACGCCTAGTCTCGCGCATACGCTCGAGGTCTTCTGCCTCGGCCTTTGCTACTCGCGCATATGCGCGCCTCATCTCCGCGCATGTGCGCGAGGTCTGCTGGATTCCACACACATAATATCCATGCTTTTCCAAATTCTTTCTCGGAGTTGTCCTTTCATAATCACATCAATTCATAAATCAATAATCTCGGATTAAAAAGATATAATCTCGGGCATTACACTAGAGCTATTGAAGGACTATGATTGTGACATTAGCTACCATCCGGGTAAGGCTACTGTAGTTGTAGATACCCTGAGCAGGAAACACTCAGTGCTGGCTTATTTGTCGGTACAATGACTGCTGTAGGTAGAGATTCATAGGTTCGAGCTTGAAGTTTATGCCAGGGGCGATGCCCCAAATCTTGCTACTCTAACAGAGCGGCCGACTTTGAGAGACATAATCCGGGTAGGGCAGATTTCTGACGAACAATTGTAGAAGTGGAGACAGAGGGACGAGGCTAAGGTCCGGTGACTGTATGCAGTTGTAGACGACATAGTCAGATATAGGGACCGACTGTGGGTTCTTGACAGTGATTCTCTGAGAGCAGATATCTTGAGTGTTTGACATGTCAGCAGGTCAAGGCAGAGCATCAGAGACATGCAGGGAAGTTGAGACCACTCCCTATTCTCGAGTTGAAATGAGAGAATATTACCATGGACTTCGTGACATGGCTTCCGAGGACGACTGGAGGATATAATGCCATTTGAATGATCGTTGATCGGCTCGCTAAGTCAGCTCATTTTCTACCGATCAAGAAGACCTTCACCATGATTCAGTACGCAGAGCTGTACGTCAAAAAGATAGTCAGACTGCGTGGGATTCCAGTGTCTATCGTGTTAGACATGGATCCGTGATTCATGTCTGCGTTCTGGAAGAGTCTACATCAGGCATTACGTAATAAGCTGCTATTCAGTACTGCCTTCCATCCTCAGACTGAAGGACAATCAAAGAAAGTTATTCAGATTTTGGAGGACCTACTCAGAGCTTTCATGATCGACTTCCAGGGCAGCTGGGAGCCGAAGTTACCTCTTGTGGAGTTCATGTACAACAACAGTTATCAGGCATCTATCGGCATGGCTCCATATGAGGCATTGTACGGGAAGAAGTGCAGGTCTCCAGTGTATTGGGATGAGGTAGGTGAAAGGGCGGAGGTAGGACCAGATATCGTCAGTCAAATTGCATAGCTAGTTGTCAAGATCCGAGACCAGATGAAGAACGCTCAGAGCTGATAGAAGAGTTACGCAGATCAGCGGCGCAGAGATGTCGAGTTTGCCGTAGGGGATCATGTATTTGTGAAGGTCGCACTGATGAAGGGTGTGATGAGATTCGAGAAGAAGGGCAAGCTCAGTCCGAGGTGTATAGGGCCGTTTGAGATACTGGAGAGGGTTGGGACACTTGCATACAGAGTTGCATTAACGTCGAATCTGGCGAGAGTACATAATGTTTTCCTCGTCTCCATGCTACGGAAGTACATGTTGAATCCTTCGCATGTGCTGAACTATGAGCCACTTCAGCTGACACCGAACCTGTCCTTTGAGGACAAACCCGCTTAGATTCTGGAAAGTCATGAGAGGAGGCTCCGGAACAAGGTGATCCACATGGTTAAAGTCAAGTGGCTGAATCATTCCGAGAAGGAGGGTACTTGGGAGATTGAAGCCGAGACGAGGAGTCGCTACCTGGAGTTATTTGGTATGTTTTAAATTTCGAGGACAAAATTTTGTTTTAGGTGGAGGGAGGCGAGTTGTAAGGTCCAGGAAATTCGATCTACGTGACCTGAATGCATGCAAACTAGGGTTTTATCTAAAATATGTGTTTTATGATTTTTATGCATTTATTTCATGGATATTGAATGAGTAGGGTCCATTTAATGATTATTTTAAATTTTCATGCATTAGGGTTTTAAGTTGTATTTTATGCTCCAACGAGGAACGAAGACCGGCGGTTATCAGGAAAAATATTTTTATTGAATGATTAATTTTTAATTAATCATTATGAAGTATTTTTAAGAGTGTTTTTCAAAAATGAGCCTTGGTGAGTATTTTTACTCGTCGGGTCGTACTTTTAATCGGTACATGAATTTTATTGAATCAGGTGACTTTTTGAGGGTTCGGGCAATATTTTAATAAACGTAACAAAACAAAATATTTTTCGAGAGTGTTTTGGGCTTGTCAGGCTTGTTTTAATGTCTAATGGGCTCATGAATTTTTAATACTTTTTAAAATATTATCTAGGGCCCATGGGTAGGTAATTATACTAACCTAAACCTAGTTTTATTAACCCTAATCACTCCTTAAACATCAGCAGCAGTCCCCTCCCCCTTGCAGCAGCCTCCCCAAATTTTGACAACAGCAACTCCAAAGCTCTTCAAGCTTTCAAAAAAAAAACTTCTTCCCGCCTCTCCGGTTTGCGTCCCGCGCGTAGATTTTCAAGTTTTCAAGCGCATAAACGTCAAGGCACGCTGCACAGTTTTACGTCTATGTATCGTTTTGTTCATGAAACTCGCTTTTTTATGCATATAACCCACGTTTTCTTGCATTGTTGTGTAAGGGGCTGTCGGTTGGTGTTTCTAGGGAGCTGATAATGTTGAGAGTGATGAGGATTAAGTGCTGGAGTCGATGTTCGGTAGGGTTAGGTGAGAATACGTGAGGGTCGATCGGTGCTTGTGAGTTTTTGGAGTCGGTATGGTCAGATCGGAAGATTTGGGTTCGTCGGCTGAGCAAGGGTCGTCCCTAGCTCTAGAACAAACCCTGTTGGGTCTGAGCTGTGGCCTAGGGTGGCTCGAACATGGCTGGAGTTAGTGAAAAGACCGATTGAGCTAGTGGTGCTAGTGTTCTCGGTTGGTGTGTTGTTGAGGGCTAGCAGTCGTGTGTGCATTACGGCGTGCATGGGGATGTAAGTTGGGCTTAAGTATGTTCGGGCGAGTCCTATGGTGGGCTAGGAAGTATTGGTTCGAGGCCGATTCAATTTGGTTTAGAGTAGGGCAGAAGTTGGCTTTGAGGTGTTTCGGACATCTTTCAGCTGCAGGGTTAGAGCCGCGGCATTGCCCTTTATGCTCCTTAGTGCCTGGACTTCGAACTAGTAGCACTGCAGCGCTAATGTCGGTCGCCTAGGCGCTAACGCAGTGCCACAGCGTCAGTACCTAGGCGTTGGTCCATGATTTTAGAAGCTTTAGGTTTAAGTGTTATTGTCTCGTTTGGGTATTAATATGTCGTCATGACCGAGCTTAGTGGGGGATAAAGTAGCTGATATGAATCTTGTTTAAGCACCTTTGAATTATGATTTAAATGCGGTCATTTTTGGGCAGAGTTAGCGATTCTGGAAGCGCCCTAAACACGAGTTTCCATGTTTTAATAGTTTATGATATTATGGATACAGATTTTTATGTATATACGAAAATATGTTGCATGCATGTTTTGAAGAAAAATTTTATGTAAATGCATGTTTTTGTTAAGTGATGACATGTTTTTGAAGGAAGGGAGTTGGTTGTGACTAATACGATGACATGTTAACACGATGATATGTAAGGTCAAGGCTCAGTGGATGGGTAATATTGTCGCTGATGTCTACGTCGTCGGTGACCGCGGTTATACGTATATGGATCCATCGCCTAATATGATGATACAAAAATCACAGCCGACGAACGTAATTCAAATTAAGAAAACGAACATGTATATGTTGATATGTTGTTATGCTATGAAATGTTAATGTTTTAATAGACCATGATTACGTAAACGATTTTGTAAGTTCGTGAAATGTATTTTTATTACAGTAATTTTCATTGTTGCATGTTATGTATATGTACTTGCTATTAACGTTACAGGAGTGTTGAGTTTTTAGACTCACTAGGTATGAATGATGCAATTGAGTATGTTGATCAGGAGATAGGAGGTGCCGAAGACTGAGTAGGCAAGGTTGGATGTGCGCATGCTAACCCGAGGACCTTATTTCTTCCGCACATCACGTTTTTGTGGGCTTTGAGTAGACATGATCAGTTTATACGTTTGTTATGATATGTTGGTGTTTTTCCATGATTTTTACTTGGTTATTCTACGGACATAGAAATGAATCATTCTGACATTCTCATGACCAAATATTGATACATTAAATGAATCAAATTAAGGTAAGTCCGAATAAAGGAAAATGTCCTGAAATCGCAAAGAGTTGTGAACTCACGGCTAGTTGTATCCTTGAACCATTAAGGGTCACACAAGCACTTGTTTACTTGTTCCCGTTAAGATAATAAATTCAAATATTTGAATTTGTAAGAAATAAGTTTGATATGATAAATAGATAATCTTATAAATAAAGTTTATAAAAGGTTATAGAAATTTTGAGAGCATGACTGCTAAAACAGTCAAAGGGAGTTCATCTGCCAGACACTAGTGATCTCGAAATTAAAGTGCGTCATAATAACGAACAAGTTGGAATTGTTACATATATGATATTTGATCGCCGATCGAGATTACGATGAGATTAATGTAATGAGAGCATGGATCATGGGCTTGTAAGAGTATAAGCCCATCATGTTAATTTATTAAAGTTCAAATGGATTTTAATAATTAAATTATATTTTAATGAATAAATATATAGCTCATTAAGTTTTTATTAAATATGATATTGATTTATGTAATATGAAAATATTCATAATTTTTTAAAAAAAATTGAACAGAAAGCAAAATAATATTGATGCATGATATTATCAAAATATATATGTATCAATTCGAGATTCACCATGATTTTCATGCCTAAAAAATCTTTCATTAACTTAATTAATCTAATTAATTAAGTAAATAGAATGATTAGTATTAAAATAAGATTTACTTATTCTAATCAAAGAGCATGCATTCGAAACATTCTGATTTTAAAAAAAAATTCAGCTCTTGAAATCCCCTTTTCTTTTGCAAGAAAAATTCGGCTTGAGTCAATTTTTTTTTCGTGTTCTATCTCTACGCAAAATATCTTCAAAATTACTGGTTCAATTTTGAAGAGGAACTAATCTTCCAGTCGTGGACTGGATTAGAAGATTGAAAAAAGGAGACTTGAAGAACGTATGTAGGGATTTACAACAAGAGCTATGTCCGCTAACACCAGGGTAGTTGGTGCCAAGTGAAAAATTCACTAAATGTATATTTTTTAACATCCTATGTTTGTTTATTCAATTTAAACCTTACGAGTGTCCAAAGAATATTTTGATGTCAAAATAAATTATTTTAACTTCCACTGCGTTTTGGACACAAGAAAATCTAGATCCCAACATTTATAAGTATTTTTTGTATTTTTTTTTCGGGGGAGGGATAAAAGAGTAATATCATTGTATCTTGTAGGGTTGTTTATGTCATGTTACGGTACAGTTTTGTTCCTTCTCTATACAACTCGAGTCTTTGTCTCTCAAATTTCATTTGATTGGGATATTCTTCCATTTTTCTAAAATTGCCCCTTACAATGTGATTGACCCCAAGATCGTGAAAATGAATACCCCTACTATTTGCAAATTGTAAGTTCCTACACCGAGAGTAAACAATGTATTTATTAAAGAGAAAGATACATCGAATCGAATCAAATATTAGTCGTTTTAATGATATTTGAGCTTGAAGTTAGTTTTTATTTTTTAAAAAAATTTTGAGCCTTCTCGATGACTGAGTACTGATCAAAGTCGAGCCATTCAGTTTGAATTGAACTCAATCATCATACTTTATTAGGTACATATTAGAAGTTTGGCTCAAATTAGTTAGTCTGTTTGTTTTTAAGTATACTATAAGCATTGTTAAGTATATTAAAGCTCGTGGATATCTAGCAGAATAATCAAGACTTAAAAATCCAATTTGAACATGCATCCAACCATGTTTGGATTGAGCTCGAGTTCGATAATTACGATTATGAACCAGGTTATATCAAAATGACCCAAACAACTCATAAACCAACTCGATTCATTAACCGTCTTAATCATTTTATTTAACTTTTCGCACATAGGGTTGCACAAAATTCTTACTATATATAGGGTTGCACAAAATTCTTAGTGTATATATATATATATATATATATATATATATATATATATATATATCTAACATAAACTCTTATAATATGGTTTTATTAAACTTTTCGCACATAGGGTTGCACAAAATTAGCACATATGGTTTATATATATGTAATGCCCGAGAATTTGACTATTGTAATCTGAGATGATTTATTGATTATGAACTGAGGTGATTATAGCCGGGCCATTCTGAGACCAGATTGGGCAAAACATATGAAAAGTATAATGTTTGGACAGAACTGTTGGCGCCCGAGCGGTAGGAAATGACCGCCCGAGCGCCAGTGTTCAATAAGAATACCATTCAGGCAGAATCTATGGCGCCCGAGCGGTAGAAAATTACCGCCCGAGCGCCAATGGATAACAAGCCGAGTACCGGGCAGAGTGTTCGGCGCCCGAGCAGCAGTTTATAACCGCCCGAGCGCCGACTGAAAATCAGGGAGAATGGGACACGTATCTTTACATGCACGAGATATATATATATATCATGAATTGTTTCAGAATTGAGAAGAAACGAGAAAAGGGTCGAGGAAGTTTGCCAAAAATCCTTACGCCTTTATATTTTTATCCGTCCGTTTGATTTTCAATCTGACTTCAGCACCGAGTTCCTATCGACGCAGGCTTCTACAGGACATTGAGAATGGACAGAGTTGAATTCAGGACTTCGTCTTCGTCAGACCGAGAAGATAAATGTATAAATTAATGTTGAGTTGGGATTGCACAACTCGAGTGAGGTTTGGCTCGAGTTTCCCTATCACATACTTTACCTTATTGTATTGATTTGATTGATGTACTTGTTCTCTTGATTTATAGACAGCAGGTATTAAACGAGTAATCTTGTGACAGAAGTGCCTGATAGTGGTGGGATCGCCACGGGCACATTGCACGATGTCACAAGATAGTGTATTGGCGATAGTGCCAAAGTCTGTCACCGGATGATTGGCTATCGACGTGGATAGAAATGTGGCTTCTTCTATTACTGGTGATCGGCACTGTATCGATGTGGATAGAATCGTAACTCTTCTATTACTGATTATCGATATCATATCGATGTGGATAGAATCGGAGTTTCTTCTATTACTGGTGATCGATACTATATCGATGTGGATAGAATCAGAGCTTCTTCTCTTACTGGTGATCGGTACTGTATCGATGTGGATAGAATCGTAACTCTTCTATTACTGATGATCGATATCATATCGATGTGGATAGAATCGGAGTTTCTTCTATTACTGGTGATCGATACTATATCGATGTGGATAGAATCAGAGCTTCTTCTATTACTGGTGATCGATACCCTATCGACGTGGATAGAACTGGAGTCTTTTCTATTACTGTTGGTCGATATAAGAATGCCAACTTCTGGAAACCGGGATCCCTAGACTAGGATTGAGTCTAGTCTTAAATGTGGAGTCAGGAGTCTAATTGACAGTTTATATTGAGTTATGTTGATTATGTTCCTGAATATGGTACATGGTGAATTATGTTCCTGAGGATGGTACATGTTTAGAATAGGATTTATTATTGATATGGATTTATATTCTGATTTGAATACATGTTAGACATATCTGTTATATGCTTTTATATTGTTTTATGATTTCATGTATACATGATTTATACTGAGAATGTAATTCTCACCGGAGTTATCCGGCTGTTGTCTTGTTTGTATGTGTGCATGGCAACAGGTGGGATAGGATCAGGGTCAAGAAGAGAACGAGGCTGGACTAGATAGCGTGGAGATCCGGGCTTCGAAGCAACGTAGGATTCAGCAATGATATATAGTTGAACCTAGTTGAATTCTTGTAGATAATACAAGATTTATATGTTTGTGTTTAGTATGTAATCTGAATTGAATTATATTACGTTTCCGCTTTGTATTTAAAAAAAAATTTAGACCCTGTTTATTAGAATTGATTGAATTATTCCTAAAGATGATTAAGGAATGAATTAGTGTCCGGGTCCCCACAATATATATATACCATATATGTATGTATACAACATAAAACTCTTATAATATGGTTTTATGAGTTAATATTGTAAGAAAAATTTCCTACCCAACCATAAAAAATATTATTTTTATTTTAAAAATACAACTTTAAACTCCAACTATTAACCCGTTGCGACGTCTACTAATTTAAAATGTTGTTAATTTTTTTTTTTTTGCAAAGCTCACATTTTCGAAATTAATCATTTAAATATTTTGCATGCATGCAACCTTACTGAAAATATGTTATTTAAAAATAATCGTAAACAATCGATCAATGAAAATGTTGTAGTTTAAAATATTTCCAACCCGGCCCACAATCATGCATAAATAAAATAAAACGAGTAAAATCCTGAAAATCAATGGCATATCATAAAAACGTATAGAACTGATCATGTCTACTCAAAGCTCGTAAAATCGTGATGTGCGGAAAGTGTAGTTCTCAGGTCGTGTGCGCACATCTAGCCTGCCTACATAGAGTTCGGCACCCTCAGTCTCCTCATCCAAATGCTCACCTGCGTCACACACGCCTAATGAGTTTAAAGACTCAACATACCTGTACCGAATAATAACAAATACATATATATATAGCACACAACAGTAAAAAAAATACTTTATTCAAAATACATTTCATGAACTTAAAAGCATAAAGGTAAACGTGTCGTATGAAATCATAACATATCAAACAGCTCAACTTAACATCATATACTTATTCATTTACTTTAACTGAATTCAGTTCATTAATTGTGACTTTCGTATCAGCTTTATCGTTTCATCATTAATCGATGGATCCATCTACATATAACCGTGGTGTCTGGCGACCGTCGGACATCATCAACATTATTACCTATCCGCTGTGCCTAGGCCTCATCATTATCATTTACATATACATCGTTAATCACAACTAATTTACATCCTTCAAAGCATCATCATTTTCATCACATAAAAAAATAATGCAATAACGTAAATTTTCTTAAAATTAAGAATGCTACGTAATTTTCATAATATCATAAAAATCATATTCATAATGCATAAGCATTTAAAATCATGTTAAATTTGTGCTCGGGCACTGCCAGGACTAAAAAATCACTCCTGGACCTCTAATTTCAACCGAAAGTTACCAAACTCCTTAAAACATCCCAAAACATATTTATAAGCATTTCTTAGACGTAAACTAGAGCCTGTTTCAAACTTACACGATTCGTTTTAAAACATGGACCGGAGTCACGGTTTTAACCTGAACCGACCCGAAACTTAACCGAATTTCCTCCAACTTAATTCATGAATTAACTCTACTTGATCAGCCCCTAAAATAATAATTCCAGACCACCTAAGACCCTTTGACAGACCCAAGAAGTTGTTGGAATTCTTCCTACTCGATCTAGTCGAACCCTAGCCGTGACCTTAGTACACATTCATCGACCCTACACCGAAACCGTTGGGACCAGCCACAAACCAGCCTCTCTTAGACCATCCTAGGACCCCTCTGGACCTGCTGAACCAACGTCCACATCTCCATGCAAGCCGTGAAGCACCTGCACTTGCTAGTCACCCAAGAAGCACCCCCGTGGCCAACCTCTACTTCCTGACTCCACGCTGTTCTAAGGACAAGTACAGCAGCAATCAAGACAAGTACAGCAGCAATCGAGCTTCTCCAGACCATGAATAAGACCCACCAGTCTGGTCCAAAGCCTGGAGTAGCCCTTGCACCATCGGCTCGTTCATAACTCTCGATCCAGCCACACCCGATCCCATCGAACAAGCAACACCTTGGGCCTATGCATCAAAAACGAGTCCCACTCGACTAAGCCATGACTCAGGCGTAATTTGCCTTAATCATTGACGTGTTTCAGCCCCTAAGTAACAGTAGCCGACAGCCCCTTGCACAGCCACAACAAAAAATGTGAGTTACCAACATTTAAAAGCAATATTTCATGTAACACTTGAAAGGAATGAACATACAAGTTAAACCAATGTTTCCTCCATGTAATATCATATATAACATCATATTATGGGCCTGAATGAAGAGGAAAAGATGATAAAAGCTTACCTTGATTATTAGATGCTCAAAAACTCGAAGAATCGCGTGTTGGGGAAGCACCGGAGGAGCGGGGAGGTAACTTGTTTGAAAGAAAAATAGAGGGCCGAATTTTGCTGCTGGAAAGAGAGAAAATGCTGCTAAAAGAATGTGAAAATGGCTGCTGGTGGAATGAGGTGGGCGGCCACCAATAGTTAGGTAGGCTTAGGGTTTAATTTAGGTGTTAATTAAGTCACTAAAGGGCCCTGATTGAAGTTAAATGGATTAAAAGGATTTTGAGCCAATTAAGCAATAAAACAAACCCATCAAGGCCAATAAAATTCCAGAAAATATTTCGTTTAGGTACGTTAATTTAAAATATTGTCCGAGCCCTCAAAAACTCCATCGATTCGATAAAATTTGCGTACCAATTAAAAATACGACCCGGCGAGTAAAAATACCCGCCCAGACCCAATTTTTGGAAACATCCTTAAAAAACCCTCCTAAAAATTATTTAAAATTAATCATGTAATAAAAACGTTTTTCCTGATAATCTCCGGTCTTCGTTTCTCGTTCAAGCGCGAAATGCAACTAGAAGCCCTAGTGCAAGAAAGTTTAGAATAATAATGAAATGAACCCTACTCATGACATAACCATGCACTAAATGCATAAAAATCAATAAACACATATTTAAATAAAACCCTATATTGCATGCATTCATGTTACATAAATTTAAATTTACTGGACCTTACAACTCTTCTCCCTTAAAACAAATTTCGTCCTCGAAATTTAAGACATACCGAATAACTCCAGGTAGCGACTCCTCATCTCGGCCTCAGTCTCCCAAGTAGCCTCCTCCTCGGAATGATTCAACCACTTGACTTTGACCATGTGGATCACCTTGTTCTGGAGCCTCCTCTTCTGTTTGTCAAAAATTCGAGTGGGTCTCTCCTCGAATGACAGTTGTGGTGTCAACTGAAGTGGCTTATAGTTCAAAACATGCAAATGATTTGACATGTAATTCCGCAGCATAGAGACGTGGAACATATTAGGAACTCCCGTCAGATTCGACGGTAAGGCAACTCTGTAAGCGAGTTTCTCAACTCTCTCTAGGATCTCGAACGGTCCAATGAATCTTGGACTGAGCTTGCCGTTCTTCCCAAATCTCATCACACCCTTCATCGGTGCGAATTTCAAAAAAACGTGATCCCCAACTGCGAATTCGAGATCTCTGCGCCTCTGATATGCATTACTTTTCTGACGGCTCTGAGCAGTCCTCATCCTGTCTCGAATACTGACCACTAACTTTGCTGTCTGCCTGAAAATACCCGGACCCAACTTTGCCCTCTCTCCTACCTCATCCCAATACACTGACAACATACCTTTCTTCCCGTACAGTGCCTCGTATGGATCCATACCAATTGATGCCTGATAACTGTTGTTGTATGTGACCTTCACAAGAGGTAACTTCGGCTCCCAGCTGCCCTGGAAGTCGATCATGCAAGCTCGGACTAGGTCCTCAAGAATCTGAATCACCCTCTCTGACTGTCCGTCTGTCTGAGGATGGAAGGCAGTACTGAATAGCATCTTAATATCCAATTCCTGGTGAAGACTCTTCCAAAATGCAGACGTGTATTTTGGATCCCTATCTGACACGATGGACATTGGATCCAATGCAGTCTGACTATCTCTCTGATATACAGCTCTGCGTACTGAGTCATGGTAAAATTCTTCTTGATCGGTAGAAAATGAGCTGATTTAGTGAGCCGATCAAATATCACCCAGATGGCATTATATTCCCAAGTATTCCTCGGAAGCCCTGTCACAAAGTCCATGGTGATGTTCTCCCATTTTCACTCGAGAATAGGGAGTGGTCTCAGCTTACCTGCATGTCTCTGATGCTCGGCCTTTACCTGCTAACATGTCAAACTCTCGGAGATGAAACGCAGAATATCCCGCTTCAAGCCCGGCCACCAATAAAGAGGCTGAAGGTCTTTATTCATCTTCGTACTCCCTGGATGGATGGAACACAGGGTGCTGCGGGCCTCGCTCAAGATATTTGCTCTCAGGAAATCACTGTCAGGAACCCGCGGTCCCTATATCTGACCATGACATCCACAATTGTATACAGTCTCCCTTAGCCTCGTCCCTCTATCTCCACTTCTGCAACTGCTCGTCAGAAGTCTGCCCTGCCCGAATTCTGTCTCTCAATGTCGGCTGTACTGTCAGTGTAGCAAGGTTTGGGGGCATCGCCCCTGGCATAAACTGCAAGGTCAAACCTCTGAATCTCCGCCTGTAGCGGTCTCTGTACCGTCAAATGAGCAATCACTGTGGGCTTCCTGCTCAGAGCGTCTGCAACCACATTAGCCTTACCTGGATGGAAGCTAATGTCACTGTCATTTTAACGTTCGAAAAACCAAACCTATCTAAACCACATACATGCAAAATTATTTTAATTATTTAATTGTTTTATTTAATAGATTCTAAATGCTTGCATGATATATATTAAATGATTAAACGTATGATTGCATGATTAAATGATTAAATGACATGGTTTCATGAAATTGAAGGATTTTACCCAAAAAATTCGATAATAGGCAGATAAAAAGAGACCGGGGACGACCAAGACAAGAATATTTATTTTTCATTAAATAATTGCAAGGCTTCCTAATATGATTAAAAATGATTTAATTTTTTTGCAAAATGTTGGAGTTCAAATTATTTTACGAGTCGAGCTCGATTTTACCTGGGAAGCCGATTTTGGGCAAATAAAGGACTTTTAAAATATCAAATGCATTATTTTTGAAAAGTAATATTTATAAACTTTTAGTTTTTAATTAAGTAAGTTTTATTGAGCCCAATTTAACTAAATTGAGTAGGCCCAATTTCTCCTAAGCATGTAAGCCCAAAACTCAAGCCCATTAGCATGAAATTAAATCTATAAATAAGTAAACCAAGTGTTTATTCACCCCATAAAAATTTCAATCAGCCAAAAACACACACTTTTCGCACAGTAAAATTCAAAAATTAGGGGAGGAAGAAAAGCTAGGATTCTTCGTCGTCCGGTCGTCCATCTTCGCACCCTCGCCAACGATTGAATATTCGAGCGTTAAAAACGCAAAGACACGTTTTATAAACTCTTTTACGCATCATTCAAATCATATAATGCATGTTTTAATTGTTTATGCATGAAAAATACGTTTGTACGATTGGTTCAATATTTTGTCAAATATTTTCAAAGTTTTAATGATTTAATAATTTTGAAACGTTATGATTCTCGAGGGTTAAGCTGCTAATATAAGATGAAATATGAATGAAACATGATTAATTTTTATGGTTTGCACTCGATTCAAGGGGCTGATAGCTTGCATAGCTGGGCAGAGCTCGGCTAGGTGGCTGGGCTGGTTGGGGTTTGGTCTTAGAAAGAATCCTAAGAGGGCTAGGGCTCGAGTCTTGGGCCGGGGAAGAGTCCACGTGTAGAGGGACTCTCCCCCATGCACGGGTAAGCGCAGCAGCGACCAAAGGGGCTCGCTGCTAGGGCTAAGTGACTCGTGGTCGGTCCTTTAGTGTCTAAGGAAACTGGTCAAGGGTTGGGGCAGGGGTTGGTGTGGCTTTGTTCAGTGATGGCTCGTGGAAACGTGAGAGAGCACCTCAAGCGCGCGGCTGCTGCTTATGGTTCAAGTGGCTTGCAGCGCTGGTTCAGGGGTCTGGGCTGGGCTTTTTTGGGTCAGGGCGTTGTCCAGGGTCGGTGAGGGTCCGAGGTGATCGCTGGTTAAGTGGCGAGAAGAGTCCTAGTTCACTAGGAGTCCTAGGTTTGAAGGAAGTTCTTGTGCGCATATGGTGGGTCATCTGTCCAGGAGAGTTGTGTGAGCTAAGGGTCAGGTTATAAGGTTCAAGGTTGGTCATTAGGGTCCCTAGATGGTTTTGCTCGGGTTTGGCTCGAGGTGGCTCAGGCGTGGCTCGAGTAAATAGGGAGATGACTCGTTGTGTTTAGCCAAGGGTCATTATTTTGAATTTAAAGAATAAAATTGGATAGATTGGTCCACGGGGCTGGTTCATGGCTAACAAGGATAGTTTAGGTAATAAAAAGTCTATGTTGAAAGTTTGGGAAGAAAATATTAAGTTTTGAATTTATTCGGGAATTAAACGCCTCACGAATAGTTAATTAAGGAATTAATTGAAAAGTCTCGAATTAAGCTGAACTAAATTATGAAAAAAATTATATTTAAGCTTAAATAATTATTTGGGATAATCCTATGTCATTAAATGTAAGAAAAAGATAAAATATAGAATATTTACGTCTAGGGAAAAAACGGTCATTTTACACTTGGGAATTTTGTAAAATATTGGCAGCGTCACGAAGGATCATAATGCATGTTATATGATTTAAAATGATGATTTTGATGAAAATATGATATTTTATGATTTATGGTAAAGCTGTGCAATTTTTACTGTTAAAATGTTATTTTTGGAAGGCTATGATATTTTATGCTTTTAAGATAAAAGGAAAATATTTTTAGGGATGTGAATTGACTGTGACAAATGATATATGATATATGGGGAATTCGTTTTAAGAAGGAACGATGAACTTACGATTTTGTAGGGATGTCGTGAGGGACAAGGCCTAGAGGGACCCCGTTTATGGGAAAAAGCCCCAGGGAGACCCCGACGATCATATTTCTATGGTGGAGCCTAGTTCCCAGCCCCATGGGCCATGTGGAGCCGAATACTGATCAGTCGACCAAAGGATAAAGGCTAGTAACTTTCGAGGATCAAACTTCACCCAAAATGATAAATGACTTAAAGCTTTACGATTAAAATGATTTTTTGAGATACGATTTATGCATGCAGAAAATGATTTTAAATGGTTTATTTATGTTCAAAAGATTATTTTAAGTAAAAGCATGATTTTCAATGCATGTGATTGTATATGTATCATTTGCTATTCATGTTTAGAACGTGCTGAGTCATTAGATTCATTGGGTTTGAATGATGCAGGATTTGATGATTTGAGGAGGTGCTGACGCTTGAGTGGATCAAGTGCGGCAGTACACTCCCGAGGGACCTTTATTTTCTGCACTAGCGTGATAAATAAAAGATTTGAAAGATTTATGTTAATGATTTTATTAGAGATATTTTTATGCTTATGTTATTGTTAGTTGATCTTTTTAAAGGTCAATGTAGGATGTTTGGCTTTATTGTTAGTTGATCTTTTTAAAGGTCAATGTAGGATGTTTGGCTAGTTAACCATTAGATATTTACTTTACGCTCTTGACATTTTAGTTGTTAATTTATTATGATTTATGATTATGTTAAGTTATTATGTTTAGCAATTTTAGAGTTTATAAGTAAATTTTAAAAAAAGTCGAGGTAGTTTCAGTCATAATCCTTAACTAGCGCCAACCATCTCCTCTGTCTCATGTTCAGCTCTTTCTGTGTGAAGAATTACTTCAGTCTCTTGTGATCGGTGAAAATCCTGCACTTCTTCCCATACAGATAGTGTCTCCAAATCTTCAAGGAAAATACCACTGCTGCTAGCTCGAGGTCATGAGTCAGATAATTCTTCTCATGGACCTTCAGCTGTCTAGACGCGTAGACTATAACCCTATCATGCTGCATCAGAACCGCGCCGAAACCGAGCTTCGAAGCATCTGTGTAAACTACGAACTCTCCCTGCCCTGATGGCAAAGCTAGAACTAGTGCAGTGGTCAATGCTTGCTTCAATCTGTCAAAGCTCAGCTGTCACTCAGATCCCCAAATAAACTTGGCATTCTTCTTCGTCAAGGCAATTATAGGCACCATGATAGAGGAGAAGCCCTGAATGAATTTCCTATAGTACCCAGTCAGTCCCAAGAAGCTACGTATCTATGTCAAGCTCTTAGGCACTGACAAATCTCTGACTGCTTCGACCTTACTGGGGTTGACCTCAATACCCTCTCGAGATACGATGTAACCCAAGAATGTCACTCTGTCAAGCCAGAACTCCCACTTACTTAACTTGGCATATAACCGTCTGTCCTGTAAAGTCTGCAGTACGGTCCTCAGGTTCTGACTGTGCTCCTCCCTGCTCTTCGAACCCTGCTCTTCGAGTAGATGAGGATATCGTCAATGAAAACAATGACGAACTGATCCAAGTATTGCTGAAACACGCGATTCATGAGATCCATGAAAATTTCTGGCGCGTTCATCAAACCGAAGTGCATCACCAGAAACTCATAGTGCCCATAGTGTGTCCAGAAGTCTGTCTTATACACTTCAGACTCTCTCACTTTCAGCTTATGGTATCCAGATCGAAGATCTATCTTTGAGAACACTGATGCTCCCTGAAGCTGATCAAACAAATCCTCAATCCTCGGCAACACATACTTGTTCTTGACCGTGACTCTGTTAAGCTCTCAGTAGTCGATGCAAAGCCGCATGCTGCCATCTTTCTTTTTGACAAACAGTACTGATGCGCCCCATGGGGAAAAACGAGGGCGAATGAAACCCTTATCTAGCAAATCATGTATCTGGTCTTTCAATTCTTTCATATTTGCAGGTGCTACACGATTGGGTGTCTTAGATAATGGCACGGTACCTGATATGAGTTCAATAGAAAAGTCCACCTCTATGTCTGGTCGAATGCCTGAAACATCATCAGGAAAAACAGTGGAAAATTCCCTGACCACATCGACGTCCTTTAGCCTCTGATCGAATGGCTCTAACACTGATACAATGCTGACAAAAAATGTCTGGCAGGCTCTCTTCATAAGCTTTCTCGCACAAATGAAGGAAATGACGTGCGTCATCTGCTGGTCTCTGGCTGTCTTAAAAATAAACGGCTTACCACTTGGCGGTCGGACAGACACTGACCTCTGTCGAAAGTCTATGACAGCTCCATTCAACGAAAGCCAATCCATACCCAGAACAATGTCGAACTTCGGCAACGGTAGCACAATCAAATCTGCCTGCACTGTATATTTCTGTAACCGAAGCTCCAAGCTCTTCACTATCTGAGAAGTTAACATCTGATCCCCTAATGGTATCGATACTCTGAACCATGAATTCATCGCCACTGGTATGAATTCTAGTCGCTTGACGACAGATTCAGATATAAATGAATGTGTAGCCCTTGAATCTAGCAATGCATACGTGGCTACACCTGAAATATATATCCTCCCTACGAAAAAACATATCATTAAATCTAATCGTGTTGAGATTTAAGAAATTTCTTACCGGAAATTATCCAAAAATTCTAAAAAATTAACTGGATTAATCCCAAATATTCTTCAAAATTTTCGAAATTGACTTAAAATTTTCGAAATTGCAAATTAACCCTTAAATTTTAAAAAATTACACTTTGGCCTTATGAAAATTTTCTAATATTGCAATTCGACCCCTGAAAATTTTCGAATTCTAACCCCATAAAATCATAAAGTTCTCAAAAATTAAAATTAAATCCTCAAAATTTCAGAAGTTTTGAAAATAGTCCCCTAAAAATCTCGATTTTGGCAATTAAGTCCTCATATTATCGGTTATTACAATTGGGTCCTAAAATCCTACAATTAAATTCTTAATACTAACTAGGTAGAGCATGCAGCTTAATTTGTTCTAAGTTATCAATCCCATAATTTAATCCTCTTCACAAACATAAAATACATGCAATCAAGTGATAAATCAAAATCTTAAACATAAGGGTTACCAGTAATCAACGTTGAATCTGGATCTGCCTCGGCCTCCTCGGCATGCATCACATATGCTCGGCCAATAGTGGGGCCCGTATTCCTAGGGCAGTCTTCTGATTTATGACCTGCCCACAAACGAAGCATTTTTAGGTCCCCATAAACACTTGCCGATGTCGAACTTGTTGCACTGCGTGCATAGCTGTCTCTTTGCCGGCTTCGACGCCCCAGGTACCTGCGGTGGCTTCAGCTGACCAGGCCTCATATTCTTTCCCTGGGGCCTCTGCTGCCCCTGCTGCCTCGGTGGCCCGGTAAACTGCTTTTTCTACGGCTGGGAGCAGGGCTGGGCCTGATGCTGCTTCCGCTGCATCTCAACATCGATGTCCCTCAAGGCCTGCTCAGCCTGGAAAGCACAACTTGTCGCCTGATCATAACTAACCGATCTCATTAGCATCACATCCCGGTGCAATGTCAGCATCAGCCCATCCATGAAATGCCTCAGCTTCTGTGCGGCATCTCTAGCAATGAGAGGAAAAAAATGACAGCCGCTGTCAAACTTGCGGATGAACTCCGCCACAGTCGAGTCCCCCTAGCGGAGACTCATGAATTCCTTGTTAGGCGACCCTTGACATCCGCTGGGAAATACTTGCCGTAGAACATCTCCTTGAACTACTCCCATGTGAGGGTGGCCAAGTTCACTCCGTGGGCAGCTCCCTCCCACCATATGGATGCGTAATCCCTCAGCATATAAGCGGCGCACCTGACCCGGTCGCCGTCCCTCATATCAAGGTACTGAAAATGCATATCCATAGATCGAATCCAACCCTCTGCCAGGATGGATCAGTGGTACTCCCGAACTCCTTCGGGTTGAGCCCCTTAAACTGCTCAAAAACATCGGTCTGAGGTCTGGGAGCCTGCTGTACCTGCTCCAATAGTCTAGCCATACCCTCTAGTACTCGAGTAGCTGCATCCCCTGGCGGCTATGGTGGCGGAGGGCCTCTGCCGCCTCCAGGAATCTCAACCTGACGATCTGCACTAGGAGGCATGATATCTGAATACAGTCCAATTCTAAACATAACACATCATGCAATTTAATCTAGTTTGTAAAACATTTAACCATGAAAGTAGCTAAACATGAATCGTAAATTATCGTGAAACGTTATCATGTAAACATGCATGTGATAACAGTAAATAATTTAAAACATAAAAGCTTACAGACTTGAGGCTTGAAGACTGAGCTGTAGGAACTGGCGGCGGCACAACCCTATACAAGATCCTTGCTCTGATACTAACTGTGATGTCTAATAATTTAAAATGTTGTTAAATATATATATATATATATTTTTTTTTGCAAAGCTCACATTTTCGAAATTAATCATTTAAATATTTTTCATACATGCAACCTTATTGAAAATATGTCGTTTAAAAATAATAATAAACAATCGATCAATGAAAATGATGTAATTTAAAATATTGCCAACCGGCCCACAATCATGTATAAATAAAATAAAACGAGTAAAATCCTGAAAATCAACAGCATATCATAAAAACGTATAAAACTGATCATGTCTACTCAAAGCTCGTAAAATCGTGATGTGCGGAAAAGTGTGGTCCTCGGGTCATGTGCACACATCCAGCCCTGCCTACTCAGAGTTTGACACCCCCAGTCTCCTCATTCAAATGCTCACCTGCATCACACACGCTTAGTGAGTCTAAAGAATCAACGAACCTGTACTGAATAATAGCAAAAAAATAAGCACACAACAGTGAAAAATACTATAATCAACATACATTTCATGAACTTAAAAGCATAAACGTAAACGTGTCGTATGAAATTATAACATGTCAAACAGCTCACCTTAACATCATATACTTATACATATACTTTAATTGAAATCAGCTTTATCGTTTTATCATTAATCGATGGATCCATCTACATATAACCGTGGTACCGGCGGCTGTCGAAAATCAGCAACAATATTACCTATCCGCTGTACCTAAGCCTCATCATTATCAATTACATATACATCATTATTCACAACTAATTCCCATCCTTCAAGGCATCATCATTTTCATCAAATAACAAAATCATGCATAAACGTAAATTTTCTTCAAATCAAGCACGCAACGTAATTTTCATAATCTCATAAAAATCATATCCATGATTCATAAACATTTAAAAGAATGTTAAATTTGTGCTCGGGTCGCTGCAAGGACTAAAAACTCACTCCGGGTGCAAAATGACCATTTTGACCCTGGAAATCCAAAATGATCGTTTTACCCATGGACCTCTAATTTCGACACGAAGGTTACTAAACTCCTTAAAACATCCCAAAACATATTTATAAGCATCCCTTATACATAAACCCGAGCCTGTTTCAAAATTTACACGATTCGTTTTAAGACTTGGACTGGAGTCCCGGTTTTAACCGGAACCGGCACGAAACTTAATTGAATTTCTCCCAACTTAAATCATAACTTAAATCTACTTGACCAACCCCTAAACTAATAATTCCAGACCACCTAAGACCCTTTCACAGACCCAAGAAGTTGCTGGAATTCTTCCTACTCGATCTAGTCGAACCCTGGCCATGACCCTAATACACATTCAATTACCCTACACTGAAACCGTATGGACCAGCCACAAACCAGCCTCTCAAAGACCTCCCTAGGACCCCTCTGGACCTAGTGAACTCATTGCCACAACTCCATGCAAGCCGTGAAGCACCGGCACTCGCTAGTCACCCAAGAAGCACCCCCGTGGCCAACCTCTACTTCCCGCCTCCACGCGGTTCTAAGGACAAGTCCAGCAGCGATCGAGGTTCTCCAGACCATGACTTAGACCCACCAGAGTCTGGTCCAAAGCCTGGAGTCACCCTTGCGCTGTCGCCTCACTCATAACTCTCGATCCGGCCACACCCGATCCCATCAAACAAGCCACACCTTCAGCCTATGCATCAAACACGAGTCCCACTCGACTAAGCCATGACTCCAGCCTAATTTCCCTTAATCATTGATGTATTTCAGCCCCTAAATAACAACAGCCGACAGCCCCTTGCACAGCCACAACAAAAAATGTGAGTTACCAACATTTAAATACAATATTTCATGTAACACTTGCAAGGAATGAAGATACAAGTAAAACCAACATTTCCTCCATGCAGTATCATATATAACAGCATATTATGGGCGTGAATGAAGAGGAAAAGATGATACAAGCGTGCCTTGATTATTAGATGCTCGAAAACTCGAAGAATCACGCGTCGGAGAAGCACTGGAGGAGCGGACATGTAACTTGTTTGAAAGAAAAATGGAAGGCCTAATTTTGATGCTGGAAAGAGAGAAAATGCTGCTGAAAGAATGTGCAAATGGCTGCCGGTGGAATGAGGTGGGCGGCCACTAATAGTTAGGTAGGTTTAGGGTTTAGTTTAGGTGCTAATTGAGTCACTAATGGGCCCTTATTGAAAGTTAAATGGATTAAAAGGGTTTTGAGCCCATTAAGCAATAAATCAATCCCATCAAGCCCAATAACATTCTCAAAACTATTTTGTTTAGATACGTTTTTTTTTTAAATATTGCCCGAGCCCTCAAAAAGTCCTGGATTCGATAAAATTTGCGTATCAATTAAAAAATACGTCCCAACGAGTAAAAATACCCACAAAAGACCCAATTTTTGAAAACATCCTTAAAAACCCCTCCTAACAATTAATTAAAATTAATCATGCAACTAGAAACATTAATGCGTGAAATTTTAAAATAATCATGAAATGAACCAACCCTACTCATGACATAACCATGTACTAAATGCTTAAAAATCAATAAACATATATTTAAATAAAATCCTAGATTGCATGCATTCAGTTTATGTAAATTTAAATTTTCTGGATCTTACACCGGTTCTAACACATCTACTCAACCATATCATCCACATATTTAAAAAAACTATATAATCCACAAAAAGTCCAGAGAAATAAATTATACATAATTCTAAAAACATATATATAATTTAGTAAGAATAAAATGGCTCATTTCATTCATAGATTGCATTGACGTGTGTTGGTACTTCTATTGCAAGATTCAACATAGGCATGATATAATTACAGTCACAACATATAAATAGCCGCTATTAATTAATATCAGTAGAGCCGTTAATCATAATTGCGTAAAAATTATTAATCAAATGTATTAATTGTGGACAACAAATATTCAATGGATTGATAAAGAAAGGTCAAAAAAGACATGTAAAGATTTGTAATACATCATTAAAATTGACGGATCCTTAAAACATAACGTTAATCATTTGCTAATTAAATAATTGACACAAATATTGCCAAAGAAATGTATTTTAAGGGAAAAAAAATCAAAGTTTCAATAATTTACAGATCGCTGCACTGAATCAGAAGAAGAATGGCTTCTAGCTAGTTCCGGTCCGTCCCAAAAATGCCCTCCTCGCTCCTCCATTTCTTGATGATCGGCAAGGGTATTTCGGGAAGTCTGCAAGATTGTCTGAGCCACCTGCTTTGACATTCTCCTCAAAGATCTGTGAATCTTGATACACATTATTTTAGCTTTCTACAAATTTTCTGTCTACAAGAAAATTAAGATTGAGAGTAACCAAAAAAAAAAAAGATCAGATTTTTTTTAACAAAAAGATGTAGAGAAGGGAAGTCATGATGATGATCAAGAAAGATGAGGATATTTTCTTGGATGGTGGAGATAATGAAGGCAATGGAGGGTTGTAATAGTAGTACGGAAAGTAAGACACAATCGGGTTTGGCGGCGGCGGCGCTGGCCCAGTTGGGTACGGTGGCGTCGGTGGAGGTCTGTAGAAGCCACCGCCAACAGGAGGTGGAGGTGAGTAGTATGTATAGGTTGGCTGTGGTGGTGGTGGGCTGTAGTAGTAGACAGGAGGAGATGGTGGAGGTGGGCAATTGACATTGGTGGCCGGCGGCGGAGAGTGTGGCGGCGGCGGAGGTGTGTTGCAAGGGTTGTCACAGGCTGAGCACATAGTGCATTCGATCTGGTACTTGGATCCAACCCATGATTGACCACTGAGATTCTCTTCCGCCATAACCATGAATCCATTTCTTGATGCAAGTAGCAACAATAGCATCAAGAATTTGAACACAATATGATGATTTCTCTCCATATCTTGAAATTTAAAGGTACAAAGATTGAAAATATAATGAAGATCGATGAAATTTAGATGCCGATGTCCAAAAAATTTCCTGGGATTTTCAAGAAATGGGAGAGGGGAGAGTGGAGAGTGGAGAAAAAGGAGGTGTCAAGTGAAATGATGAGAGATGGTGAGATGAGAATATGGAACCATAGCTTTTGCTCTCTTTACTTTGAAGCTACACCAGTTTTACCTTTTGTGGCGCATTAAGAAATGTTGAACTTAAGAGACCTGAGATCCACTGGTATAATCGGGGAATTCACGTGTCAGTTGTTCGAGTTCGAGTTACAGCTCTCTCAATGTAAGGTCAAAATTAAGACGACGTAACCCAACTGCATGCGGATCTAGAAAATATAAAAAATAGTTAATTAATTTTGAAAGGAATATTGTATTCCTATTTAATCTACACTTCATTTAAATGAGATATTACGATTTTGCATTTCTAGACTATTCTAAAGTGATTGTATGATAAGATATATTCCATATATTTGAATTGAAGACTTATCTCTAAGATTAGATATCTTAGCCTAACATAGAGATCAATTCCTAAAAAATCGTTTACTTTCCTTGATTATAGGATCTTGAGCACCTTTGGAAAGAGATTGAGAAAAGGAAAAGAAATATACAAAAAGGGAATAAGGGGAGAAGAAGGAGATCGATCACTACTGAGGAAAAGAGCATCGCTGCAGAACTCTCCTTGGAGTCGAAGGTTTCAGTGCAAAGTCGTATGTGTGATTGACTCATGTCACAACCATGTTGCTGAACGGTGTCTTCAACACTCAAGAACAACACTGACGCAGAGTGTTGTTCGAAAAGTGGTTTTCGATTAGTTTCAAGCAATACGTTGTTACATTATGCATATGGTTTTTATATGATTAGTTTCGATGCATTTATTGTTCCTTGGTGTGTCAAGGAATCTGGTTTTGTTATTTTTCACTAGGATTGGTTTGGTGTAAACGTCTTTACATATTTTACTAGTAAAATTTTTTGCCATGAGACATCGCACAAGTATTCGTATTTGTGCATGATTGAAAGTTTGGTCTCTGCTTAGTTATTGAAATTATACCTATTTATTTAACAAATAAATTCCGCTGCAGTGTTTTGCACTAGTGTTGATAACACCTTAACACAACACCAAAAATTCTGATATATCAATTACTGAATATTTTCATTATTATATTTTAATTTCCTGTACGTTTATTAGCAACAGCACTTTCAAGTGGTATCAGAGCCATCGCTTGATACACTAAGTGATTGATTCCGGTAATTTGCTGTCTTTACAGGAAATACACTAATAATTTGATGGATCCGCTAGCATCTAGAACTGCTTTTAGATCACCGGTTTTGGATGGTTCAAACTATGCACTCTGAAAAGTTAAGATGAGGATGTTCATCAAATCTATTGAAGAAAAAGCGTGGCAACGAGTCTTAGACGGCTGGTCTCCGCCTAGGATACTTGATGATGATGGAGATAGTAGAAGTAAACCAGAGAATTCATGGTCCAATGATGAAGTTCAAACCTCGAACTTTAACTCAAAGGCACTCAATGCTATATTCACCTCTGTTGATGTCAACATGTTCGGCCTCATCACCAACTGCATCTCTGCCAAAGAAGCATGAGATATTCTTCAAAAACACTGCGAAGGGTCTGAAAGTGTTCGCAGAACTAAACTCAGGATGTTAACCTCCAAATTTGAAAGCCTGAGAATGGAGGAAAATGAGACTATTGTAGAATATGATAGAAGATTACGGGATATTTCAAATGAGGCTTTTAGTCTCGGTAATCTATGTCAAACAAAAAGTTGGTTAGCAAGGTCCTGAGATCCCTCCCTGAACGCTTCAATATCAAAATTTGTGCCATTGATGAGTCCAAGGACACCTCTACTCTTAACCTGGAAGACCTGATCAGTTCACTTCGAACATTTGAAATGAATCTGGACCTACAGAAAAGAAATAAAGGGAAGGCCGTTGCTTTACAAACCACATATGACTCCATGAACAGTCTAATTCAAGAGGCAAATGAATCTGATCTTGGTGCGGAATCAATCTCCCTGATTACTAAGAAGTTTGGTGACTACTTGAAACGAATGAGAGACAAAAATAAAACTGTGTCAACACCAAAATCTTCTTTTGTTCCTTTTGAAAGGAATAAAATGCCTGTATCTGTTCAAGGGAATTTTAGATCAAAGAATGAAGTGTTGGGTCGTCCAGAGGGAAAGAAACTTGACTCAGTCCAGTGTCGAGAATGCTATGGATTTGGCCATTATGCAAATGAGTGTGCTAACCGACTTCGAAGAAATAAAAACATGGCAGTCACCTTGAGTGATGAGGACACTGATGAAGACCGTGATTCTAAGGAAGGAGACGATTGTACCTCCCTTATTGCCATACAGATAGATATGAAGAAACTGCAGGTCAATCCCTTTGGTGTTGCTACTGGTGTTGCAACACCAGGCCGCAACACTAAGTCAATATCACGATGTTTTAATGCTAAATCGCTGGATAACTCAGATCTCGATAATATTCAGGAATCTGACCAAGAAGAACTAACTGTGGAAACCATCCAAATGATGTACAAGGTGAAAGGGATCGATTTTAGGGTGTTCAAATGCGCAACGGAAGTTCAAAAATTCTTTTCTAGGCAAGAAAACCGAAATTTTAAGAAAAATTTGAACACTTTTGTACTAGTGTGTAACATATACTAAACACCTTTGTCATACATAGGGTGTTGAGAAATTTTACCTATCAATCTCAAAGATTGATGTAATGGCTCCAACCAAATTGTAAACAACTTGGCTCTTCAAGGCAAGACAAATCTACAAGCTCTCCCTGTCCTTCCTTCAAAATCAAGCCCACCACTTGCTAGATAGAACCCTTCTTACTTTGCACTAGAAAAATAAGAAGATTTTTCTTTGAGAAGTGAATTGTTTCTCCAACAATTGAAGAACAAAAGAGAGAAATTTTTTAGGAGAAATCCCCTTCCTTTTTTTTCGGCCAACTCTATTGTGGGAGACAAGGGGGAAGACTTTTCTTGGTTGTGGGAAAAGCTAAAGCTAGCATGTGCATGCCATGCCAATTTTTTTAATCAAAAGTAATCCCCAACTCTTCACCTCTCAAGCATGCAATTTGAGAGTGCTTGTAACAATTACAAGGCCCATGAACTTTAATTTAATTGTCTCAAACATATTTGAGCCAATTAAACTTTACTTGATTTTACTCAAGTCCACTAGTTAAATAATTATTTCCAATTGGGCTCTACAAGGCCCAATGTTATTTAATTAATTCAACACTTGAACTAATTTAATTATTTGGACTCTACTAGTCCCACTAGTGTTTAATTAATTCAACACTTGAATTAATTTAATTTAGTCCATAATAATGTTTATGAAAATCACAATTTCCAAATACATTATTCACTTGGCCTACTTTTAATCTAGGAACACTTCCACAAATTAAAAGTTATATTTCTCTCATAGAAGTCATACTTCTAATTTTTTTCTTACGCTTATAAACTCATTTATAAGCCGTTGAACTATTTTACTTCTCAGCGGGATCTAGAAAGCTAGTACTTGTGTGACCCTCAATGGTTCATTGATACAACTAGCCGTGGGTTCACATCTCCATGTGATTCGGACTAAACATGTCCTTATATGAGCATACCCTAATTGCTCCATTCTTACTTATCAACTCCTTGATAACAAGAACGTCAGAACTCAAGTCTGATAGTACCCAACCAACCATGTTAAACGCCTAGCAGCATCGCTTACATGATTCCCTAGGTATCAAATGATAGTGCCTGCAAGAACCATTCAATTATGGTTAGCGTACAGTACGGTCCCTTCAACTCATATATCCTGATCGATTCGACAACCATTGGTTTATCGAGAGTTGTCAATGAATCGATACTATGTGTCATGTCGTAGTTGCATCGATGGTGTAATCTATGAAACCCCTTTCATAATTACCACCATAATCTGATCAGAGATTTCAACCTACATACACATGAGAACACATAGGATATCCATACCCGAAGGTAAGCGGTGAATCCCCGACTACAATGCATCGACTCCTATATTTTCGACAGAACACCCAACCTTGCCACCTGATGACCCCATGAGAGTCGGTAACAAGTCAAAGTGTAATTCTAGCACATAGAGTCTCAATGTTGTCCCGGGTCATAAGGACTAATGGTGTACAACCATAAACTAGGACTTTTCTACTCGATAAGTGAGAACCACTTGGAAAGTCCTTTATGGAGGGTTGCTCAGTGCACTCTACCAGGAGCACCTATCTGCATGCTCGGACATCACAATGTCCCCTACCAATGAAACATGGTACTCACATCGCAGATACTAGTCTCGAACTTGAGCGGCCTATATCCTTCTTAGTGGCGGCTGAATCGACTAGGAACTGTTTAGAATATACAGTATTCCAAATATGAGTTTCATGATACTCATCATATGAGCATCTCATATTCTTTCTACTATTTGTATATTCAAGGGCTTTATCCATGCAACTAGCATGGGTATACAGATAAAGATGTGCCAAAATAATAATTTCAAATATTATTAAAATAAAGATTGTTCATACATAGAGTTTCATTGTGAACACTCGGCCAACACTTGGCTCGACAGGCACCTACTCTAACAATCTCCCACTTGCACTAGAGCCAACTACCCACATGCTTCAAACCCATTGATTCGCGATGCTTCTCGAATAATGGTCCAGGTAAAGGCTTAGTTAGTGGATCACCAACATTATTTGCAGAGCCGACTTTGTCAATCGTGACATCTCCTCTTTCCACGATCTCTCTGAGGATGTGATACTTTCTCAATATGTGTTTGGACTTCTGATGAGACCTCGGCTCCTTTGCTTGAGCAATGGCGCCCGTGATGTCACAAAACACCGGGACAGGAGCAACTCCATTAGGAATGACGCCCAACTCTTGGACGAAATTCCTTATCCAAACAGCCTCATTTGCTGCAGCAATATTCTGCCTCAGTGGTGGAATCCGCTGTACTGTCTTGCTTGGAACTCTTCCAAGAGACAGCAGCACCATTGAGCATGAATATGAACCCAAAGGTTGACTTCGAGTCATCGATATCGCTTTGGAAGCTAGAGTCGGTATAGCCTTCCAATTTCAAATCTCTACCCCCATAGACCAAGAACAACTTATTGGTCCTTCTCAAATACTTGAGGATATCTTTCACAGCTTTCCAGTGTGGAAGACCAGGGTTGGATTGATATCTACTCACTACACTTAGTGCAAAAGCCACGTCAGGACGTGTAGATATCATCCCATACATGATGCTACCAATCGCAGATGCATAAGGAATGCTTGTCATCGCCGCTATCTCTGCATCAGTCTTGGGAGACATAGACTTGGATAGGGACACGCCATGACACATTGGTAGATGTCCTCTCTTGGACTCATCCATCGAGAACCGCTTCACGATGGTATCAATGTATGTGGACTGGGTGAGACCAAGCAAACTTTTTGATCTATCTCTATAGATCTGTATTCCCAATACAAAAGATGCTTCACCCAAGTCCTGAATCGAGAACTTACTCGCTAACCATATCTTAGTTGATTGCAACATCCCTACATCATTCACAATTAGTAGAATGTCATCAACATAAAGCACAAGGAATGTCACAGCACTCCCACTGACCTTCTTATACACACAGGGTTCCTCAGGATTCTTAACAAAACAAAACTCTTTGATTGTACTATCGAATTTGAGGTTCCAACTCCTAGATGTCTGCTTTAGACCATAAATAGATATTTGAAGTTTGCATACCATATGCTCACTTCCGATAGATGTAAACCCTTCAGGTTGAGACATGTAAATCTCTTCCTTAATATCCCCATTAAGAAAGGCTGTCTTGACATCTATCTGCCATATCTCATAGTCATACCATGCAGCTATGGCTAGCAATATCCTTATGGACTTGAACATTGCAACTGGAGAAAAGGTTTCCTCAAAGTCAACTCCTTGTCTTTGAGTATATCCTTTTGCCACCAATCGCGCCTTGAAGGTCAATACCTTCCCATCCGCCCCAAGTTTCCTCTTGTAAATCCATTTACACCCTATGGGAACAATTCCCTCAGGTGGATCCACGAGATTCCACACTTGGTTCGAATGCATGGAATTCATCTCAGATTCCATCACTTCAAGCCACTTGGATGAATCGGCATCAGATAACGCTTTCTTGAAGGTCCTTGGATCACATCCATGGTTAGGCTCATCATGGACCTCTTCAAGAAGCAGACCATACCTCATAGGTGGTCTCGAGACTCTCTCGGATCTTCTAGGAGCTTGTATCTCCTCTCTTGGCTCTTCGGGTCTGGGTTCTATAATGGTGGGTGTCTCTTGAACCTCTTCGAGTTCTATCATCTCGCCTTTTCTATCCAATAGAAATTCCTTTTCCAAAAAGGTTCCATTCCTATAAACAAACATCTTTGTTTCTTTGGGATGATAGAAGTAGTATCCAACCGAATTCTTTGGATATCCCACGAAGTAACATAAAATGGATCGACTATCCAATTTATCTCCCACTACCAGCTTCACATAAGCAGGGCATCCCCATATTCTAAGATAAGAATATTTGGGTGGCTTACCCATCCATATCTCTTATGGTGTCTTGTCAACTGCCTTTGAATGGACATTGTTCAACAACAGTGCCGCTGTCTCAAGCGCATATCCCCAAAAGGATGGCGACAACTCCGTGAACCCCATCATAGACCGAACCATGTCCATCAAAGTCCGGTTACGACGCTGCGAAATACCATTCAACTGCGGTGTAGCGGGCGGAGTCCACTGCGAGAGAATCCCATTCTCCCTAAGATACTCTTGGAACTCGGCACTCAAATACTCACCACCTCGATCCGATCGAAGTGTCTTGATGCTTCGTCCCAACTGTTTCTCTACTTCACTTCTGAATTCTTTGAACCTTTCAAAGGCTTCAGACTTGTATTTCATCAAATACACATACCCATACCTCGAAAAGTCACCGGTAAAGGTGATGAAGTAAGCATGTCCATGCTTAGTGGTGATGCTAAGCGGACCGCACACATCGGTATGGATCAAATCCAATAATCCTTTGGCTCGCTCCACATGGCTCATAAAGGGAATTTTGGTCATCTTTCCTTTCAGACAGTATTCACAAGTCGTGAGAGCATTAATATCAGACATATCAAACATGCCCACTCCCACTAACTTGTTCATCATTCTTAGGGAAATATGTCCTAATCGAGCATGCCATAATTGTGCCGAATTTAAAGTATCTTGTTTTCGCTTGTTTGTTGTTGTTATTGCTTGGACATTGTTCAGTGGAATATCTTTCAGTTTTAAGTTATAGAGATCGTTTTCAAGTTCTCCAGTACCAATTAAACATTCATTATTGTAAATGTTGCAAACACCTTTGCTAAATAAACAAGAAAATCCATCTTTATCAAGCATAGAAATGGAAATAATGTTTTTCACCAAGTCTGATACAAACAAAACATCTCTTAAAACAAACTTAAAATCATTGTTCAAATGCAAGTAAACATCTCCCACAGCCTTGGCAGCAACCTTTGCTCCATTGCCCATCCTTAAGAAGGTCTCACCTTCCCTGAGCCTCCTACTTCTTCCCATCACCTGCAAATCATTACAGAGATGTGAGCCTGATAAGTGCAATTTATTGTACTTTTATTACTTGTTTTTAACTTAGAATTTTGTGATTCTTGAGCAGGTTTTATGTGATTTGTTGTTGTTTTTGTTGTTTTAGTTTGGAAGCTTAGAATGAGAGTTTGGAGTAGTAAAGTGTTGAATTGGAAAGTGCAAAAGATAAAAATTGCCGAAGCTCCAGCGCACCTGCGCTAACAAAGAGAGCGCACCCGCGGTCAATGAAAATCGAATTTCAGAAAATCTGTCGAAGCTGTACCGCACCCGCGGTCCTTGTTCTACCGCACCCGCGGTCACTGAAGTTCGAAAATGAAAGTTTTCCCCGAAAGAGCAGCGCACCCGCGGTCTTCGAAAAACAGAGTCCGAAAAATCTGTTACTTTGTGGGCTGCGCATGAAAGTCTATGAAAATGGTGTGCTACGATTTGAGACTTGTCTGGACTATAAAAATGCATCATTTACTTACCATCTAGGGTATTGGGTATCAAAATAAGGAGTGGAGGCTGTTGGAAATTATGGAAGACTCAAGTTCTTCTAGTTCTTGAGAAATATTTTGCACAAATCCGGGGACGGAAACAGCACTTCAAAATCTTGTTCTAAGATCTTCTTTCTTTTATTTTTCATTTGATATGTCTTGTTTTAGAACTATGTTTTATTGTTTTGCTTGTGTTATTATGAACTAATTTTTATTTCTAGAGGAATAATGGAACAAAACTAGAAACCATGTGTTGGAACCTATGAACTAAGTTATTTAAGTTCTTCATCTTGTTCATTTGTATTATTTCAATCTTAATGCTTTCAATTTATTGGCCATAAGTTGAATGATTTATATGTTTATAATTTATCACTTGGAAGAGGAAATTATAAACAAGAAAAGGAAAAAATACATCAATGGTATTTATAGAGTTTGGGAGAGCCTATAATGCTATTGAAGCTTATAGAGAATTTAGTGCTTGATGTGTTATTTATTTGTAGATTGTTGATGGGAACATTGCAATCAAATTTTAGATAACTAATATCGACTTAGCACTCGGGAGAGGGAGTAGATAATTATAGAATTCTTGGCTAATGAATAAGAATGATTTTTATAACATAGCTACAAGAAGTTACACATGGTGGATAGTTGAGTGAAATCGGACCTTTAGATCTTTTATTCCATTGTTATTGTTATAGTTTGGTATTATATTTATTTAAATCCATTTTCAATTTAGTTATTATTGCAAACAAATCTTTTAATCGATTTTTCTAAATAAAATCGAGACTATTTAATTACAAGCATTAATATACATTTATATACATACTCCTCGAGGGATCGACACTTGTACTCGAAAATACATTTTATTACAACTTGACGTTGTGCACTTGCAAGCAATTAAGAAAACACGCAACAAGTTTTTGGCGCCGTTGCCGGGGAGTGTTTATTATAAATTTATATTAGTATTGTTACCAATTAGTCTTGATTTTAATTTAGAGCTGTTTCTATTGGATTACATTAAACATTGATTTGTTTCTTTTCTTTGTTTGACAGTGCATGCGAAGATCGCAAAATCTTGACTTGCTTTTCTTTGATCCTGAGATCGAAAGAACCGCAAGAAGATTAAGAAAGGCAAGAAGAGAAGAGATTCAAGCAATGGCTGACAACAGAGATAATGAAAATCCACCCCGTGCAATACCTATCAGAGATCATTTTAGGCCGGTACTAAATGCTCATTACTCGGGCATAGCACGAGGGACTATTAATGCAAACAAATTTGAGCTCAAACCCGCATTGATAAACATGGTTCAACAGAATCAGTTTGGGGGAGCCGCTACAGCAGATCCTCATCTACATCTCAGAACATTCCTTGAAATCACTGACACAGTAAAGATAAATGGTGTTTCTGATGATATAATTCGATTGCGCTTGTTTCTTTTTTCTCTTAGGGACCAAGCAAGAGGATGGCTCCAATCACTTCCTTTGGGGAGTATCACTACATGGCAGGAATTAGCAACCAAGTTTCTTGCTAAATATTTTCCACCTGCGAAGTCTGCACAGTTGAAAATTGAGATAAGTACTTTTAGGCAGACTGAATTTGAGCAATTATATGAGGCATGGGAACGGTATAAGGAGTTGTTGAGGAGGTGTCCAAACCATGGTTTTGAAGATTGAGTACAGATTGAATTGTTTTACAATGGTTTGAATGGACAAACAAGAGGCACTGTGGATGCAGCAGCTGGTGGCACGATATTTGCAAAATCACCTGATCAAGCATATGATTTGCTTGAACAGATGACCATTAACAGTTATCAGTGGCCGTCTGAGAGGTCAGGAGTAAAGAAGCCAGCTGGGATGTATGCCATAGATCCTATTACATCACTCACCGCACAAGTTTCAGCTTTAACAACTCAAATTGCAGCTATGAATAAAGCTAGTACAACAGAGGTTGAAAATGTATCGGTTGTTACTGAAGAACCACACATTCCTGATGAGGCTCATTATATCAACAATAGGAATTTTGGTGGCTACGGAAGATATCGAGGTAACCCTCCCCCTAACACTTATCATCCTGGTTTGAGAAATCATGAGAATTTTTCATATGCTAATAATAAGAATGTGTTGAATCCTCCACCGGGGTTCAATACATCAAAGGGGGAAGGAAAACCTTCACTTGAGGATCTAGTTTGGACATTTGTTGCTGAATCTAGTAAAAGGATGGCTAGGACTGAATCTCGTCTTGATGGCATGGAAACTCACATGGGAAATATGGGTGCCACAATGAAATCATTGGAGACACAGATTGGACAATTGGCTAGTGCATTGAGAGATCAAAATAGAGGTCAATTTCCAAGTAATACTGAAGTGAATCCAAAGGAGCAATGCAAAGCTGTAACTTTGAGAAGTGGAAGAGAACTAGAGGTGCAAAGTTCCAAGGAGAGAATGGACAAGGAGAAGACAGTTGAAAAAGAGGAAACTGAGGGATCCAAAGCTGAAGTTGAAGTTGAACAACCTCCGGTATTTAAGCCAACTCTTCCATATCCGCAAAGGTTCAAAAAGAAGAAATTGGATGATCAATTTGAAAATTTTTTGGAGATTTTCAAGAAGATTCACATCAACATTCCATTTGCTGATGCTTTAGAGCAAATGCCAAACTATGCAAAGTTCATCAAAGACATGATGTCAAAGAAGAGGAAGTTGCAAGATTTCGAGACAGTGAAGTTGACCGAAGAGTGCAGCGCCATTCTCCAAAAGAAGCTACCACAAAAACTAAAAGATCCAGGGAGTTTTACTATACCTTGCATTATTGGTGGTACTCAAGTTAGTAAAGCTTTATGTGATCTTGGAGCAAGTATTAATCTTATGCCATTTTCTACTTATAGGGACTTGAAGCTAGGGGAGGTAAAACCAACCACTATAACTTTGCAACTTGCAGATAGGTCACTCACCTATCCTCGTGGAATTGTTGAAGATGTTTTGGTAAAAGTTGACAAGTTTATCTTCCCTGCTGATTTTGTAATACTTGATATGGAAGAAGATCAAGATGCTCCATTGATTTTTGGGCGACCCTTCTTAGCCACTGAAAAATCATTAATAGATGTACACAAAAGAGAACTCACCTTGAGAGTTGGTGGAGAAGCTGTCATTTTTAATATATATCACGCCATGAAGGAGTCAGATGAGGTAAGCACTTGTAAAAGCATTGATGTTTTAGACTCATGTATGTCCTTTGATTGTGCAGGAACTAGGGATCCCTTGGAGAGCTGTTTGATAGGTGCTGCTGGAACTGTTGATGAAGAAAATTGGGAAGTGAAAGAGCAACGGGTGGCTCTTGAAGCACTGCAGAGAGAAAGGAGAAAAGATGCACCGCCTGAAGAGTTTAATGTAAATGAGAAAATTGAGGTAAAAGCACCTTCTCCTGAATTAAAGGAACTGCCAAGCCACCTTTGTTATGCATTTTTAGGTGAAAATTCGACATATCTGGTAATCATCTCTTCCTTTCTTACTTGTACTGAAAAAGAGAAATTTTTGAGAGTGTTGAGGAAATTTAAAACTGCATTTGGTTGGTCTATTTCTGATATCAAGGGGATTAGTCCCACTATATGCATGCATAAAATTTTGATGGAGGAGTCGTATACTCCTTATGTGGATCACCAGAGGAGGCTAAATCCGGCCATGAAAGAGGTAGTGAAAAATGAAGTGTTGAAATTGTTAAATGCTGGAGTTATATATGCTATTTCTGATAGCAGTTGAGTATCTCCTGTGCAAGTAGTGCCTAAAAAGGGTGGAATGATTGTGGTAAAGAATGAAAATGATGAACTAATATCTACTCGTACTGTGACTGGATGGCGAGTATGTATTGATTATAGGAAGTTGAACAATGCCACACGTAAAGATCATTTTCCATTACCTTTTATTGATCAAATGCTTGATAGACTTGCTGGTTATTGTCACTACTGTTTTTTAGATGGTTATTCAGGTTATAACCAGATTGCTATAGCACCGGAGGATCAAGAGAAGACAACTTTCACGTGTCCCTATGGCACGTTTGCTTTTAGGAGAATGTCGTTTGGGTTATGCAATGCACCTGCCACTATCCAGAGGTGCATGATGGCCATTTTTGCAGATATGGTGGAGGAAATAATGGAAGTCTTCATGGATGACTTTTCAGTATTTGGTTCGTCGTTTGATCACTGTTTACATAACATTTCCCTTGTTTTGCAGAGATGTCAAGAAAAGAACTTAGTTCTTAATTGGGAAAAGTGTCATTTTATGGTCCAAGAGGGTATTGTTCTTGGACATAAAGTGTCTTCAAAGGGATTAGAGGTAGACAGAGCCAAAGTGGTTGCAATTGAAAAGCTTCCACCACCGAAAAACATCAAAGGGATAAGGAGTTTCTTAGGACACGTCGGGTTTTATCGTAGATTTATCAAAGATTTTTCTAAGATTTCTAAACCTCTGTGTAACTTGCTTGAAAAAGAGTTGACTTTTATATTTTATGATGATTGTTTGCAGGCATTCGAGGAGATCAAAATGGCATTGGTAACTACACCGATTATGATAGTGCCGGACTGGAAGGAACCCTTTGAGCTAATGTGTGATGCAAGTGATTATGCAGTGGGTGCTGTATTAGGCCAAAGAAGGGAGAAGATGTTTAGGGCGATTTACTACGCAAGCCGCACGATGGATGCTGCACAGCAAAATTACACTACAACCGAGAAGGAGATTCTTGCACTAGTATTTGCTTTCGACAAATTCAGACCTTATTTGATTGGCACAAAGGTAATCGTTTTCACTGACCATGCAGCTATTCGCTACCTATTCGCCAAGAAGGATGCAAAACCACGCTTGATAAGGTGGATTTTGCTATTACAAGAATTTGACTTTGAGGTCAAGGATAAAAAAGGTAGTGAAAATCAGGTAGCTGATCATTTGTCAAGGCTTGAGCTGGAGGAGAAGAAAGAAGAGGGAGCTATACAAGAAACATTTCCTGATGAGCAACTCTTCAAGGTAAATTCTATACTTCCTTGGTTTGCTGATATTGCTAATTTTTTGTCTTGTGGCACCCTTCCTCCAGATTTGAGCTATCATCAGAAGAAGAAGTTCGTCCATGACATCAAGTTCTATTATTGGGATGATCCATTTGTATATAAGAGGTATGCTGACCAAGTGATTAGGAGATGCGTGGAGGGTATCGAAGCTCAACAAATTTTGGAGAAGTGTCATTCTTCACCATATGGTGGACATTTTGGAGCATCACGAACAGCAGCTAAGGTATTGCAATCTGGTTTTTATTGGCCTAGTTTGTTTAAGGATAGTTATACCTTAGTAAAGTCATGTGATAGATGTCAGAGGTTAGGAAACATATCTAGGCATCATGAATTACCACTGACAAATGTTTTGGAAGTGGAACTTTTTTATGTTTGGGGCATAGATTTCATGGGACCCTTTCCCCCTTCTTTTGGTAATTCTTATATTTTATTAGCTGTTGATTATGTGTCAAAATGGGTGGAAGCAATCGCCACCAATACTAATGACTATCATGTTGTAGCGAAATTTGTGCATAAGAATATCTTCACTAGGTTTGGAACACCGAGAGCCATCATAAGTGACGAAGGTACGCATTTTTGCAATAGAATTTTCAACTCACTTTTGGCTAAATACAATGTGAAGCACAAAGTGGCACTAGCATATCATCCTCAGTCGAATGGACAAGCTGAAGTATCCAACCGGGAAATTAAGTAAATACTGGAAAAGACTGTCAACACCAACCGGAGAGATTGGGCTATGAAGTTGGATGATGTGTTATGGGCTTATCGGACTGCATTCAAGACGCCTATTGGGATGTCTCCATATAGGCTAGTGTTTGGGAAAGCATGTCATCTGCCGTTGGAGTTGGAGCATAGAGCATTTTTGGCTGTGAAGAAATTAAATTTTGATTTGAAAACTTCTGGCGACGTTAGAAAACTACAGTTGAGCGAGATGGATGAATTCCGAAACGACGCATATGAGAATGCCAAGATCTACAAAGAGCAAACTAAGAAGTGGCATGACAAAATCATTGTCCGAAGGGAGCTCAAACCAGGACAACAAGTACTACTGTTCAACTCTCGTCTGAAGTTGTTCCCTGGTAAGCTAAAGTCGCGTTGGTCAGGGCCGTTTGTTGTGGAAACGGTGTCTCCTTATGGGGCTATCGAGTTAAAGTGCAGTGATGGGAGAACCTTCAAGGTCAATGGACAGCGGGTTAAGCCGTACTATGGGACTGAAGTAAGGAATATCGACAGTGTCAAGCTGAGCGAACCAAACTGATCAGACTAGTGACAGTCGGGCTGAAGACGTTAAATCAAGCGCTTATTGGGAGGCAACCCAAATTTTTGTTTCTCTTTTGCATTTTGTTTTCGGTTTTGCTTTTATTTTTTTTATTATGATTATTTTTGGTTGTGTACTTTTAGTATAGTGTGTGCTTGTATCTTCCCAAATCTAATGAATCCCAATTGTTTTCTTTTCAGGAATAAAAATTGGAGAAGAAAAAAATTTCCCGAAGGAATACCGCACCTGCGGTATAATTTGGAACGCACCTGCAGCGTTTAAGACAAACAAATATTGAAAATTTCCCGAGAGCTAAGCGCACCCGCGGTCAATGAAGAAAAATTTTCAAGAAATTCCCGAAAGCACACCGCACCCGCGGTATATATTGGATCGCACCCGCGGTATCTGAGAAATCAAATATTGAAAATTTCCCCAGAGCTAAGCGCACCCGCGCTAACAATGAGACCGCACCCGCGGTCAATGAAGAAAAATTTTCAAGAAATTCCCGAAAGCATACCGCACCCGCGGTCTTTGTTTTACCGCACCCGCGGTGGTTGATTTTAAAATCAGAATGGGGCAACATTTACGCATAAACGAAAAACACTTCTTCAAAAATTTCTCCTCCACTTCGAAATTTCTCCACTGAAAACACATTCAACAGTCAAAGTTTGTTCTTTCAAGCATAAATTTACCACTTCACACCTACATAACTTCAATTATTCCATCCAATACCCATCTTATTCCACAAATTCAACACAAAACCTAGGGTGTGAAAAGGGGGCTCGAAAATTTTCAACCAAGGATTGAATGGAGCTTTGATTTTGTTCTTCAAGAAACATTTCTACACTCAAGGTGAGCAAATCCATAGTACATTTGTTGAAATTCGAAATTAGTGGTGTTATTGGCTATGGAGAAAAAATTGAATTTTAGTGGAATACATTGTTGATATTGTTGATTATATTGGTGTGTATATTGTTGAGGTGTTGTTATTGTGGTTAAAAAGTTTGGGGGTGTGAAGAATCATCTAGTTTTGTGAATTGGATTGAAGGGGAAGTTGGTGATTTGAAGGTGTTTGATAAAATGCCTCCAAGAAAAAAGCAATCCAAGGGTGCATCATCATCTGCAAATTATGATGCAAACATGTTTTGGGACGAGAAAGCGAAGGAAAACTATGGAAAATTTTTGAACAAAATCATTATAAAAGAAAGAGGATTTGATCTGAGTTTCCCCCGAACTGAAATTGGATTAATGCTTACTGCTCGACATTGGGAAGAGTTTGGCAAGCAGCCACAAGATGCTGTCATTTCGTTGGTAAGAGAATTTTATGCTAACCTTAAGGTTAAGCATGAACAATTGAAGGTTTTGGTGCGAGGTAAAATGGTCGCTTTTGATGCACATACTATCAATACGCTGTATGGTATACCTCTATGTATGCATGATGAATATGAAGAATACCGGACTGAGCAAGTTGATTATAATAATATTCTTCAAAAAATATGCATAGAGGGAGCGGAGTGGAGAATGAGAGAAGATGTGCATGTCAGCCTAGCCAAATCTGATCTGAAAAGAGTTGCCAAAGATTGGTATTCCTTTATTTCTGCTAGGATTAAGCCTACCGAGCATACCACCACCATCATCAAGGAGAGGGCAATCCTGACTTTTTGCATCATGATGGGGAAGACAATTGATTTAGGTCAATTGCTTCAGAGTTCGATGCTTGATTATGCAAAAGGTAACTCTCCTAGTGGACTCCTCCACCATTCTCTTATCACTGCATTATGCCAGAATGCGGGAGTGACTTGGGCAGTGAATGAAGAATTGTTAAAGCCGAAAAATGTCATTGTGGTAGTTCAACCACATAGGGCAGTGAGAGGTGAACAAGCTGCGGTACGTCGAGCTGAAAGGGAATTCAACAAAAGAGCTGCAGAAAGACGTGCTCAGGCTCAAGCTCAAGAACCACAAATACAACCGCAACAAGGAAATATGAGAGCTAGGTTGACCCATTTGGAAGAAGAAATGCGAAATCAAGGCCAAAACATGGATGAGTTTCGGTTTAGGACCGATACATTTATGGGATATATGATGGATTTTACGTCTGTCTTGGCTCAGCAATTTCCATCAGCTTCAACCTCTGGTAATCCATTTCTACCTCCTCCACAGTGGCCACCCATATACCACCCGCCGGAGTTCCAACCACCACAAGATGACGCAGATGATGAGGATGGCGATGACCACTGACGGTCGTTGCCCGAGGTATGTGTATTCGTCTCATGATCATTTACATCGAGGACGATGCGCATATTTAAGTTTGGGGGAGAGATATTATTTTATTTTGTGTGTTTTATTTTGTGTGTTGTTCATTTTATTTAGTTTTATTTGAGTGTTTTATTTTTTTCTTGTGAGTTTGTTGCTTGTGTGTTTGTAGTGTCATAGTCATGAAATTTTTATTTGAAATGGCCAATGATGAAAAAATTTTTGTATTGAGAAGAAAGGTCATGCATTTCATTAATGTTCATCAATCATTTGAAAAATTTAGAGAACAATAATGAGATTTGGTAAATTTGAGACTTATAAATTATGAACAACTCTGCGATTTTCATTTGATATTGAAATATATTTTTGCAAACACATATATGATTGAGGCAATCTTTGATTTTATTTGGGCCTATTTATATTGTTCATAAATATTCATTTGAAGCCCTCTTGAGCCTATATGAGAAAAGAATTGTGTTCTTGAAATTTCTTGGAAGCCAAGCACTTTTCTTGTGAATATATATGTATTTGGTTGATGCATTGAGACATCACTTTTCACGATGATTAGATTCTACTTTTTGGTTGATGCATTGAGACATCACTTTTCACGATGATTAGATTCTACTTTGTGTTAGTGAATTGAGATTTTGTCTAGAACTATCCAAACAACACTCGAGGCGAAATACGGACAAACTATGATTTAGGGGAATGATTTAGGTGATTTTTTGGATCGATTGAGCCTTTCAAGCTACCAAATAAAATAATTTATCATTTGTCACCTCTTTGAGCTTATATGAATTTGAATGGCACACGTTAATATGTGTAAAAGACCCCCATTCGATATCCTTTCAAATATTCCACATTTACTACCCCGTTGAATATCTTAAACATTAATTTCCTACCTTCTCAAGGGAGTAAGAATTCAAAGGATCAAAGAAATGAAAATTCTCCTACAAAAGAAAAGAAAATGAATGATGTTACATTGAAGAAGTTGGAGAAATATGGGAGAAAAAAGAGATGAAATGAATAAAAAAAAATGGAGATGAAAGAAAGAAATTGAGTTTGCAAAAGAGATAAAATTCAACTTACTCCCTTATTTGAATTCCTAATCTTCATTTGTAGCCATGAGCCAAGGCCTAACATTACAAGCATTGCAAATCCTATTGACCAAGTCATAGTTGTCCAATATAGTAGTGGAGAGTGTTTGGGAGGATTTAGCCTATGGACAATCGATAAACACTTCCATTGAATATGAATCTGAACAATTTTACACACACCTCATTGCATCAAATATTTATTGGGTATTCTTTTCTTGAATGAATATGGCTTTGAACCCAATCTTTACCATAAAGGACCTCTTGATTTGTGTTTTTAAAAATTGAAATCGATTGAGAATGTTTTGAAACATGAGTTGAAGAAATTAGAAGTTAGGAAAATTAACCGATTGCATGTTTTATTCGGATGAAAAAGTGGTTGGATTGATTTGACTTGTGAATGCATGAAGAGTTGTTAATTTATCTTAGGCCAAGTTCTTTAAAATATTTCATGACTTGTTTATTTGTGTTGTTTTATTTTGCTCGGGACTAGAAAAATATTAAGTTTGGGGGAGTTTGACAGCCGGTATCCAATACCCAAGAAGTAGAGTTAATTAAAATGTTTACTTCAATATAGAACATACCGTTTCCAGAACTCTTCTGGGCAAGATATTCCCTGCAGTTACGCCTCCAATGTCCAGGCTTCTTGCAGTGATGACAGATGTCAACAGTCTTGTCAGCCTTCACTGGTGTGGCTGCCACAACGAGACCCGGAGTCTGCCTCTTCAAGGGCACATTCTTCTTGGGACGTTGGAAAGAACGCTTCTTTCCCTTCCCAGGTGGACCAGTCTTCGTACCAGATGAAGACCCCACAAAAAGAACCGGCTTCTCTTTCTTGATAGTGGACTCAAAAGTCACAAGCATATTCACCAACTCCTCAATGGTCGGCTCCATCTTGTTCATGTTGAAGTTCACCACAAAAGGATCAAATGAGCTAGGCAATGACAACAGCAACACGTCGGTGGTCATCTCCAAAGGCAATATCAAATCCATGCCAACGAGCTTGTCCACGAGCCCAATCATCTTCAAGCCATGCTCATGGACCGAGGCCCCATCTCGCATGCGCATAGTGATCAGCTCCTTGACGGTAGCATGCCTAAGAGGCCGAGTCTGCTCACCAAAGAGCTCCTTGAGGTGCATATGAATGTCAGCAGCATTCTTTGCATCCTCAAAACGCCTCTGCAGCTCATCGATCATAGAAGCCTGGATATAACACTTGGCCTTCAAGTCATGGTCACACCAATCCTTGTAGGTCTGCAATTCCACAGGAGTGGAGTCAGTCGGAGCCTTATCAGGGGGCGACTCAGTCAGTGTATATGCAATATTTTCCGAGTTCAAGACGATTTTCAGATTTCTTAGCCAAGTGATGTAATTAGGTCCGGTTAATACGTGTTTTTCGAGTATGGCAGAAAGCGGATTGCGAATTGAAGAAATTGTCAAATTTTGTACTGAAAAGTAAAACAGATAAATGTTAATGACTATTTTAAAATATTTAGTAAGATATAAAGTATGGACTTTTACTTTATAAATTTTCGCTCCCACTGTTTTGACATTTTCACTACCCTCTAGTGAAAACGGGAAACTCCTTTCCTCAGTAGGTACGTAAGGTCCAATTAGCAAATTATGATCCCGAATAATATCAATCAATCATAATCCCTAAAAGGTAGTTTCCAATTGCATCACAATGCAACCCTCTACGTAAACTTTTGTCTCACGTTTGATTAGGACCCAATAATATGACGTCGTTCATCTTCACGTGTCAAGCCTTACCCATCGATGTTGAACCTTAATGGACGGTCGTCATGAGTTCCCCCAATAATATGAGCCGAAATCATGGGAGTTCCACGTAGTTCACATCACCATGTCAATGGATGTCACAGCTTTCCGGCACCCAGGGCCCCCCAATAAAATGAGCCGAGCCCCGAGTACGGGTAGCGTTCATCATGCACCCATTGTCGATAGAAGACATGGAAATTATAAACAAATTTATAATTCTCATTTTTGGGCTTGATATTAATTTTGAATCTTATTCAAAATGAGGGTTTTTTAATTTTGAAAGGTCTCATCATTAATTTTATTTAAAAGCTCGTCATGTTTGATCGTATGTTTGCCGGATTAATGCAACTTTGTTATTATCATAATAATAACGCACATACTCATTATTTATAACATATCATGCATATATTATAAACAGTAAACAAACAAGGATGATCAATCGCCCCAATACTAATGGCCCGTGTGAGCTAAACACGGGCCTAGGTCCAATCCTAGGGTAATGCAAGGGATGCAAATGCAACTATTACATTAGCTTCCAATATTTACATGTCTTCGATCTTCATAATCATCATGGCCACCATCTTCCAATCTTGATCATCCACTATACTAATATTTACAAATAAATATCCATGGCAAATAGGGATACATCTCATGGGTGTGGGAACGGGCCATAAACCAAGCCCACTTTAAATTTGATAATTATTACAATCATTCAACACAAAAAATCCTAGCATACACCTAGCAAATTGGGCTTGGGCTTTTGATCATCCTTCATGCATAATATCACATATCATACAACATCAATTAATTATCACGATAATTAATTGATCCAATATTATATATCTTGAACCAATCACTAACCGCCACGATTATAAACTAAATTAACAAAGTATACAAACACCTTTGTCTACTTTTCAATTAATTTATTTATAACCGAATTTCTTGTAAATCACAATTTACTATAAATAATTAAAGTCCAACTTTAATTATTTATTTTATAAGAAAATATTTGCAACTTTTGTAATTTTAAACTTAAGGGCCCAAAAACTCATTTTTCACCAAAAACATTTTGGCCCATTTAAAATTCACAAATATGTTAGCCATCCAATGGCCCAATAACTCAAGGCCCATGACACTTTGATATTTCAAAACACCTTTTGAAAACCCTAGTCGTCATCGCCGTCGCCGGAGCTCCGTCGCCGGATTCCGGCCAACAACAATTTTTTTTTATTTTTAAAGGGGCTGTTCGGGCAGTCCCTCGGGCTGCTTTCGGGCAGCAAGTTGCTGTCCGAAATTTGCCCCGAAATGCCTTGATTTTTGTTGCAAATTTTCATCTCATGCGGTTAGAAATCGACCTCAATATAATATTATGTATATGCTACACAAACACTAGTACCCTTAGCTCTGATACCACATGAAAGGGATCGATTTTAGGGTGTTCAAATGCACAACGGAAGTTCAAAAATTCTTTTCTAGGCAAGAAAACCGAAATTTTAAGAAAAATTTGAACACTTTTGTACTAGTGTGTAACATATACTAAACACATTTGTCATACATAGGGTGTTGAGAAATTTTACCTATCAATCTCAAAGATTGATATAATGGCTCCAACCAAGTTGTAAACAACTTGGCTCTTCAAGGCAAGACAAATCTACAAGCTCTCCTTGTCCTTTCTTCAAAATCAAGCTCACCACTTGCTAGCTAGAACCCTTCTTACTTTGCACTAGAAAAATAAGAAAATTTTTCTTTGAGAAGTGAATTGTTTCTCCAACAATTGAAGAACAAAAGAGAGAAAATTTTTAGGAGAAATCCCCTTCCTTTTTTTTTCGGCCAACTCTATTGTGGGAGACAAGGGGGAAGACTTTTCTTGATTGTGGGAAAAGCTAAAGCTAGCATGTGCATGCCATGCCAATGTTTTTAATCAAAAGTAATCCTCAACTCTTCACCTCCCAAGCATGCAATTTGAGTGGGCTTGTAACAATTACAAGACCCATGGACTTTAATTTAATTGTCTCAAACATATTTGAGCCCAATTAAACTTTACTTGATTTTACTCAAGTCCACTAGTTAAATAATTATTTCCAATTGGGCTCTACAAGGCCCAATGTTATTTAATTAATTTAACACTTGAACTAATTTAATTATTTGAATTCTACTAGTCCCACTAGTGTTTAATTAATTTAACACTTGAATTAATTTAATTTAGTCCATAATAATGTTTATGAAAATCACAATTTCCAAATACATTATTCACTTGGCCTACTTTTAATCTAGGAACACTTCCACAAATTAAAAGTTATATTTCTCTCATAGAAGTCATACTTCTAATTTTTTCCTTACGCTTATATACTCATTTATAAGCCGTTGAACTATTTTACTTCTCAACGAGATCTAGAAAGCTAGTACTTGTGTGGCCCTCAATGGTTCATTGATACAACTAGCCGTGGGTTGGCATCTCCATGTGATTCGGACTAAACATGTCCTTATATGAGCATACCCTAATTGCTCCATTCTTACTTATCAACTCCTTGATAACAAGAACGTCAGAACTCAAGTCTGATAGTACCCAACCAACCATGTTAAACGCCTAGCAGCATCGCTTACATGATTCCCTAGGTATCAAATGATAGTGCCTGCAAGAACCATTCAATTATGGTTAGCGTACAGTACGGTCCCTTCAACTCATATATCCCGATCGATTCGACAACCATTGGTTTATCGAGAGTTGTCAATGAATCGATACTATGTGTCATGTCTTAGTTGCATCGATGGTGTAATCTATGAAACCTCTTTCATAATTACCACCATACTCTGATCAGAGATTTCAACCTACATACACATGAGAACACATAGGATATCCATACCCGAAGGTAAGCGGTGAATCCCCGACTACAATGCATCGACTCCTATATGTTTTTACAGAACACCCAACCTTGCCACCTGATGACCCCATGGGAGTCGGTAAACAAGTCAAAGTGTAATTCTAGCACATAGAGTCTCAATGTTGTCTCGGGTCATAAGGACTAATGGTGTACAACCATAAACTAGGACTTTTCCACTCGATAAGTGAGAACCACTTCAAAAGTCCTTTATGGAGGGTTGTTCAGTGCACTCTACCAGGAGCACCTATCTGCATGCTCGGACATCACAATATCCCCTACCAATGAAACATGGTACTCACATCGCAGATACTAGTCTCGAACTCGAGCGGCCTATATCCTTCTTAGTGGCGGCTGAATCGACTAGGAACTGTTTAGAATATACAGTATTCCAAATATGAGTTTCATGATACTCATCATATGAGCATCTCACATTCTTTCTACTATTTGTATATTCAAGGGCTTTATCTATGCAACTAGCATGGGTATACAGATAAAGATGTGCCAAAATAATAATTTCAAATATTATTAAAATAAAGATTGTTCATACATAGAGTTTCATTGTGAACACTCGGCCAACAATTGGCTCGACGGGCACCTACACTAACACGAAGAACTCTACAATGATTGGCTCAAACGAAATGAGACAAACTCCATACTGTCAAAAGAAAACACTGAGTTGAAGAGTAACTAGTCCCGTCTTGAAGTCTTACTGACTAGGAATGACCTTGAACTGTGTAAGGTCAAGGACGATCTTGAAAAAGCATAAAAAACACTTGCTAAATTCAACTCAAGCTCATCAAAACTTGATACAATGCTGACAATGGGAAAGGACAGCAGATCTGGGCTTGGGTATGTGGAAAGTATGTATGAACATGGTGAGTCGTCTAACTTCGGTTCAAGAACCACAGTCTTTGTGAAGGGTGTTGAAGACTATATTGAACCCTTACCAGAAAATCCACCGATAAAGACGACTCAAAGCTCAAAGTTGGTCAATGAACAGAAGCTAAATCATCCATTTCATCTCCCTCATCTCCAAAAGCTCACTCTTCAGCAAAGGTGTCGCAAGCCAAGAAACTTGCTTCAATCCCAAACTCCAAGCCAAGAATGCGTCATTTCATGTGCCACTACAGCAATAAGCCTGGGCACATCAAACCCTTCTGCTATAAACTCAGATATGACTACCTCAGGTGGCATACGAATCGGGTGTTGCAAAAGGTGTTGCCCAACACCTCGTCCAACACCGCAGTGAAAAGTTCTGTCACTATGAAAATTTGGTTACCAAAAACTGTTACACGATGCAATGTCATTTATACCTCGTTAAAAGCTAACATTGCAGGTGCATGTAACTTTGATAGTGGGTGTTCTCGTCACATGACTGGATCCAAAGAACATCTTGTTGATTATCTTGAAGTAAAAAGTTGTCGTGTAACCTATGGAGGTGGTGCCAAAGGGAAAATTGTAGGCAAGGGAACCCTAAATGTTGATGGACTTCCCGTACTTCACAATGTCCTACATGTTGAAGGATATAATTCGAACTTAATAAGCATAAGTCATGAAATGTCTCCTATTCATAATCTTAAAACGTGCTAAAAATTTTTTTTTCCCAAACCTCACATAGCATTTGGCCGAATCATAAATTATTTTTGACATCATTTTAAAATAAAACACCCAACTAATATTTGAAAATCCAAAGGAAAATATTTTAAAGCATAAAACCGTCAAACGTTTACCAACCTAAAACATTATTTGAAAAGTATAGCCCATACTATAACCTCTCAAAAACCACTCATAAATCAATTGTCGTAAAAATATCGTTAACATCACTTAAAATCATGAATCGTAACTATTGCGGAAAACTAGCATCGGTCCTCGGATTATGTTCACCTTCAGTCCAGCAAAGTCAACCATCAAGACCTCCATATACATTATTATCATAATCACCTGCATCAATCACACCTAGTGAGTCTAAAGACTCAACACATCATATTCTTGATAACAAGTATTACATATACAGATCACCTACGACAGTGAAAAATACTTGTACTTTAAAATATCGTTTTCATGAAGATGCATAAACTTAAAACATAACATTTTCGTAAACATTTTCATGATACATAAAACTTTAAATAAAAACGTTTTCATAATGATGCATCAACTTTAAACATAAACATTTTGATATAAACATATTCATATTCATATCAACATATTCGTATCCATATTCATATATGTATTCATATTCATGTTCGTGTTTGTTGAATTCAGATCGTGATTGTGACTCGTATTCTTAAACGTATTAGGTGATGGATCCATCTAGAGAAAACCACAGTACTAGGCTACGGGGGACACCAGCGACACTCTCATCGGCCAACTGGGCTCTGGCCAACGTATTAACATATTCGTACTCGTATTCGTATTTGTATTCGTATCAACGGAAACACGATCGTCGAGCTCTCACTGGGACCATAACCGTCACGATATTTCCAACATGTAGTAGTCACAATCCCTTCACGTCCTTCAACATTTCGTATTTCCATCACTTAATAAAAACATGGATATAATATCATTTTATTTTGAAACCAAGCATGTAACATATCTTTTAAATGTTCAATTTAAAACTTAATAATTTATGAACATTAAAAATCATGATTTAACATATTAAAATCATAAATATCCATAAACATTTTAAAATAAATATTTTCAACAGATTAAAATCCGTAAACATTTAAAATAAATGTTTTAACGTATAAAAAAATCATAAAAAGCCATAAACATTTCAAAATAAACATTTTAACATCATAAATGTTTAAAATAAATATTTAAATCATAAACATTTAAAATAAACGTTTTAACATATTAAATCATGAAACATTTAAACATATTAACATCTTAAAAATCCATAAACATTTAAAATTGACATATTAACGTATAAAAATTCCATAAACATCCAAAACTATTGAAAATAATCATATTAGCACATAAAACAGCAATTCAAGATACTGCCATGACGTTTACCAATTTGCTATGTGTAAAAAGACCGTTTTACCCCTAGACGTAAAATTTCACGTTATTGATTTTTTTCTTAATTCCATTGACTCTAACATGTCCCAAATAATTATTTAAGCTTACATGAACTTTCTCATATTTTTATTTATCATAAATCGATGATTTTTAAATTAATCTTTAAATGTGACGTATTAATGCATTTTAATCCCGAATTAAACCAAACATTAATATAAAATTCCCAAATTCAAAACTTAGACTTTTAATAATTATTTGAGCTTAAATATAATTTTTCATAATTTTATAGATCTTAAAACTAGACGTTTCAATTAATTCAATAATTAACGTTTCGTGCGGCGATAAAATCCCGGATAAATCCAAAACTATTTATTATGAACCCAAAATTTAAACATAGCATTTTTAAGATTTATTCTACTCTTCCAAGTCATGAGCCACGCCCGTGGACCCATGGATTCAATTTTAGTTTAATTAATCTCATTTTTGACACCTTATCGAACACACCGAGCCATCTCCTAATTTACTCGAACCACGCCCGAGCCACCTCAAGCCAAACCCGAGCCAACCCACCTAGGGACCCTACTGACCAAGCACAACCCATTAATCAGCCCTTAGAATGTAAGGCCCAAGAATTTGATTACCGTAATCTGAGATTAATCTGGGATGATTTCTTGATTAATCAAGGTAATTATAGACGAAAAGTATTAGACCGGAAAAGGTGAGAAAAGACGCAAAATATATGTGTAAGAAGGTGTGCTTCGCGCACATGCGCGACGTGATGCGCGAGCCATGCGCGGAACGGACAGAAGACCCCGGCGCATATGCGCGACGTGAACGGCGCATATGCGCGAGCAGGGCAGAAAGGTTGGCGCACATGCGCGGCAGAAGGCGCGCATATGCGCGAGTAAGGGGAGGCACGAGACAGTAGGTCTCGCGCATATGCGCGACTTATGTGCGCGCATATGCGCGAGTAGTCCAGTAGCTGGATAAGGCTTCCGGCGCATATGCGCGGACTTTGAGCGCGTATATGCGCGGGTCATGCAGAACAAGAACATGCTACGTTTCTATCATGTAAGAGTTATGTATATATATAAACATACAAACGTAATTCAGGAGGAATAAGGAAGAAAGAAATGAGAAAAGGGTCGAGGAAGTTTGCCAAAAATCCTTACGCCTTTTGTGAAAGATCCGGCCGTCCGAATTGTAATCCGACTTCAGTACTGAGTTCCTATCAACGCAGGCTACAATTGGACATTGGATATGGACAGAGTTGACTTCAATACTTCGTCTTCGTCGGATTGAGAAGATAAAGGTATAAATTAATGTTGAGTTGGGATTGCACAACTCGAGTGAGGTTTGGCTCGAGTTTCCCTAAATCACATACTTTACCTTATTGTATTGATTTGATTGATGTACTTGTTCTCTTGATTTATAGACAACAGGTATTAGGCGAGTAATCTTGTGACAGAAGTGCCTGGTAGTGGTGGGATCGCCACGGGCACGTTGCACGATGTCACAAGATAGTGTATTGGCGATAGTGCCAAAGTCAGTCATCGGATGTTTGGCTATCGATGTGGATAGAATTATAGCTTGTTCTATTATTGATGATCGATATTATATCGATGTGGATAGAATCGGAGCTTCTTCTATTACTGGTGATCGGTACCGTATCGATGTGGATAGAATCATAACTTCTTCTATTACTGATGGTCGATATCATATCGATGTGGATATAATCGGAGTTCTTTCTATTACTGGTGATCGATACTATACCGATGTGGATAGAATACGAGCTTCTTCTATTACTGGTGATAGATACCATATCGATGTGGATAGAATTGGTATTTCTTCTATTACTGGTGATCGATACCCTATCGACGTGGATAGAACTGGAGTCTTTTCTATTACTGTTGGTCGATATGGGAATGCTAACTTCTGGAAACCGGGATCCCTAGACTAGGATTGAGTCTAGTCTTAAATGTGGAGTCATGAGTCTAATTGACAGTTTATATTGAGTTATGTTGATCATGTTCCTGAATATGGTACATGATGAGTTATGTTCCTGATGATGGTACATGTTTAGAATATGATTTATTCTTGATATGGATTTATATTCTTATTTGAATACATGTTAAACATATCTGTTATATGCTTTTATATTGTTTTATTATTGCATGTATACATGATTTATACTGAGAATGTAATTCTCACTGGAGTTATCCGACTATTGTCTTGTTTGTATGTGTGCATGGCAACAGGTGGGATAGGATCTCAGGGTCAAGAAGAGAAAGAGGCTGGACTAGATAGCGTGGAGATCCGGGCTTCGAAGCAACCTAGGATTCAGCACTGATATATAGTTGAACCTAGTTGAATTCTTGTAGATAATACCAGATTTATATCTTTATGTTTCGTATGTAATCTGAATTGAATTACATTACGTTTTCGCTTTGTATTTTAAAAAAAAATTAGACCCTATTTATTATAATTATTTGAATTATTCCTAAAGACGATTAAGGATTGAATTAGCGTCCGAGTCCCCACATAGAACCAAGTTACAGCCCCTGCACCTAGGACCCGTATGCATGCTTGTGTGCGTGTGTTAGTATCCTAGGTGTATTAGGTTCCCTAGTTGCCTAGGGCTTATCAAGCCATCTAACCACTACCACCCATGACCCTTAATGACCCTGGACCACGCCCAGACCTGAGCCACCCCCAGCCCGAGCACCTCAGCCACGCGCGAAGCTCTGCACCAAGACAGCAGCCTGCACGCTATGGAGTTCCCTCACGCTTTACTCATTATTCTTGAGCCAGCAGCAAGCCCAGCCACTCCAGCCCCTGACCATCATCCTTAGACCCTAAGGACCTAGCTTATCCCAGCCCAAGCCCTCTGGCCGAGCCCCTTAACCATCTGCGCGAGCTACTGAACTTGCGCGCCCCTCCATGGCTTCCTCACGTCTTCTTGAATCCAGCAGCCAACCAAGCCGCCACAGCTCCTGCCCAGGCCCTTAAGCACCCTCCTAGGACCCTAAAGAGTTGACCTAGCCCAGCCCAGAGCCCCCAGGCCGAGCCCCTTAACCCTGCACCTGCTGTACACCTGCGCAGCCCCTTAATCCCTCTCGGGGCTAGGACTCCTACCCAGCCCTGGTCTCGAGTCCTAGCATGGCTAGGACTCTCTCCCTAACTCATACCTAACCCTAGCCCAACCCTGGTCCCAGCCGTGACTCAAGCCAAGCAACATACCCCATAACCGAGCCCCTTGATTAACATGACAGAAAGTTTGTTCCATCTTGGTTCATGAATGTGTGCAGCATATCTCTAGTGTTCTAGGACTCCTTAAACTTGTGTAAAACCATCCTTTAACAATCCCTAATCATGGCAGCCCCTTAACAACCCAATATACATGTTTTTGAATCATAAATCATGCTTTAAAAATCACATATGCTAGAAAAACAAAAATATAACAAAGTGTCCCTTGATTTTCATGCAAAACAATTTTAAATAATTACTACTGGTGTGATGGATGAGTAAAATGGAGAATATGGCGTGCCTTTGCAGTTTTAAATACACGAAAAATCGTTGACGATTGCGAAGAACGGTGACGAACGACCTTGGCTAGAAATTCCTTGCAAGCTTCGAATTTTCCTCTTGAATATGGTGTGTGTGTGTGCCGTGTAGATTGAGGAGAATTGGTGAGGTGTGTGGCGTGAATTCAAAGATTAATGGGGAGTGTTTAACATATTAAATAGTTTAATCAAACACTAATCCAAGCTTAAGCCCATTAAGAATGTAATTAGGCCCATTAATGCTTGATTAAAGTTTAATTAAAATATAAAAAAAAATTTGTTTAAATAAGTTTGTGAATTTATTAGCCGGGTTGGCAAAACGTTCGCGTTTTTTTTGAAAATCCAACACCGATAAAAATTACGCCCCGACGTATAAAATCACCTCTAAACCCCATCTTTTTAAAAATAAGAAAAAGCATCACACTTAATTTAAATAATTAAAAACAATTATTTAATAAAAATATTTTCTAATTTTCAGCCATCGGTCTCCGTTCCTCGATCGCAACTCGAATAACCCTTAAAATACATTTTAATGCAATCATGTAAAAAAATATATTTTAAACATGTTATTATGAACAACACAATTAATTTATACAATTAAAACAAGTAATTAAAATACAAGGGAGCTTAATAATTGCATGCATGTGGTTCGCGTGGACCTTTTAAATTTTCGGGGCGTTACAAGTCAACTCTGTGATGATGATTTACATGTTCGGTTCAACAAAAATAATTGTGAAGTCTTTAATGATGAAAATGTATGTGTTATGTCAGGAACTCGATCTGCTGATAACTGCTATCTTGTGGGAGAAGGTGATGATTGCCGAAGTTCCAAGGTAAACAATTTGGATCTATGGCATCAAAAACTGTGTCATGTGAGCTTCAAGACCTTGAAGAATCTGTGTAAGTTTGAAACTGTTAGAGGTATGCCAAATTTATGTTCAGATAATGCATATATTTGTGGACCATGTCAGAAAGGAAAACAAACTCGTGTTGCGCACCCGGTGTTACAAAACTTTGTGACAACACGCTGCCTTGAACTCTTGCACATGGATCTAATGGGGCTAATGGAAGTTAAGAGCTTGGGTGGTAAGAAATACTTGTTTGTTTGTGTTTATGATTTTTCACGTTTCACTTGGGTAAGTTTCCTTAGGGCTTATCAGTGTCTTTAATTTGAGAACTAGAACGACTATTGAATCAATTAATGTTGTGTTTGATGATTGTGCGGATCTGACAGGGAAATCTAAAGAGGATAATACTGAAGGACTACTGGATTTAAGTGAGCCATCGACCAACACTGGTGTTGAGACTGGTGTTGAGTCCAGTGAGGCAACACCGTGCACAACACCACCCCTGAGCAGAACAGAAGCCATGGAAAATGAAGATCTTGATGATGTGACAATCGACAGTGAGAGAGATATCCCTAGCAAAATCAAGAAAAAGCACCCATCATCACAAATCATTGGTGAAATACATGATGATATGCAAACAAGGAAAAAAGAGAAGGTTGACTACCGAAATATGATAGGATTAGTCTGCATGAGCTCTACATTTTCTTTGGCGAGTCACTCATGCTTTGTGTCTCTAACTGAACCTAAAAATGTTAATGATGCACTAAAGGATGAATTTTGGGTCAAAGCTATGCATGAAGAACTTGAACAATTTGTGCGCAGTGATGTCTGGGATTTAGTTCCTAGACCCTCCAATATCAATGTTATTTGATCAAAATGGATTTTCAAAAGTAAAACTAGATGAATTTGGTAACATTATTCTAAATAAAGCTCAGCTGGTAGCTCAAGGGTACACGCAGGTTGAGGGGGTGGATTTTGATGAAATCTTTGCTCTTGTAGCCCGAATTGAGTCTGTCCGACTGTTACTTGCCATAGCATGTTACATGCTGAATCAAATTGTATCAAATAGATGTAAAAAGTGCTTTTTTAAATGGAACTTTGAAAGAAGAAGCATATGTGAGTCAACCAAGAGGATTTGAAGACCCACACCACATGGACCACGTCTACAAACTAAAGAAGGCACTGTATGGACTGAAACAGGCTCCACGAGCATGGTATGATAAGTTGGCTGATTATTTGATCAATTTGGGCTTCAAATGAGGTGAAGTTGATAAAACCATTTTTCATTCAAAAGCTCAAACATGATATTTTGATATGTCAAGTGTATGTAGATGACACTATTTTCGGTGCCTCATCTCAAACACTTGTTAATAACTTTGTTGATCGCATGTCATCACAGTTCGAAATGATCATGGTAGGTGAATTAAACTTCTTCCTTGGTTTACAAGTAAAACAACTGCATGATGGTATCTTTCTATGTCAATCCAAGTATGCCAAGAATTTGATTAAAAGGTTTTCAAATGACAATTCTAAGCATATGAAAACTCCCATGGAGTCAAGTGAAAGAATTTCTAAAGACGATGTTGCCAACGGTGTTGACAATTCACAGCATTATCGGTAGTCTTTTGTACTTAACTGCGACTCGCCTTGATATCATGTTCAGTGTGTGTCTGTGTGCTAGGTACCAAGCAAACCCAAAACTATCACACCTAAAAGCTATGAAACGTATACTGAGATACATTGCAGGTACACTAGAACTAGGTTTATGGTACACTCAAGATGATATGAATCTGGACGGGCATGACGTGCTAAATCTTGCGATTCGAAGCTTTAAAGAATTTGGCATGCATAGCAATGAAGTTGGAAGATATTTCAATGTTATTCGAGGGCTCAATTATGAAGATGAAGCAAAAATAAGACTCCTGACCCGAGAGCTCCGCGCTAGGGCGGCAAAAAAGTCGCGCACGAGCGCGTGTCCTCGCGCCCGAGCGGTAAAACATTACCGCCCGAGCGCGAACAGTCCAGAAGACCCAGCGCCCGAGCGGTAGAATCTCGCGCCCGAGCACGCCCTGCTGCGAGGAAAATATTCCTTTCCTTAATTTAGAGTCCAAGATTATTAGGAAACTAGATTTTGATATCTTTAAGATTTATAAACAATATATACTAGAAAATTATCATTGTAAAGGTACTTTTGAATGAATTAATCATATTGGTGAGTTTTTCTCTCAATTTCAAAGCTTAGGCTTTGAATACACCTTTGTGTGTTTTTAAAATCAAACTTATCAAAGTTTAAAACTTTTGGCGTTTGTCGATTGTTCTTCACTCGGATTGTCAAAGACGAGTTCTTTGAAGGTTCGCTTGAATTTCGATTGTTTATCCTTCGTTAATATTTGTTGCTAAATTCCTTAATTTAGAGGTGAATATTACAACCTTACTTGTTAAAAATGATCAGGACAACACAACCGTTTCTTTGTTTCATCGAATCGAGGGCGTGACTCCGTTTTTGAGCGCGTTTGCTTTTCGTGGTTTGAAGAATCGCATAATTTGGTATCAGAGCTTTAGGTTCATTTTGATTCAAGTAAGTTTATCCTTTTTATTTTCATTTCAGTATTTATCCTTGTTTGTTATCAGATCTGTTTTATCCGTTCGTTCTTGTCTTTCGTGAATCACTGATTCTCGAAATTTCTGAATATTTTTTTTTCATGCTTCACAAAGAATCCATCTTGTGCAAGAGGAGAAAAAAAATACAAAAATTTCGAAATTTTGCCATAGATTGGTTTTGCTATTTGGTTCTATTCTCTTGTGGGAGCCATATTGAAGTGTCTCTCACAATCAAAAAAAAAATAATATTATTGTGCTATTATTTAACATTGTATCTTGTTACTTTTTTTGAGTCATATTCAAGCGACTCTCACAATCAAAAAAAAATATTTCAAATTTCTTGTTTTACGCAGTCCGTGTAAGTCAGTTTGCAAGTGTCGTGAAGTTTGAACTTGTGGGTTTGATGCACACAAGCTACAGAGCCTGAAACTGTACCTACGAGAGAACTCTCGAAATCGAGTGACATACTTGAGGGCGAGTGTTTATTTCTTGGAGTGACGTGCAAGGTTTTGTAGTGAGGACAAAAAAAAAGGAGAAAAAAAAAAGAGTCGAGTGAATTTTCATTGGAGTGACCCGTGAGGATTCGTGGTGAGGAAATTTTATCTTTTATTGTTTGATACTAACCTTTTCTTGCAGGTATAATGATTGACGAACGTCAATTTCAAACAATGTTAGGAGGGTTGGATAGATATGGGAGAAGGAGTTTAAGCCTCTACGAAAAAAATATAGGAGGTGTGAAGAAGAGGAAATACATGATAGGCAATATGATGAGGATAGGCGATGTAGAAGATTTGGAGAGAATAGATCGATGTATTTGCATCGATGATGATAATAGGGGATGTTAGGACAGTAGTAGGTATAGAAACCGGGGAGAGAAAATCATTGCTAGTCCAATGGAGCAGTCGGGACGTGAAACTACAAGATATGAACATCAAGGTACATTTAAAAATTCAATTTCTAGTACTTGTGATGTTATATGTTGTTGGTGTTTTGAGGTCGGGCATGATATCAGTCAATGTCCACGTGATGAGATGACCATAATAAAATCGCCAGTTGAGCTTAATTCTCAAATGGAAGTTGATGTTGTGGGTGAGCTTGAATCTCGAGTGGAGGATGAGGTGGTAGTTGAGCCTGAATTTGGGGTGGTATTTGAGAAAGTTGTTGATGATAGTATTCACTAGTTGATGAGTCGAATGATGTTAAACAATGTATAGTGGAAGCTTGAATCATTAGGTGGAAGAGCAATTATTTTACATCCACTTCTTAAGGGACAAAATATTTCATTAGTTCAATTGACTCCATATGTTCTTGAGGATCAATTGAAAGTTATTCATGAATTGAGTGGAAAGAAATGTGAAATGGCCGAAAGAAAGAGTGAACAAAAGAGTGAGATGGTCATAGAAAATAAAAAAGAGAGAAAAGATGAAAAAGAAAAAGAGGCCAAAGAAAAAGAAAAGAAAAATGAATTAAAGGCCCAAAAGAATGTAAAGAGTGAGTTGAGAGTTATTTATTTTTGTATAAACCCTTTCATGTACCTTTGTACAAAGTGGTTTATTTTCATTGTGATGATATAGCCGGTTCAATCCCGAGCATTGTTATTTCTCCTTTGCAGGATTCTGATGAAGTCATGATGAGGAGACGAGCAAATGTTGATGGTGTGAGAATGCAATGGGATGAACCATATGAATTCAAGAGCAATAGCGATGAGGTAAGGTTAGTTGCCAACGTAATATCTGAGAGGTATGATTCGCTTCTTTACCTCAAATCATTGTTGTTTTGTTTTCATGAATTGGGAGAACAGGTTGAAAATGTGATATTTAGGAGGTATGATTGTGATTTAACCTTGTTGCCTAAGTGTCATAGATTTGAGAATGATGACATATTGAATATATCAAATTTAAATGTTAGTCATTGTGATTTTTCAAGAGTTGTCAAATTGATAAGTTTTTGTCATGACAATGAATTGTATACATTATGTTCAAATCTTTGTGATGAGTTAAATGTTTACATGGGTAGTACATCTAGGGTGTTCTATTTCCATGATTTATATTTGATTGGTGATGGTTGTGAAACATGTATTGAACATAAGAATTTTTATATTCATAATGAGTACAATTTTAAGGAGAATAAATTCTTCATTCTATATTCATTGCATGATTTACGTACTAGTGATGCATATAGCGGTGTTTTTATCTTTGATAAAATGCATGATCATATGTAGTTGGTTGCATATGAAGAGGTATGTTGAGTGGGATTGTGAAACATGCCTTGCATATAAAAGATTGACATTTTGGCTAGATTTTTATATCGTGCATGAACTATGTCTTATTCCTAGTGAGCTATGGTCGTACACGTGTATGGATTTCATTTTTGTGTTAACTAGGTCTAAGAAGGGGAGAAATCTGATTTTTTTTATACTTAATGATACCTTGTTATTATTATTTGGTGTCATTTGTTACTTGGTATGTGGTGAAGTTGATGAGTTTATAGGAAAGACAACGATGATGTTGGGGTTTCCAATGCTGATGGAGCGAGCAAACGATAGCGCCTACTACCTAGTGTTGAAGGGTAAGCATGTTGATAATTTAATTCTTTTTATTACTACTTGCTTCGTTTTTGTGTAGGTAGCCAAGATTTCAGGACAAATCTTTTTGAAGAAGGGGAGTATGATATGAATCTTGCCGGGCATGACGTGCTAAATCTTGCGATTCGAAGCTTCAAAGAATTTGGCATGCATAGCAATGAAGTTGGAAGATATTTCAATGTTATTCGAGTGCTCAATTATGAAGAGGAAGCCAAAACAACACTCCTGACCCGAGAGCTCCTCGCTAGGGCGGTAAAAAAGTCGCGCCCGAGCGGTAAAACATTACCGTCCGAGGGCGAATAGTCCAGAAGACCCCGCGCCCGAGCGGTAGAATATCGCGCCCGAGCGCGCCCTGTTGCGAGGAAAATATTCCTTTCCTTAATTTAGAGTCCAAGATTATTAGGAAACTAGATTTTGATATCTTTGAGATTTGTAAACAATATATACTCGAAAATTATCATTGTAAAGGTACTTTTGAATGAATTAATCATATTGGTGAGGTTTTCCTCTCAATTTCAAAGCTTGGTTTTGTATACACCTTTGTGTGTTTCTCAAATCAAACTTATCAAAGTTTAAAACTTTGTGGCGATTGTCGATTGTTCTTCACTCGGATTGTCGAAGATGAGTTCTTTGAAGGTTCGCTTGAATCTCGATTGTTTATCCTTCGTTAATATTTGTTGCTAAATTCTTTAATTTAGAGGTGAATATTACAACCTTACTTGTTCAAAAAGATCGGGACAACACAACCGTTTCTTTGTTTCATCGAATCGAGGGCGTGACTCCGTTTTTTAGCACCTTTAACTTTTCGTTGTTTGGAGAATCGCATCACAAGAGACTAACACAGATCTGGTAGGCTTTTCTGCTGCTGACTGGGTTGGAGATCTAGATGATAGGAAGAGCACTTCAGGTGGTTGTTTCTATCTAGGTAATAACCTAGTGTCATGGTCTAGTAAGAAACAAAATTGTGTATCTCTGTCTACTGCTGAATCTGAATATGTAGCAGCAGCTAGTTGTTGCTCACTAACTTGTCTGGATGAATCAAATGGTTGAAGATTATGGTTTTCATAGCGATGAAATGGTTGTTTATTGTGACAATTCAAGTGCTATAGATATTTCTAAGAATCCTGTTCAACACTCTCGAACAAAACACAAAGACATAAGGCATCATTTTACTCGAGATTTGGTTGAAAAAGGCATCATTCGACTAGAATTTGTTAGGACTGAGAATCAATTGGCTGATATATTCATGAAACCTTTGGATTTTGAGAGATTTTCCAATCTTCTGAAGTCTCTCAGCATGTGCTTTCAATAATCACACACATGTTGTCACTGGTGTTGCCAACACCAGTAACAACAACATTTTCCCATGTCTATTTTTAGGATGCTAGGCATATTGCATAATCATAACCAAATTAATTTATCTGTGTAAAGTTTGAACTGTGAAGGCAACATCTGAAAGGTACTCTCTGAGTGTTTGTACTTCCAAACAAATGTTGAGGAATAAATTGTGCTCAATCCAAGCCATCGAGTAACTGAGGATATTCGTGGAAATCATGATTTGGTCTGATGAGAAAAAGTGACTTGGAAAATGCGAAGCATTAAGGAGAAAAACAGAAAAGAGGTAAATAACAAAAAAAATTGTTTAGAATAAAATGGAAAAAGCTACCTAGAGGAGTCTATTGAAGACCGTTCTTCTAGTGTGGGAGCTACCACTTCTAAGTTAAAATAGTAATGGAAAAAGTTACCTAGGGGAGTCCATTGAAGACCGTTCTTCTAGTGTAGGAGCTACCATTTTCCTGATTCAAAAATTTTATGAAAGTTTGAATAAAACTCAGTAGTGTTGCCAAGAGGTGTTGCCAACACCATGTTCAGACACAACACAATCTATACACTACCTGACATTTTGATAATTCATCATATTGGAGGCATATTTTAGGACATGCGTATTGTTTTTTCGTGAATCCATCATGTGCAGTGACATATCAGTATCTGACTTATGACAGTTGATGAAAATCCTGATTACCTAAATTTTGAATCTATGTGTCCCTACATGTGTTAGTGGGTTATAATCGACGTGGATTTTTCATTGGATTAAGTTTTGAGATGTTCCTAGAATTGAATAGACACAAAGTACCGTTTGAAAGAAGGTCAGAATAGCAATTGTGTAAATGGGTAAATTTCTAATTGTTACCGTTGGTCCTAGAAGAGTCTGTCATTTTTTTCTGTTACTATGCGGCGTTTCCCAATAAAAAATCTTACCGTTGTAGCTAGGGTTTTTATACTCATCATTATTATTGTCTTGCGAATTACCGTTCCTTGCCTTTCTTGATTCTTCGAAAAAACTCTTCAACTCCTTCGCTGTGAATCCTGTTTTTCTTTTTGATTTATAATTTTACTTTCTCTCGGTGAAAATGGCACATAACCTAATTTGATCCGTAGATATTCGCAGTGAAATGGCTGCGAGTCGTGATGTCCCTCCCTCTGCCTCAACACCACCAGCAACACCATCAACAGTCCCTTCTGATGATAATCCTCTACATATTGTGGTTGCTGATCCAGAGCCCGTCCCACTGGAGGAAATTGCTCCAGGAGAACCTGAAAATCCTTGGGATGCAGACAATCCACCTAATTATGAGGCTTATCGATGGGCCTTTCCTCCAAAACCTCCAATTTATCGAAGACGCTCAAAGCGACAGGCAGGATACAATCCCGATTTTTCTGCTCCTAAGAAACCACGCATTGCCACCTATTTCACGCTTGATCCGGATTTTTCATCAGGAGACGACTCCAATGATGAAAACTTTGAATTGGTTGCACGAAAGCGGCCTACGCCCACTACAAAGGCTTCAGCCTCCTCATCCACCTCTGCTGTCCCATCGGAGGAATCTCATGATCCTCCCGAAGAGGTATGTTTTTCATCTGAAGATGAACACTCTCTTGCTGATTTTCTGAATAGCTTGCGCGACACCAAAAAGGGAAAGAACGTGGAACCCGAAACTTCCGAGAAGGTACCATCCGAATCTGAGTCTATGTCTGCTGCAGACCCCTCTAATGATAACTTAGAACAATTCGCGGAGGCTGTGGAAAGTGTAGATGCAACTGAGCACGGTGTTGAGCCAGGTGTTGGCAACACTGACTCGGAGGACTATAACCTTTCTATCTCCTTCTCTACAAAATTCTATACTGAGTCTGTTGTGGCCCAATGGTTCCTGTATGCACACCGAGACTTCATTGAGGAACGAAATATTGATTTTGATGCATACGGGAAATACAACTTGATCACTTTTCCCCAGGCCAGGCGTTTGAGTTCAACCGTAAATTCAGTCCTGCCCTATGCTCGGAAACCAATCCTGGAATTCTACTGTAATCTGACCTCCAGTGTTGGAGATGGTGGTTCTGCAAAGTATGGGAGGGTTTTTGTCCGAGACACTATCTACGATTTCTCTCCCTACATCATCAATAAGTTCTACAACACAAGACTGCTGTGCGCAACTGGACTCCCTCGTCCAACACAATTGTGGTCACAAGACCACAAGCGATTACCCTGTTTACCATTGGCATGGGCCGTAACTTTAATTTTGGAAAACCGGTGTTCACCACTGTTCTTCAATTTTCAGAAGGAGAAATGAAATCCACAAAGCTCCCCTTTCCCTCTTTGATTTTTGGAATCTTGGAGTCTCAGGGATTTGTTAAAGACCCTGAGGAACAGTTGATAGACATTGGGGAATCTCTCAAAATCTCCCCTGCCTACTTTAAAGGAAACAAAATTTTCGATCTCCCTTGGTCAGCTGTAGGTAAAGCCCCGATGGGTGGGAACAATGCTCCTTCATCTGCTGCTGGTGTTGCCCGTGGTGTTGGCAACATTGCACCCTCTTCATCATCCGCCCCTGAAGGATTTATCTTGCTTACCACTTCCGAGGTCCACGCACAAATTATGTTTGGACTCCAACAAATTCAGAAGGAACATGACACTATTACCTCTGCCCTTCAGCAGATTACAGAGGCGAAGACAACCATTGCCTATCACGAAAATCTGATCGCCGACTATCGACTGCTTCTTGAGGTTGGCTTGCATTCTGGTCAAAAAGGGGGAGATGATCACGGCGATGGAAATGGAGATACTGGAGATGGAGATACTGCTGTTGAAAATGCTGGAGATACTGCTGGGGATGACACTGCTGCTGTGGACTGATTGAGTTTTTATATCTTTCTTTTCTTTTCTTGCTCTTATGTTTTCTCTCTCATTGCTCTAGTGCTTAATTCCTAGTGGTTTCTGTCTTGCTCCCTTGTGATTGAGTAATGCAGTTTGATTTCTCTCGTTTGTGTGTTGTGTGATTGTGTTGACACCACCGTCAACAATACCAATTTTGTAACTCAGGGGGGAGCTATACGCTAAAAACTCAGGGGGAGATTATTTTTAGAAGTTTTGTCCAGAAATACAAAAAAGGGGAGATCGAAAGAAATATTATATTCCTATTTAATCTACACTTCATTTAAATGAGATATTACGATTTTGCATTTCTAGACTATTCAAAAGTGATTATATGATAAGATATATTCCATATATTTGAATTGAAGACTTATCTCTAAGATTTGATATCTTAGCCTAACATAGAGATCAATTCCTAAAAAACCGTTTACTTTCCTCGATTGTAGGATCTTGAGAACCTATGGAAAGAGATTGAGAAAAGGAAAAGAAATATATAAAAACGGAATAAGGAGAGAAGAAGGAGATCAATCACTACTGAGGAAAAGAGCATCGCTGCAGAACTCTCCTTGGAGTCGAAGGTTTCGGTGCAAAGTCATATGTGTGATTGACTCACGTCACAACCATGTTGCTGAATTTTGTCTTCAACACTCAAGAACAACACTGACGCAGAGTGTTGTTCGAAAAGTGGTTTTCGATTAGTTTCAAGCAATACGTTGTTACATTATGCATCTGGTTTTATATGATTAGTTTCGATGCATTTTTAGATCCTTGGTGTGTCAAGGAATCTGGTTTTGTTATTTTTCACTAGGATTGGTTTGGTGTAAACGTCTTTACATATTTTACTAGTGAAATTTTTGTCATGAGACATCGCACAAGTATTCGTACTTGTGCATGATTGAAATTTTGGTCTCTGCTTAGTTATTGAAATTTTACTTGTTTATTTATCAAATAAATTTCCGCTGCAATGTTGTTCACTGGTGTTGATAACACCTTAACACAACACCAAAAATTCTGATATATCAATTACTGAATATTTTCATTATAATATTTTAATTTTTTGTAGGTTTATTAGCAACAACACTTTCAAATTTATTTTAATTGCTAAATTAATTATGTGATATGTTTATTTGATGTTTTGGTAGTTTCCTACTTAAATGCATTAAAATGTGTTTTTTAATGGTTATTCGAGTTGCAATCGAGGAACTGAGACCGATGGCTGAAAAATAAAATATAATTTTATTAAATAATTGTTTTTAATTATTTAAAATAAGGGTGATGCTTTTTCTTATTTTTGAAAATAAGGAATTTTGAGGTGATTTTATACGCCGTGACGTAATTTTTATCGGTATACGATTTTCAACAAAAATGCGAACGCTTTGACAACTCGGGTAATAATTTCACAAACCTTCCTACACAAGATATTTTAAATATGTACTAATGGGCTTATTGGACCTATTGTACCTTGTTAATGGGCCTAAGCTATCAGTTAGTGAAACATCCCATAACTTTATTTCTTCAAATGTACTAGAATTTTTTTTTAAACCTCACTAAATCGGCCGAACCCTTACCATACATAAAAATGTTTTCATAAAATATTTTGCACCATTTTAAAAATAAACCAACCAACTAGTATTTGAAAATCGAGTGAAATAGTCAAAACATGAAAACATCTAATGTTTTACCAACCTAAAAAGCAATAAACATGAAAAGTATCATCCCCTCAAAAACCACTCAAAAGCATAAATAAATAGTCTTAAAAATCTTTAACGTAAATCATAAAGGTAAATCATAAGTGCGAAAAGTAGAAGCGCTGGTCCTCGGGTTATGTACACCTTCAGTCCAGTCAGGTCAACCATCAAGACCTCCATCAAACTCACCTGCATCCATCACACCTAGTGAGTCTAAGGACTCAACACACCATAATCTTTATAACAAGTAATGCGTATAAAACCACAAGCAACAGTGAAAATACTTTTATGTGAAAATAACATTTTTCATGACATGCATAACATAAACCTCAACCATTTTCCTTTATCCTCATTCATAACATGTATCCTTTTATCATGATCATAACATTTTTTCTTTTCCTTTGTTGAATTCTGATCGTTAATTGTGACTTTCCTCAATCCTCAAAAAATCGATGGATCCATCTACGTGTAACCACAGTACTGGGCGGCGGGAACACCATCAACACTCTCACCGGTCAACTGGCCTTGGCCTATCCTCATCGAATAGAAATATGATCGCCGGGCTCCCTCTGGGGCCTTCTCCCATAAATGCGCTCACTCTGGGGTCTTTTCCCTCACGATATTCCCATTCTTATCCTCATATCCTCAATAGTCACAATTTATTTCACTTCCTTCAACATTTTACATTTTCACCACTTTATAAAAATCATGCATAACATATCATTTTTGTTTTTGAAACCAAGCATGCAACATCTTTTGAATTCCAACCTTAAATCATCAAAATCCATATACATTTAAAAATCAAAATTTAACATGTAAAAATTCAAAAACATTTGAAATAATCATATTAGCATATAAAACAGCATTGAGAGCACTACCATGACGTTTACTAATTTTTAGGTTTAAAATGACCGTTTTACCCCTAGACATAAAATTTCTCGATTTTGACTTTTTCATTATTTCATTGGCTCTAACATGTCCCAAATAATTATTTAAGCCTAAAATAAAGTTTTCAGAATTTTATTTAGCTTAAATGACAGACTTTTTAATTAATATTTAAGTATTCGTTTTTAAGGCGTTTTAATCCCGAATAATTTCAGAACTTAGTATAAAATTCCGAAATTAAAAACTTAGACTTTTATTATTATTTTAGCCCTCGTGAACCACGACTCGACCCCCCCGTGAGCCGTGTTTCGAATTATTTTCCCAAAAAAACCCTAAGCCACGCCCTAGACCACCCATGAGCCAACTCTCGGTTTTGTCGAGCCACGCCCGAAGCCACCTTGAGCCAACCCCTTCCTAGCCCCCTTAGGAACCTCCTTGGACTCATGCTAACCCATAGGACCTGACCCTAGGTTGAAAACCAAATCACCCCAACCTGCACACAAGCTGGCCGAGACTCCATGCAACAAGGACTCTGCGTTTTTGGTTGTTAGGTTCTAGCCGACGCCCCAGCCCCTGAACCAACATGCTGTGCACCCACCTAGGACCCTAAGGACTCACCCTAGCCCCACCCTTGAACCCCAGACCGAGCCAACTTCTTTACACCAGACGCGCAACCTTGCACGATTGGCTTTGGGCTCTCAGGTAGGAGTCCTAGTTGGGTAGGACCCCTCCCAGCCCTCTTGACTCGGGTCCCAACCTGGTTAGGACCCAACCCTCTACTGAACCAGACCCTGGCCGAGCCCTGGCCCCAAGCCGTTACCCAACCAGCCCCCTATACATGAAACCCGATCACCAAAACCCCATGACAGAAAAATCGACTCAAGCTTTTGTTTCCTTCGATTATGTAGTGTTTAGGGTGTGTGTCTAGGACTCTAAATCATGCATAAACCATACTTGATCATAACTTAACATCATGGAAGCCCCTTAACACGTATAGAACAAGTTTTTTGGATCACAATTCATGAATTTAATACATGTATGTGCAATATTCCGAAAATAATTATAAGAACTTCATGTTTTTCATGCACACGATATTTAAAACGATAATACGATTTGTTAGGTGAGAGAAAGGAGATGTATGGCGTGTCTTTGCGTTTTAAATGCACGATTATCCGTTGACAACGAAGAACGACGACGAGAAGGGATTAGGCTTGTGATCCCTTGAAAATTTCGAACTTCCTCCCAAGCATTGTTGGTGTGTGTCATGTATAGTGTGGAGAGATTTGTGTGTGCCGTGAATCTGAATTTGGGGCGTGACTTGTGTAGGGTTTTGTGGGGTGTTTTAGCACTTTAAATATTAATTAACACACTAAACAAGCTTAGGCCCATTAGAAAAGTTAATTAGGCCCAAATAGCCCATTAGTGTTTAATTAAAATATTTTGATAAATAAACTTTGTGAATTTATCAGCCGGGTTGCCAAAACGTTCATAGTTTTGTTGAAAATCCAACACCGATAAAAACTACGTCTCGGCGTATAAAATCACCTCAAACTCCTATTTTCAAAACTATGAAAAAACATCAATCATATTTTAAATGATTAAAAACAATTATTTAATAAAAAATATTTTCTATTTCTCAACCATCGGTCTCCGTTCCTCGATCGCAACTCGAATAATCTTTAAAAATACATTTTTAATGCAATAATGTAGAAAAGTATATTTTAAACATGTCAATATGCACAGCATAATTAATTCATGCAATTAAAACATAATACAAGATAATTTAATAACTTGCGTGCATGTGGTTCGCGTGGACTTTTAAATTTTCAGGGCGTTACAATTAGTGTTTTGATTAGTATTTAAAATACTAAACCCTACCCCATAATTACATAAACTCACGCCCCACCCCTTTACACCTCTCAAACTCTTTTCTCCCAATAATACACCGCACACACAAGGAAAAACAAGAGAAAAGCTTCGAGTTCTTCAATGAAATTCAGCCAACGTCCCCTCGTCGTCGTTCTTCGATTTGTCAACGTTTATTCGTGTGTTAATTACGCAAATGCATGCCATATTATTTCCTCTACTCATCATCACACCATAATATGTATTTATTCATGAATTGTATGAAAATCAAGCGACACTTTTTATGTATTTTCGCTTTTGCACAACACATGAATTTTTGAAGCATGTTTTGATCAAAAAACTTGATGTATATGTTCATGAAGGGGCTGCCATGATTAGGGAACGTTTAAGGGGTGCTTTTACACGACTTATAGAGGCCTAGGAATCATGAAAACACTGCACACAATAATTGATTAAGCTGGAACCGAATTTGCATGATATTGGTGTCAAGGGCTCGGGTTAAGGGCTAAGCTTTGCATGGCTCGGCTTGGGCCATGGATGGGTCATGGTATGATTCATGGAATGAGTCCTAGCCATGCTAGGACTAGAGACAAGTGGCTAGGAAGGAGTCCTAGCAAGCTAGGACCTCACCGAGAGCCATCGAGAAGGGTTGCGCTTGTGCAGCAGCGCGCAGGGAAAAGGGCTCAGCCAGGGGGCTTCGAGCTGGGCTAGGTCAAGTCCTTAGGGTCCTAAGATGGTGCACAAGGGGCTGGGCTAGGGGCTGGTCCAGTGGCTAGAGTCCTAGGTGCGATTCGTAGAGGCCTATGTCAAGGGGAGTCTCGGCCGCAGCTGATCTTCCTATTGCATGGCTTTGGTTGGGGCTTTGGGTCGAGTCCTAGGGGTTCTAAGGGTCTAGTAGGGTTCCTAAAGGGGCTGGTTAGGGATCGGCTTGGGGTGGTTCGGGCATGGTTCATGGTAATCGTAAGATGGTTCAAGGTGTCTTAGTGTGGTTCGAAACATAGGTAACTAATGGCTAAAGTTTGAACATGGCTCAACGGGGGTTGAGTCATACTTCACGAGGGCCTAATAAATATTAAAAGTCTAAGTTTTAAGTTTGGTAATTTTATATTAAAGTTTGATTTAATTTGAGATTAAAACACATTAATATGTTTTAATTAAATAATAAATAAAAATCATCGATTTAAGCTAAATATAATACGGGAAAATTAATGTAAGCTTAAATAATTATTTGGGATGGTCTAGAGTCAACGGAATTAAGAAAATGTAAAAAACGTGAAATTTTATGTCTAGGGGTAAAACGGTAATTTTACATCCGAAAATTAGTAAACGTCATGACAGTGCTCCGAATGCTGTTTTATATTCTAATATGATTATTTTGCATGTTTATGGCATTTTATGATGAAGCGATAACGTTAAAAGACATGTTGCATGCTTGGTTTAAAAGAAAAACATTATAAGCATGTTTAATTTTTATAAGTGATGAAATTACGAAATGTTGAAGGAAGTGAAGTAATTGTGACTAATGCGATGATACGATTATACGATGATATGATAATACGTAGGTCTAGGCTCAGTTGATGGGTGAGAGTGTCGCTGATGTCCCCGCCGCCCAGTACTGTGGTTATATGTAGATAGATCCATCGCCCCAGTACGAATACGAATACGAATACGAAAGTCACAATTAACGATCTGAATTCAACGAAGATGAATACGTATATGAATATGATGAATATGAATAAGTTTACGATGATATGAAAATGTTTATGAAAAATGTTTATGTTTAAGTTTACACATCATTATGAAAACGTTATTTAACGTAAAAGTATTTCACTGTTGCATGTGATCTGTATACGTATTAGTTGTTATCAAGATTATTGTTTACTGAGTCTTTAGACTCATTAGGTGTGATTGTTGTAGGTGAATATGATAATAATGATAATGGAGGTCCTGAGAGTTGATCTGACTGGGCTGAAGGTGCACATAACCCGAGGACCAGCGCTAGTAGTTTTGCCGCAATTATGTTTATGATTTAGTATTTTAACTTTATGTTAAAGATATTTTTACGACTTTGATTATGCTTTTGAGTGGTTTTTGAGTGGTTGTTACTTTTAGCAATATTGCTAAGAAGGATTTGAAAACGTTTGACGATTTTACATTCTAAAACTATTTCGCTGATTTTCAAATATAATTGGTGTTTTTAATTTAAAAGGGTGTCAAAATATTTTATATATATATATGTATCTACCGAATTAAGAGTAGAAAAAAATTTCTAGTACTTTTTAAGAAAACAAGTAGTGGATGTTTCACTCACCCTCTATGATGTGATCTGGGTAAATTGAGTGAGCTGGTCCAGGGCAATCTACCGAATCTGATAAGAATTTTGTTGAGGAAAAAATGAGCAAGAGAATGTATCCTGGGAGGAGAATGTATCTTTGCGATATGGCTGCAGCTATATCCTGTAAACAAGAAGATGAACACGTGAATGAGCGCCGGAAGGTTGTCCAGTGTTGCCATTCTGATGCTTAAGTCAGCAGGTGAAGGTGAAGAAAACTGCTGTGTATGTTTGAGTGTATGTGAATATGTAAATACATAAATGTCCTTTTGAATACAACCAAACCTGTTATTTATAGGAAGGAAGATGATGATTTTTCCTTGTTTTCAGTGTAATATTACCGAGGTATCTCGGATAGAGAGTCATTACCCGTGAAATAGCCCGAGAGCTTGGGCCTCTGGTTGCCCGGATTAATGACGTTTTGAGACTCTCCTTACCATGATCCGGGTTGTTCACTTATCGTTCTGGGTCATGGATGATCCGGGCCCTTCCGGGGGTATCACCACTTTCTCCTCTAATAGTCGAGCTAGAGTCATACTCGCTGTCCTAATTAGTAACGCTTGGAATCCAACTGAGAGATAATCAATTCTGGTTATAAAAGCATCGGGGCCTCATGCCTCCCGGACATGAGCTAAGGCACCGGAACCTAATGTCTCCCGAGCTTAACATATTTATGTCATTTAGCATTCTCGGGCAGTAGGGCTTATGTTATGATGACGTATTCTCTAGAATCTGAACGGCCCAAAACGCTTCAAATTCTGAGAATGCGAATAGTCTGAGACACCTCTATTTTCGAGCTTTTCCTTTCATCTACCCTCACAATTTCAAAGATCCTTCCTGATCGTCCAATTCATCTTTAGATCAACGATCGAGATCATTTTCCTTCGCTTATATAAAACGATGAACCCCCCTCATTTGTCACTTTTTCAATTTCTAATTCTCTCCAATCTTCAATCACCTCTCTGGCTGTCCCTTGAAGGACAAGATAGAGCCTCACATATGTTTTTAGGCTCTTCATCATCTATTGCAGATATTACACAAGCATGCCATTCAATCTCATAGTGACTTTTGTGCATACCTTTCCTATTACTCTTTCGAAGTTGGGGATCAGATGAATTAAAATTATCAGGATTTCTCCCACTAGGATCACATGAACCATTGTGATCATGATTGTTCCCATTGGAATTAATCCTACTCGGATCAAATGAATCATTGTTATCAGGATTTCTCCAGTTAGAATCAAACAACTCATCTACTTGAGCTTTTGATATTTCATTTGGCAACAACTAATTATCTGAATTAGATAACTCAAATAAAGGTTCATTTCCTTATTTTACCTTTCTTAGGAAATTCATTCTCCAGAGATTTTACATTTCGTGATTCAATCTCAGTGATGCTTCTATCTTCTTGTTCACCAATGAACAGGTAACCCTTAGAATGCTCAGAGTTTATAACAAAAATACATTTCTTTCATCGAGGACCCAACTTTCCATATTTACTTGTTGAGTCATAAATATATGCAGCTGATCCCCAAGGTATAAGGTTACATAAGTCTGGTTTTCTACCAGTTCATAGTTCATATGGAGTGGAAGAAACTGACTTTGAAGGCACCTTGTTTAGTATATAGGCCGCAGTTAATAAAGCATCTCCCCTAAAAGGAAATAGGCAAATTAGCTTGCGCAATCATGGACCTTGTCATGTCTAACAATGTTCTATTCCTTCTTTCAACAACACCATTTTGCTGAGGTGTGTAAGGAATGATCAATAGTCTAAGTATTCTTTTTTGATTGCATAGATCCTTGAATTGATCAGACAGATATTCACGGCCTCTGTCAGTTCTCAAGGCATTTATTGTCTTATCCATTTGATTTTCGACTCCATTTGCATAACGTCTAAAACATTCCAATGCTTCAGATTTATGTGAAATCAAATAGACATGACCATAACGATTGAAATCATATATAAATGTCTTGGTAATATTTGTATTATTCTCGATTATGACCATTCAAATTAGGAATTTCATATCATCTAGGCCCCTCTAATTTCCCATATTATCATTTCAGACCCTTAAAATTTGAAAATTACCAATTGACCGCCTTAAAATTCGAAAATTGCAATTTAACTCTAGGAATTTCGAAATTGCCAATTAATCCCTTAAGCTTTCACAAATTGCAGAATGACCCCTTAAATTTTTGAATTTTGCGATTAAGCCCTATGAATTTCTAAGTTATCCAAATCTTTCCTCAAAATTTTTCGAAAATTGCAATCTAGTCCCTTAGGTTTTTGAAATTGCTAATTATCCCCTTTAGTTTTCAATGTTCTACGATTTGATCCACGTAATTTAGTGTTCGCAAGAATTCATTTCCTTAAACCCTAGAATTTGAACATGCAATTCTAAGTCATCAAGTTCCATGTATCACCACTCAATTCTAGCATTCATGCTTATTATTTAAAAAATAAGGCAATTTAAAAGGTTTGAATAGTCGGAATACTTGTAATAAGGGTCGTGTCTGGCTCCGCTTGCATCACGTAAGCCCTTCCAACCGTGTTTGCTTGAGCTTTGGGCAATCACCAGCTTTATGCCCCATTGCTCCGCACTTTAAGCACTTGTAGGTGCCCCACATGCAATTTCCATAATGATGGCGATCACACTCCTTGCACAGTGGCTTCTCAGTAGTCTTCGGGACATTCTCTTTAGGTGGTTGTCCTTGTGGTTTCGGCTGTCCCGGACCGCTTCGATGGTCCAGTATAAGGCTTCTTGTTATACTGACTGGCTTTATAGGCGTGATTCCTCTTGAGCTGCATCTCCCAATCAATATACTTCAGTGACTGCTCGGCACGAAAGCTATGGCAACAACAGTGGTAAAATAGATAGGATCAGTGAGCATCACATCACAAAGGATCATGGGCCTTCAATCCATCAATGAAGTGTCGTAATTTCTCCGCCGCATCATTGGCAATCAAGGGCAAAAAATGACAGCTCCTATCAAACTTTTACACAAACTCGGGAACAGATAAATCCCCCTGACAAAGACTCATAAACTCCATCTTAAGCCTAGAACGGACTTCCGAAGTGAAATATTTATCGTAGAATACCTTCTTGAAGTCATCCCATGTCAGTGTCGCTAAATTCACTTCTCGCTCTGCTCCCTCCCACCATAAAGAAGTGTCGCCTTCAGCAAATAGATGGTACAACGAATTCGATCAGCGTCCACTATATCTATGTAACGAAAAATAACCTTCAAAGATCGAATCCATGCCTCAGCAATGAATGTATTAGTAGTGCCAGAGAAATCCTTGGGGTTCATCCTCCCAAAACTCTCATATACTGCCTCCGGTTGAACCCTCGTTTCATTTCCAACATGCTGATCTAGTAACTGTGACATGCTCGCTAGTACACGAGCACTGTCATCCTGATTAGGAGGAGGCAGTGGAATCTCCTCCTCGCGTCCAACATCAATATTACTACAAAGAACTCGTCTAGGAGGCATCTATGTACAAATCGTCCCAACCATGTAACCAACATGCACTTAATATTTAAAATATTATGTACCTAGCCTCTATATCATGCATCATGAAAGCTTTAAAAGAATTGAAGCATATAAATATAAAGTATTAAAAACTTGCTTACTTGAGGCATGACTTCTTGAGATTTTTGGAGTGACTGTAAAACACCCTTTGGGGATCCTTCGCTCTGATACCAACTGAAACGTCGTCCACTTTTTTAACTTTAAAATTCTACTAAATATTTTTTGTTAAAAATTACTTCGAAAATAATTAATTAAATTCACTTTACATTTCCATAAATCAAAATAATTTAAAATTTAAAATCTCGAGTGCATAAAAAAAAATCCCTAAATCTTCAATTAACAAAATTCAACTCCAACCTTTAACATGATCATCCTACTTCCAAAATAAATCATAAAATCTCTAATAAAATCATTAACAAAAGTATTTAAATCTTTTAACTATCAATAAAATGCAGAAAAATAAAAGCCCTCGGAAGTGTACTGCCGGACTCGATCACTCAAGCATCAGCGCTTCTCACAATAACCTCATCACCTGCAGCATTCAAATCAAGTGAGTCTAATGACTCAGCACGTTATAAATATGAGTAGCAAATAATATATATACAATCACATTCATTAAAATCATACTTTTATTCAAAATAAATTTGTAAGCATAAATAGATCGTAAATCGTCAAATCATAAAACTTTCAATCATTTTTCATTTTGGGAGAAGTTTGATCCTTGAAAGTGACTAGTCTTTTATCGTCTGGTCGACTGATCAGTATTAGCTCACCATTGCGCATGGGACAGGCACTAGGCACTGGCGTAAACTGGAAATGCGATCGTTGGGCTCCCTCTGGTGCCTTGTCCTGTAAACGGGCTCCCTCTGGAACATTCTCCCTCACGATATTTCCAAAAATTATATATCGTATCCTTTTTGTCTCAGTCAATTCACATCCTTCAAAATATTTTTTTTTTCCTTTTTAAATAATAAAACATCATGACTTTCTAAAATAGCACTTTTAAAGTATAATTTTTACATTTTTACCATAAATCATAAAATATCATATTTTCATCAAAATCATCATAATATATCATTTAACATGCGTTATGACCCTTCGGGACGCTGCATCCCTTTTCGCACTACTTGGGTATAAAATGATCATTTTGTCCCTAAACGTAAAATTTCTCAATTTTGATTTTTTTTTTTTACTTTCATGAACTCTAGACCATCCCAAATAATTAATTTTTAATATTTTTAGTTAACAGTAAATTTAAGGCTTTAGATTTAATTTACTATTTACTAATTCGTGACGTGTTTAATTTTCTAAATTAATTAAAACTTTCATATTTTTATCCCCAAATTTTAAACATAAACTTTTTATCCTAAAAGACTCTCGTGAACCATGAACCGACCCCCCTGTGGAGCATGGTTCGAACCCTTTTCTTTTTTCCTAGCCATAATTCGAACCCTAGCTTTCATCTCGGGCCAAATCTCGATTTCCTTGAAACATGGCCGAGTCACCTCGAGCCTTCTCATGACGAGACCTCCTAGGGACCCTACTGTGCCCTCTTGACCAATCTAACCAACCCTTAGCCCACGCCACAAGTTCCATCATGAGCCGCGGCCGAAGACTTGCGCCTAGGAGTCTACCAAAACTAGGACTCTTCTACTCGAGTCACCACCGAACCCGATCTCTTCTGACCCTCACCGGACCACCCTCAAACCTAGCATGTACTACACTAGACAAGCTGACCAGCCCCTAGTCCATGCACAGCACTCGGCGCAAATGAACAAGAGTCACACAAGTTTTCCGCTCAACTTTGATCGAACCACCTTGGACCAGGCCGCACCAGCCTCTGTCCCGATCCTTGACCATCCTCCCTAGACCCTACTTGACCAACCCTAGATCTCCTTGACCTGAACTGCGAGCCATCCTAGCCGCAGCCTCCGTTGAGCGTGCATGGGGGGAGTACTAACTCATGAGGACTCTTCCCCAGCCGCTATACTCGAGCCCTAGCCTTTCTAGGACTCTTCCCAACCCTTGACCATGACCAGCACGACCCCTATCTGAGCCCTCGCCGAGCCGCATGGTGCCATGCTACCTAGCCGAATCGTTATTCACTTGGAAGCCCTAGAAAAACATAGGCGTGTGCTTCGTACCCAAGCTCGACTCTAATAGTCGTTTCCACCTTAAATCGTCCTTGTTCTATCCATAAAACATCCTATCTCGGTAGCGTACACGTTGGGAATCATAGCACGTTCATATACACATAAAAATCTTCAAAACATTAAAAATAATAGTCAAAACGAAAACTATTTTGAACTCCAATATTTTTCATGCAAAAATAAAGGAAGCATGTATAATTTGGATTGAATGATGCGTCAAAAAATTTAGAAACGTGCCTTTGTGTTTTAAAATGCTCGAATACACGATCGTTGGCATAGGGGCGCGAGGAAGAACGAACAGGCGATGAAGACTCCTAGTTTTCTTCCCTTGAAATTTTTGAATTTGAGTGTGTGTTGTGTGTGTAAATTTCGGCTGATATGAAGTCTCCAAAGCCTAGGTTTCTATTTCATATATTTTAATTTGCATGATAATGGATTTTGGTTTTGGGCTTTCAAGTTTAGGAGCAATTGAGCCTACTCATCCTAGGTAAATTAAGCTCAATAACAATTATTTAATTGAAAAATAGAAGATTATAAAAAATTATTTTTGAAAAATAATGCATTTTATATTTTCAAAGTCCCTCGTTTGCCCAAAACCGGATTCTCGGATAAAATCGTACTCGTCTCAAAATAATTTGAACTCTATCATTTTTAATCATATTAAGAAGTTTTGAAAATATTTATTGAAAAATATTTATTTTGTCTTGGTCGTCCTCGGTCTCCATTTCCCAGCCTATTATCGAATGTTTGGACATAATCCACAATTCTCATGAAATTATGTCATATAATCATTTAATCATGCAATCATACCTTTAAAAATACAATATGCATCATGCAAGCATTTAGAATCAATTAAATAAAAAATATGCAATTTAATTGTTTTCCATGCTTGCGGTTTACGTGGGTTGGCTTTTTGGACGTTACAAACCCTCCCCCCCTTAAATAAAATTTTGTCCTTGAAATTAAGACTTTCCGAATAATTCGGGATAGCAAATCTTCATCTCTGACTTAATTCTCCCAAGTGGCTTCTTCCTCCAAGCAATTCAGCCACTTTACTTTGACCATCTTTATCACCATGTTCCGCAACTTTCTCTCATGTCTACCCAATATTTGAGTAGACCTCTCTTCAGATGACAAGTTTGGTGTAAGTTGCAGTGGCTCAAAGTTCAGTACATATGAAGTGTTTGACATGTACTTGCGAAGCATCGATATGTGGAAGACATTGTGAACTCCTGCGAGATTAGGTGGAAACGCCACTCGATATACTAATGCTTCCAATTTTCGATTATCTCAAATGTTCGAATGAATCTTTGACTAAGTTTGTCTTTCTTGCCAAATTTCATAATATCCTCCATAGGTGCTATCTTTATAAACACGTGATCACCTACTGCAAACTCGAGATCTCGTCTTCCTTGGTCTGCGTAGCTCTTCTAAAGACTTTGAGCAGTTTTCATTCTATCTCGGATTTTGGTGACCATTTCAGCAGTGTGCTGAACTATCTCGGGTCCCAACGTAGCTCTCTCTCCTATCTCATCTCAAGGGATAAGCGATCTACATTTCTTTCCATAGAGTGCCTCGTATGGAGTCATTACTATGGATGACTGATAACTGTTATTGTAAGTGAACTTCACTAGAGGTAGTTTTGATTCCCTACTCCCTTGGAAATCAATCACGCATGCTCGGATCAGATCCTATAAAATTTGTATGACTCTTTTAGACTGCCCGACTGTCTGAGGATGAAACGCGGTACTGAATAGTAGCTTAGTCCCCAATGCTGTATGTAGACTCTTTTAGAACGATGAGGTGAAGCGTATGTCTCGTTCCGACAATATAGACATTGGAATACCTTGCGATCTAACTATCTCTCAAATGTATATCTCTGCATGGTGCGTCATGGAAAAAGTCGTCTTCACTGGTAGGAAGCCTGCTGATTTAGTAAGACGGTCCACAATCACCCAAATGGCATTAAGTTCTTTCACCGTCTATGGAAATCCTACCACGAAATCCATAATAATATTCTCCTACTTTCACTTGGGAATGGGGAGAGGTCCAAGCATCCCTGCTGGCCTTTGATGCTCTGCCTTCACTTGTTGACATGTTAAGCATTCAGATACAAAGCGCATAATGTCTCGTTTCATTTGCAGCACCAATATAAAAGTTGCAAGTCCTTTTACATCTTGATACTTCCGGGATGAACAGAATAAGGAGTAATGTGAGCTTCAGTCATTATGTCAACTCAAAGTGAATCACCGATAGGAACCCATAGTCGACCTCGATACTTAACAATGCTATCCTTGACTAATATAACATGCTGCCCTTTGCTTCATCTCGTTGTCTCCACTTCTGCAATTTCTCATCGTTAGACTGTCCGGCTCAGAGTGGAATGTACTGTCAACATAGCGAGATTAGGGGCATCTCTCCTAGAATAAACTTCAAGATCGAAGCGTTGGATATCCACTTGTAAAGGCTTCTGTACTGATAAATGTTCCAAGACTTGTCCCCTTTCTACTTAAAGCATTCATAGCTCCATTAGCCTTGCCGGAATGGTAGCTACTGTCACAGTCGTAGTCCTTAACAAGCTATAGGAACCATCTTTGTATCATAATAAAGTCCTTTTGGGTGAAGAAAAATTTAAGGCTTTTATGATCCATAAATATCTTGCATTTCTCACCATACAAATAGTGTCTCCAAATTTTCAAATCAAATACGACTGATGCAAGCTATAGGTCATGCGTTGGATAATTCTTTTCATGTATTTTCAATTTTCTAGACGCATATGCTATAACTAGATCATTTTGCATGAGAACGGCGCCCAATCAAAGTTTTAAAGCATCAGTAAGTACCACATATTCCCCTTGTTCTGTCGGCATAGCTAAAACTGGCGCTGTAGTGAGTGCTTGCTTCAACTGATCGAATCTATTTTGACACTCCGGTCCCCATACAAATTTCACATTTTTCTTCGTCAGTGACGTCAAGTGTACTGCAATGGATGAAAAACCCTTGATGAACTTGCAATAGTAGCCGGCCAAACTCAAGAAACTGCGTATTTCCGTCACACTTTTAGGCACAAGCCACTTCTTAACTGACTCGACCTTACATGCATGGGTCGACCTCTACTCCTTCCTATGACACGATGTGGATTAAAAATGATGCCCTCTCTAGCCAAAACTCGCACTTGCTAAACTTTGCATATAATTTCCGATCTCATAAAACTTGCAAGGTCTTTCTCAAGTGCTGATCATGCTCCTCACGGCTCTTGGAATAGATCAAAATATCGTCGATGAAAACAATAATGAAGTGATCGAGATACGGCTAAAACACGTGATTTATGAGTTCTGTGAAGATCGTTGGAGCATTAGTCAATCCGAACGACATCAAAAGAAACTCATAATGCCCATATAGCATTCTGAAAGCCATCTTATGTACATCTGACTCCTTGACCCTCAATTGATGATATCAAGAGCTAAGGTCTATCTTCGAAAATATCGAAACTCCTTGCAATTGATCAAATAAATTCTCAATTTGAGACAATGGATACTTATTCTTCACTGTCACTTTATTTGGCTCCCTATAGTCGATGAACAACCTCATAGTTCTATCCTTATTTTTTACTAATAACACTGGATTGCCCCATGGAGAAAAAGTAGGGCAAATAAATCCTTTGTCTAAAAGCTCTTGAAATTGATTTTTAATTCCTTCATTCCAGCAAGTGCTAATCGATATGGTGCCTTAGAGATCGGCATTGTACCGGACATCAACTCGATAGCGAATTCCACCTCTCACTCGGGTGGGATACCAGAAACATCGTCAGGGAATACGTCTTGAAAGTCCTTGACAACTTCAACATCCTTGATAGATCGACTGTCAGTGTCGGGTGTAGATACAATACTAACAAGGAAACTTTGGCAACCCTTTTGAATAAGCTTCTTCGCACGCATGCATGAAATAATATACGACATTTGATTGTTTTGCGCTGCCTCAAAGTAAAATGTTTTCCCATTTGATGGTCTAATAGATACGGACCTCCGCCGAAAATCAATAGTGGCCCCATTCAGCGTAAGATAATCATTGCCCAAAATAATATCGAACACAGGCATATGCAGTATTATAATGTCCGCTCGTATAATATTCTTTTGCAATTTAAGCTCCACACCCTTAACAATGCTACTAGAAACCATATGTTCGCCAGAATGCACTATATCTTTGAATCCCGACTCCACTTCCACTGGTAAGATTCCCAATATCTTCATCAATGAGTGTATAGCTCCAGAGTCTAGTAAAGCGTAAGTAGCTATTCTCGCTAGCAATATTAGTCTTGGTAATATTTGTATTATTCTCGATTAAGGCCATTCAAATTTGGAATTTCATATCATCTAGGCCCTTCTAATTTCCCATATTAGCATTTCAGCCCCTTAAATTTCTAAAATTACCAATTGGCCCTCTTTAAATTCGAAAATTGCAATTTAGTTCTAGGAATTTTGAAATTGCCAATTAATCACTTAAGATTTAGCAAATTGCTAAATGGGCCTCAATCCATCAAGGAAGTGTCGTAATTTATCTGCCGCATCATTCGCAATCAAGGGCACAAAATGACAACCCCTATCAAACTTTTGCACAAACTATGCAACAGATAAATCCTCCTAGAGGAAACTTATAAACTTCCTCTTAAGCCTAGAATGGATGTCAGAAGTGAAATATTTATCGTAGAATACCCTCTTGAAGTCCTGCCATGTCATTGTCGCTAAATTCACTTCTCGCTCCGCTCCCTCCCACCATAAGGAAGTGTCGCCCTTCAGCAGATAGATGATACAATGAATTTGGTCAGCGTTCACCATATCCATGTAACGAAAAATAACTTCCAAAGATCGAATCCATCTCTCAGCAATGAATGGATCCGTAGTGCCAGAGAAATCCTCGGGGTTCATCCTCCCAAAACGCTCATATACTGCCTCCGGTCGAGCCCTCGTAGCATTTCCAACATGCTGATCTAGTAACTGTGACATGCCCGCTAGTACACGAGCACCGTCATCCTGATTAGGACGAGGTAGTGGAATCTCCTCTTCACGTCCAACATCAATATTACTACGAGGAACTCGTTTACGAGGCATCTCTATACAAATTGTCCTAACCACGTAACCAACATGAACTTAGTATTTAAAATATCATGTACCTAGCCTCTATATCATGCATCATGAAAGCTTTAAAAGAATTTAAGCATATAAAATATAAAGTAGTAAAAACTTACTTACTTGAAGCGTGATTTCTTAAGCTTTTTGGATTGGCAATAACACACCCTTTTGGGGATCTTTCACTCTGATACCAATTGAAACATCTTCCAATTTTTTTAATTTAAAATTCTACAAAATATTTTTTTATAAACATTATTTCTAAAATAATTAATTAAAATCACTTAACATTTCCATAAATCAAAACAATTTAACATTTAAAATCTCGAGTGCATAAGAAATATCCATATATCGTCAATTAACAAAATTCAACTACAATCTTTAACATGATCATCCTACTTCCAAAATAAACTATAAAATCTCTAATAAAATCATTAACAAAAGTCTTTAAATCTTTTAACTATCAAGCTAATGCGGAAAAATAAAGGCCCTCGGGAGTGTACTGCCGGACTCGATCCACTCAAGCGTCAGCGCCTCCCTCAATAACATCATCACCTGCAACATTCAAACCTTGTGAGTTTAATGAATCATCACGTTCTAAATATGATTAGAAAATAATACATGTACAAGCACATGCATTAAAATCATACTTTAACTCAAAATAAATTTGTAAGTATAAGTAGATCATATATCGTCAAATCGTAAAACTTTCAATCGTTTTTCATTTTGGGTGAAGTTTGATCATTGAAATTGACTATTATTTTATCCTCTGGTCAACTGATCAGTCTTAGCTAACCATTGCGCATGGGGACGGGCAATAGGAACCGATGTAAAATGGAAATACGATCGTTGGGCTCCCTCAGGGGCCTTGTCCCGTAAACGGGCTCTCTCTAGGGCCTTCTCCCTCACGATATTTCCAAAAATCATATATCATTTACTTTTTGTCACAGTCAATTCACATCCTTCAAAATATTTTTTCTTTTCTTTTTAAATCATACAATATCATGACTTTCCAAATTAGCATTTTTATAGTAGAATTTTCACAATTTTACTATAAATCATAAAATATCAAATTTTCATCAAATTCATCGTAATATATCATTTAACATGCGTTATGACCCTTCGGGACGCTGCCTACCATTTTCGTACTTCCCAAGTATAAAATGACTGTTTTCCACTTAACATAAAATTTATCGATTTTGACTTTTTCTTACTTTCATTTGCTCTAGACCATCCCAAATTATTATTTAAGCTTAAATTTAATTTTTGTATTTTTATTTAACGTAAATTTGAGGCTTTCTATTTATTTCCTATTTACTTGTTCGTGAATCGTTTAATTCCCGAATTAATTCAATCTTTCATATTTTGTTCCTAAAATTTTACACATAGACTTTTTATAGAATTAATTCAATCTTTCATATTTTGTTCCTAAAATTTTACACATAGACTTTTTATACCTAAAAGATCCTCGTGAAACATGAACCGACCCCCCCGTGGACCATGGTTCTGTTAGAATAGATGCCCTGTAAGCCAACTGTTGGCTAGACTTAGATGTAATAAACAATCTTTATTTTAAAATAATTCATTATTTCATGGTTTTTAATTTCTTTATCTGTATACCCATGTAAACAACATAGATAAAGACCTTGATTATACTTTAATACAAATGAAACGTAATTCGATGTTGAAACTCATTTGTAAAAACTGTATGATCTAAATTCGTTCCTAGTCGATTCAGTCGCCTAAAACATGGATAAAGGTCGTTTGAGCTCGAGACTAGTATATGTTATGTTGTGTACCGCATTTCTTGGTAAGGGCATAGAGATGTCCAAACATGCAGATGGGTAGTCATATGATGATTATACCGAACAACCCTCCCTCGAACTTTCCAAGTGGTTATCATTCATCGAGACTGCAAGTCCGTGGTTATGATTATACACCATTAGTCTTTATGACCCGGGACAACACTAAGGCTTTATATGCTAGGCCTGTGCTTTGACTCGTTTACCGGCTCCAGGAGAGTCATCAGGTGGCGAGATTGGATACAATTGCGACACATGTAGGAGCTAGTGCATTGTAGTCAGGAATTCACCGCTCACCTACAGGTATGGATATCTTATGTGATCTGATGAAATAATAGTTCATGGAATCTCTGGCCATAGTATGAGATGTACGTTGGAGAAAGAGTTCTCCAATAGTAGATGTGATGCTAGTATTTATATGTGTCACATAGTTTTTGAATTCCTATGCAACCCTCGATGAACGAATGGTCGCATATTCGATCGGGATATATGAGATGAAGAGCCGTACTGTACGTTAATCATAACCGACTGGTTCTTGGAGGCACTATCAGTGATACCTAGGGAATGATATGGCGATGCTACTAGACGCTCTTACCATCATTCGATGGGTTTAATCAGAAATAATATTTATGACATTCTTATGATCAATTGTTGATACATAGAATGAGGCAAATTAGGGTAAGCTCGAATAAAGGATTATGTCATGAATCACAAGGAGTTGTGAACCCACAGTTAGCTGTATCCCTGAACCATTGAGGGTCACATAAGCACTGGATCATTTGTTTCCATTGAGAGAATAAATTCAAGAATTTGAATTTATATTATGATATAATAAATTCAAGGAGTTGAATTTATGATAATTAAGTTTTGAGAAAATAAATTCAAGGAGTTGAATTTATGAGATAGTAAATTTAAGAAGTTGAATTTATGAATTTATAAAATTTGGAGAGAATAAATTCAAGGAGTTGAATTTATAAAATTTGAGAATTTATTTTATTTAACTCAAAAGTTGAGTTTATTGAATATTAAATTTTTGAGGTGAAAAATTCAAGGAGTTGAATTTATAATTTAAATATTAAATTCAAATTTTGAATTTATAATGGATTTAAATTAAATGTAATAGGTGTATGTATTATGGGCTTGTAGAAGTGAAAGACCAACATACAAATTATTAAGGTTCTTAATTGGACTTTAAAAGATTAATTAATTAATTAAACTTGTTAGACTATAGTAGTTAATTGATTAAGCCCATTAAGTATTTAATTTAATTATTGAGCCATAAGCTTATATATATGTGTATTAGGTTTGGGGTTAAAAAATTCCACTCATAATTTTTGAAAACCATAGCCTCCACAAGCTAGGAATTTCGAAAATTCTCCTCTCCTCCTCTCATAATTTTCGGCCCCCACCTTTGTTTGTCAAAGTGTTTGGAGCCTTCTCTTGTTTGATTAATCTCAACAAAAAATCCTTCTATACTTTCTAGTACAAGTTGGAAGATGAACGACTAATCCAATCGTGGACCGGATTAGGAGATTGAATAAAGAAGATTTGAAAAAAGTGTAAGATTTACAACAAGAGCTACGTTCGCTTATAACGGCGTAGTTGGAGCCAAGTGAAAATTCAATAAGGTAAAAGTTTTAAACATCTTATGTATGTTTATTCATTAAAATCGTACGAGTGCTCAAAAATATCTTGAATGTCAAGATCTAACCATTTTTAAAACTTCCGCTGCATTTTGGGCAAGAGAAAACCGAGATCCTACAATGGTATCAGGGCCAGGTTATTTATATCGTATGGTTTTAAATTATATTGAATAATTTATTTCTAACCACACAAGAAAGTTTTTCAGAAAATTGAAGCACCATACAAAATTTTATTTTTTCAGAAATTCGATTTTTAATTTTTTTAAAAAAATTATACTGCCCGAAACTGCTCCGGGCAGTACACTGTGCGCGCAGGCGCGCACAGTGCTGTGCACGCAGTGTGCGCGCAGCAGGGGCGCAGCGGCTTCGCGCCGCGCACAGGGCTCCTGCGACTGCTCGAAAATTGGTTCAATTTTTTTTTTGAAATATTAATTTTTGAAAAATTAATAATTTTCTTGTAAAATAAATAATTAAAATATGATTTTAATTATTTATGGTAAAAATGAGTTTTTACAAGAAATCAATTATTATTGAATTAATTGGAAATTAAATAAAGATGATTATTAAATTTATTAAATTCTTTAATAATTGTAGTGGTTAGTAATAAAATTATTAGATACATGATTTATCAATTAATTAAATTTGTTTAATTAAATTGATATTAATATTTGATATTAAATGCATGAAGGATGATCGAGAGCCTTGACCAATGTATTAGGTGTATGTTAGGATATTTTACTAATTTATTCATTTTGTTAATATTTGATATTATTAAAGTGTGCCTGATTTATGGCACGTTTCCGCCCCATGAGATGTATCCCTTATATGCCATGTCTATTTAAATATAATTATTAGAAATAGTGGAAGATCAAGACTGGAAGATGGTGGATCCGAAGCACAAGATGAAGACATGTAAAATATTGGAAGCTAATGTAATAAGTTGCATTTGCATCCCTGCATTCACCTAGATTTTGGACCTGGATCCATGCCTGGCTCACATGGATCTAATAGTGTTGGTAATCGATTATCCTTATTTATTGTAGTATGTCATATTATGATATATATGATATATAGTAGTATGCATATATGTTTATTATTAATAATATAGTTGCATGAATCCGGCAAACATACAAGCATGTCATGCGATTTTAAATTAAAATGATGAGACAATTTTAAAATTAAAATCCCTCATTTTGAATAAGATTCAAAATTTATATCAAACCACAAAAATAAAAATTAAAAGAGTTTGATTTATTCTTGCCTTCCATTGACAGTGGTTGCATGTTGATCGCTACCAACGGATAGTGTCTGACTCATATTATTGAGGAGGCCTTGACATCGGAAAGCTGTGACTTCCACCGGACATATGATGTGAACTGAGTGGAACTCCCATGAATTCGGCTCATATTATTGAGGGAATTCATGGTGACCGTCCACTACAATTCAGTATTGATGTGTCAATTTGACTCGTGAAAATAAATTGCGTCATATTATTGGGTCCTTATTAAATGTGAGGCCAAAAACGCGGAGCTTGCATAGGGATGCAATTGGATTCTACATTTTAGAAATTATAATTGGTTGATATTATTCGGGATTATAATTGGTAATTGGACTCTACGTGCCCACTAAGGAAATACGATTTCCCCTTTTCATCAGAAGGTGGTGGAAATTTCAAAATAGTGGGAGAGAAATTTATAAAATAAAAATCCATATTTTATATCTTAGAATTATTTTAAAATAATCAGTAATCATTATTCTGTTTTCATATCAGTATATTTTTGATTTCGTCACTTATCAATTTCTGTTATTAACAAGCTAACCGAATCTAATTTTCAAGACTGGTTGAGAAATTGTTCTGAATTCGGAGAAAGTTGCAAACACACTAATGCCAGTCCTGCTGAACTGACAAAGCATGCAAGATGCTAGGACCATAGTATGCAAGCTAAAGTGTAACATGCTCGCTTCTATGTCAAATGAACTGTAGGGAAAGTTTGAGGAAATGTTGAATGATGCTGACATTTGAATACACGTACAAGAGTTGTATGGTGCATGAAACTCATACAGTGATGCACATCACTTTCAAGCAGCTCATGACTACATGCATACAAGATGGGGCTCTGGCCCATGAGCTTGTTGTACATATGACTAGACTTATTGAGAATGTAGTGGGCCTGTAATATGTGATTCCTAACGAGTTACTTGATTGCATCAATTTGTTGTCTTTCTCTTCCTCATTTGACGGGGTTATGGTGAACTTCAATTTGAATAAGATAGATAATAGCCTTGAAGAGCTAGTCAATATGCTTATGACTTATGAGATCAACATAAAAGAGGAAAATGTTGTTTTTTCTAATGGGACTCTCGTCATACGAAAAATGGCCCACAAAGTAAGGGAAAGAAATGTTCTGACCCTCACAAGAAAAACAAACCCAATAAGAGGCAAACTCTGAAGTACACATAAAAGGCCTACAAAGCCCGATAAGTCAGAACATATTTATTTCACTACAAGAAGTCCGGACATAAGAAATTATATGTGCCATAAATGTTCTGGAAATGATAAGTGTAAGGCCCGAGAGTATATCATTGCAATCCGAGATTATTTAATTGACAAATTGATGTGATCATGAAAGGACAAGCTTCGAGGAAGACATGGAAATCATGGGATACGTGTGGAGGCCAGAAGACCTTGCGCACATGCGTGGAGACGAGGCGCGCATATGCGCGAGCAGCCAAACGCCGAGACAAAGTCTTGCGCATATGCACGAGACGAGGTGCGCAAATGCGCGAGCAGGTGAAATCCTAAGCGCTGAGACAGTAAGTCTCGCGCATATGCGCGAACATTGGACGCACATATGCGCGAGAAGTGCTGTATGAAAAATGTGACACATGTCTTGCCATGCATATTAACATGTACATACCCTCCATCCACTTCAGAATTAAGCAGCAACAACCGAGACTCCATGCTTAGAATCCTCAAGCTTCTTCATATCTTAGAAATTTTATTGTGCAAGATCCGGCCATCCGATTTTCGATCCAAGCATAGTTCCGTGCTTCTCTCGTCAAGTGCTTCGAAGGGATGTAAGTTTTCTTATTTTCCTGCATGGTTCGAAAATTTGGTGTTGGAGAAATCATAATTTAATTGATATTATGTGTTCTTGAAATTATGGTCAGCATGTAATCGGAACCGGATCGAAGAACTGACAGTGTATGCAATTTTTATCATTTTTCAGCCTATGTTTAAATGGCGTTGTTAAGATTTTGGAATTATAGTTGTATTTGTTGATGATTATGAGTGGTTGATATTCATCTATTGTTGTTTGAGTTGCCGGGTATCTCGATATTGCGCCATTATGCCGTCGAAATGTAATTAGATTGAGATTGATCATACCATGTCTTGATTTGAGGTGTATATTGATATTGTGCCTCTCGAAAATGTCATTCCTAATTTGGTATTGAAGGCTTCGAACTCAAGAATTCAACTCCGAAACCGGTAGAAGAACGAACAAAGCAAGATTGAGATTGGTTGCGTCAAACCAAAAGCCGAGAAATGTAAGGTATAAATCAATGTTAAACCGGGATTTCCCAAAAACCACAAACTAAATTATTTTTGCTTTGATGTGTTTGAAATTCTTGAGATTAATATGCTTAGTCTATTGAGTTATAGAAAAGGCATGTATTATGAGTCTTTGGTAGAGATGCCAAGTCAATGAACGTTTGGTTTATATCGATGCGCTTAGGAGAAAGATCGACTCCTATTGTAGACACTCGATATAGTGTACCGAAGTCTGGGAATAAGGACGTATCACCATCTCGAATGGGAGAGTAGGTGGGAGACTTGTTACGTTCTTATTCAAATCGGGATCCCTAGATAAGAGTCGAGTCAAAGATTAAGAGTTAAAGATTTTGATTTAAAGCTTTAGATCGAGTTATGTTTTCTTAGACTATGATACATGTTGGTTGACAAATGTTTTATGCTTTTGTATATGCTTGTATGAAATGCATGTATACTTTGTTTATACTGAGAAATATGTTTCTCACCGGAGTTATCCGGCTGTTGTTGTGTTTGTATGTATGCATGAAAACAGGTGGGACAGGATCAAGGTCAAGAAGAACATGAAAGATCGAGATTAGAGTGGTGATCCGGGCTTAGATGTAGAACTGGTTGTTCAACAGTTGACATGTGGTTGATAAACACTAGTTTGTTTATGACTTTATTTTGAACAAGTTTTGTATCTTTGATCATGTTGTAGATATTAAACTTGATCTTGTAAATTGAATAAAATGGAGCATAACTTGTTGTAGTATTTTGGACACTTGTTATGAGGTTCTCAGTTTTTAAAAAAAATAAAAAAATTTCGACCTAACGCATTTAATTGATCGATTTTATCCCAATAATGATTGAAGAAAATGAGTTAGCGTCCGGGTCCCCACAACAGGTGGTATCAGCACTGTATGTTCCTTAGACTGATATAGAAGCGAGTGAGCGGGGTACATTGAGTTTTCTTTCTTGCTTCTGTGGTACTAGCATGCAATTTATTATATGTTGATTTACAAACGTGATATGCTAGTATGACAGCATGTTTTAATGCTTTAAGAAAGTACATGTTTACCTTATTATCTGATTTGATTGGAAACGTGTATTATTGGAGAATGAATCAGAACCGATTCTTGATCATAAGTATGATGATCAGAGGAGGACTGAGACAGATTTGCTAGATTTGATTACTAACCATTTTTGATAATCAGATATGCCTCCTTGAAGAGTCGCAGAACAGGGTAGTACTTCAAATAATCCGATGAATGTTACAGCGAGACCCATGGAAACACTGTTAAAGAGAGTTCAGTCATTCAGACCGCCGACTTTGAAAGGCACTGAGACGTCTATCGATTGCGAGAGCTGGCTTGATGATATTGAGATGTTGTTTGATTCACTTGACTATACAGATGAGCGTAGAGTCATACTGATTGGGCACCAGTTACATGAGGTTGCAAAAAGCTGGTGGCTCACAACCAAGAGAGCTTTGGAGCATCGAAGTACGGTGATTACTTGGATGATCTTTAAAGCCGAATTTTATCAAAGATTTTTTCCAGTATCATACAGAAAGGACAAGGGTGCAGAGTTTGCTAACCTGAAACAGGGTCATCTGAATATTGAAGAATACGTGGTCAAATTCTCTACCTTGCTAAGTTTTGCTCCTCATGTTGCTGATAATGATGAAGCGATGGCTGATCAGTTTATCAATGGATTGAATCCAGATATTTTTACACTGGTAAATACAGGGCGACCAAATAATTTTGCTGATGCCTTGAACAAAAAAAAAGGAGCTGAAGCGGGCTTGATCAAACAGCGAGGAACTTCGTATGTTGCTCAAACACAGAAACAACAACAACCTTCAGCCCAGTTCCACCAAACACCTCCCAGATTTGATGGTGGCGGTAGCAGCAGTGGGAAAAAGGATAATTTGAAAGACCGAGAGAAACAGTTTAAGAAATCTGGAAACAGCTCATCTAGCTCTAGTGGCTCACAACAGACTGGTTCTGGCCAGAATTATACAGGGGTCTATTGCAGAACATGTGGAGGAAGACATCTAAAAGAGCAATGCCAAGGAGTGTTTGGTAGTTGCAACATTTGTCGACAGCCGGGACATTTTGCCAAAGTCTGTCCACAGCGAGTTTCTCAACGATCCCTGGGAGCAGGATCATCTGGATCAGTGGCTCAGGCTGATAGACGATCATCTTTTGTTCACTCTTTCCAGCCACCACCTACTCAGTCACAGCCAAGACCAGGAGGAAGCCAGACTGTTAGCCAGCCTCCGAGACAGCAAGCCAGAGTGTTTGCATTGACCGAGGAACAGGCCCAGGAAGCACCTGATGATGTGGTTGCAGGTAACTGTTCTCTTTGTGGTTACCCTGCTTATGTATTGATAGATACAGATGCATCCCATACTTTTATCTCTGAGAGATTTGCATTGTTACATGATTTGCATGTTGAGTCTTTATCTACTGTAGTATCTGTCTTTTCACCTTTGGGGTGAGGTCTTATATTAGTGAATTCCTGTTTGACATTGTATGTTGCAGTATGATTGTAATGAGATATAGTTAGATTGTATTGTACTCGGGTTGTCTGATTTTGACTGCATTATTGTTATTGATAAGCTAACCAAGTACAGAGCTACCGTAGATTGTTTCCAGAAAATTGTAAGATTCAGACCTGAGATGGCGGATGGATGGAAATTTTACGGGAAAGGTTCTAGAGCTCGAATTCCTTTAGTATCTGCTTTGTCTATGACTCGATTATTACAGAAGGGAGCAGAGAGATTCCTTGTGTATTCAGTAGATGTACTAAAGTCGAGCCCTTCATTGGCAGATTTGCCAGTGGTATGTGAGTTTGCTGCTCGTCTTCCCAGATGAGATTCCGGGTTTGCCTCCAGTCCGAGAAATAGACTTCAGCATTGAACTGAGACCAGGTACAATACCTATTTCTTAAGCTCCATACATAATGGCACCAGTTGAACTGAAAGAATTGAAAGATCAGCTAGAGGATTTACTAGCCAAGGGTTACATCAGACCGAGTATTTCTCCTTGGGGTGCTCCAGTACTGTTTGTCAGAAAAAAAGACGGTTCAATGAGACTCGGCATTGATTATCAGCCATTGAACAAGGCTACGATAAAGATTAAATACCCTTTGCCTCGTATTGATGACCTATTTGATCAGTTAAAGGGTTCTTCTGTTTATTCCAAGATCGATCTGAGATCTAGATATCATCAGTTGAGAGTCAGAGATTCTGATATATCGAAGACAGCTTTCAGAACCAGGTATGGCCACTATGAATTTATAGTCATGTTGTTTGGTTTAACGAATGCTCCAGCTGTGTTTATGGGTTTGATGAACTGTATATTTCAGAAATATCTTGATGAATTTGTGATTATCTTTATTGACGATATTCTGATTTATTCGAAGAATCTGATTGATCATGCTGAGCATTTGAGAATTGTATTGAAGACTCTGAGAGCTGAAAAACTGTATGCAAAGCTATCGAAATGTGAGTTTTGGCTGAAACAATTTGTATTTCTGGGGCACATTATATCTGGAGATGGTATTTCTGTTGATCCTAGAAAAGTTGAGTCTGTGATCAGTTGGCCTAGACCGACATCAGTGCCAGAGATACGCAGTTTCTTGGGTTTAACAGGCTACTATCGTCGATTCATCAAATATTTCTCCAGTATTGCTAAGCCGATTACTCAGCTGACCCAGAAGAATGCCCTTTTTGTTTGGTCAGAGGCGTGTGAATCCAGTTTCCTGGAGTTGAAAAAGAGATTAACCGGTGCTCCGGTTTTGACTATTGCGTCAGGTACTGGTGATTTTGTTGTTCATTGTGATGCTTCTCACAGAGGACTAGGTTGTGTTTTGATGCAGCGAGGACATGTTATTGCTTATGCCTCGAGGCAATTAAAACCACATGAGACTCGCTACTAGATTCATGATTTTGAATTGGCTGCCATCGTATTTGCATTGAAAATCTGGCGACACTATCTATATGGTGAGAAATTTGAAATTTATTATGATCACAAAAGTTTGAAATATCTATTTTCACAGTCAGAACTAAATATGAGGCAACGTAGATGGCTTGATTTGTTGAAAGATTTTGATTGTGAAATCAAATACTACCTGGGGAAATCAAATGCAGCAGCTGATGCACTGAGTCGAAAGGTATGTTCTTTATCCCTATCGACGATTGGTGCCTCGAATTTGATTGAAGATTGCTGTCTTTCTGGATTATTATTTGAGACAGATTGTAAACATCTGAGACTTTGTACCATTCAAGTTGAACCAGAGCTGATTTTAAGAATAAAAAAACACAGAAAATCGATCAGAATATTCAAAATTTGATTGTGATGGTCAGATCAGGGCATCAATCAGAATATCAGGTTCGTGATGATGTGTTATATGTGAATAATCGTCTTGTTGTGCAAAATGTTTCATATTTGAGACAACAGATTTTGACAGAAGCACACTATAGTCGTTTTAGTATTCATCCTGGTGGCAGAAAGATGTACAATGATCTGAAGAAACAATATTGGTGGAAACAGATGAAATCAGACATCGCAGATTTTGTGTCCAGATGTTTGAATTGCCAAGAGGTGAAAGCAAAAAAGAAGAAACCCGGAGGTCTGCTACATAGCTTATCTATTACAGAATGGAAATGGGACAAAATTCTCTGGATTATGTTACGAAGCTACTACGATCCTCCCGAGGTTGTGATGCGATTTGGGTCGTTATTGACAGATTGACCAAATCAGCGTGTTTCATTCCATACCGAATGACGTACAGAGACAATCAGATGGCAGAAATTTATGTCAAAGAAGTGGTTAGATTGCATGGAGTGCCAAAGTCCATTGTATCATATCGTGACCCTCGATTTACTTCGCACTTTTGGCACAGTTTGCAACAAGCTCTAGGTATGAAATTACACTTGAGTACTGCATATCATCCTCAGACAGACGGACAATCAGAAAGAACTATACAGACATTGGAGGATATGCTTAGAGCTATAGTGCTTGACTTTGGCACTAGTTGGCAAGATTCCTTACCACTTTGTGAATTCTCATACAATAACAGTTATTAGACGAATATAGAGATGGCTCCGTTTGAAGCTTTGTACATCAAGAAGTGCAGATCCCCTCTCTACTAGGATGATATCTCCGAGGTACCTGAAATTGGACCTGACATGATTCGAGATATGATTGAAAAAGTAAAGCTGATTCAGCAGAGAATGAAGACAGCTCAGGATAGACAGGCCAAATATGCAGATATTTGACGTCGACCTTTAGAATTTGAGCAAGGAGACAGAATATTTCTGAAAATTTCTCCTTTCAGAGGCGTTGTCAGATTTGGCAAGCGAGGGAAGTTTTCTCCACGTTATATCGGTCCGTATGAGATTCTTGAGAAGATAGGTAATCGTGCCTATCGACTCGCTCTTCCTCCTTCTCTATCTGGAAATATCTTCCTGATGCTTCTCATATTCTTCAGCCTGATGAGGCAGAACTCGATAAAACTCTGAGTTATTTTGAAAAACCACTTCAGATTCTAGATCGTAAAGAAAACCAGCTCAGAACGAAGATTATTCCGCTAGTGAAAGTTCAGTGGAGTCGTCATGGAACTGAAGAAGTTACCTGGGAGACTGAATCAGACATGAGACAGAAATTTTCAGAGTTGTTCCACTAATGTGATTTTCTCATTTAGCTTCAGTTATATCTTTTTATCTTATGTAATTTGATTGCCTGCGATTTCGAGGACGAAATCATGTCTCAAAGGGGGAGAATTGTAAGCCCCGAGAGTATATCATTGCAATCCGAGATTATTTAATTGACGAATTGATGTGATCATGAAAGGACAAGCTTCGAGGAAGACATGGGAAAGCATGGGATACGTGTGGAGGCCAGAAGACCTCGCGCACATGCGCGGAGACGAGGGGCGCATATGCGCGAGCAGCAAAACGCCGAGACACAAAGTCTCGCGCATATGCGCGAGACGAGGCGCGCATATGCGCGAGCAGGTGAAATCCTAAGCGCCGAGGCAGTAAGTCTCGCGCATATGCGTGAACATTGGACGCGCATATGCGCGAGAAGTGCTGTATGAAAAATGTGACACAATGTCTTGCCATGCATATTAACATGTACATACCCTCCATCCACTTCAGAATTAAGCAGCAACAACCGAGACTCCATGCTTAGAATCCTCAAGCTTCTTCATCTCTTAGAAATTTGATTGTGCAAGATCCGGCCATCCGACTTTTCGATCCAAGCATAGTTCCGTGCTTCTCTCGTCAAGTGCTTCGAAGAGATGTAAGTTTTCTTATTTTCCTGCATGGTTCGAAAATTTGGTGTTGGAGAAATCATAATTTAATTGATATTATGTGTTCTTGAGATTATGGTAAGCTTATAATCGGAACCGGATCGAAGAACTGACGGTGTATGCAATTTTTATCATTTTTCAGCCTATGTTTAAATAGCGTTGTGAAGATTTTGGAATTATAGTTGTATTTGTTGATGATTATGAGTGGTTGATATTCATCTTTTGTTGTTTGAGTTGCCGGGTATCTCGATATTACGCCGTTATGCCGTCGAAATGTAATTAGATTGAGATTGATCATACCATGTCTTGATTTGAGGTGTATGTTGATATTGTGCCTCTCGAAAATTTCATTCCAAATTTGGTATTGAAGGCTTCGAACTCGAGAATTCAACTTCGAAACTAGTAGAAGAACGAACAAAGCAAGATTGATATTTGTTGCGTCAAACCAAAAACCGAGAAAAGAAAGGTATAAATCAATGTTAAACCAGGATAAATAACTCAAGTAAGATATGACTTGAGTTCCCAAAAACCACATACTAAATTGTTATTTCTTTGATGTGTTTCTCACCGGAGTTATCCGGCTGTTGTTGTGTTTGTATGTGTGCATGTCAACAGGTGGGACAGGATCAGGGTCAAAAAGAACATGAAAGATCGAGATTAGAGTGGTGATCCGGGCTTAGATGTAGAACTGGTTGTTCAAAACTTGACATGTGGTTGATAAACACTAGTTTGTTATGACTTTATTTTGAACAAGTTTTTTATCTTTGATCATGTTGTAGATATTGAACTTGATCTTGTAAATTGAATAAAATGGAGCATAACTTGTTGTAGTATTTTGGACACTTGTTATGAGGTGCTCAGTTTTAAAAAAAATCGACCTAGCGCATTTAATTGATCCATTTAATACCAATAATGATTGTAGAAAATGAGTTAGCGTCCGGGTCCCCACAATAAGTGAATGTCCAAGTAAACAGGATTTCAACAACAAACAAAATAAAGTTAGATGATCCAAATCCCACACAAATATGGCACGCTAGACTATGTCAAATTTCTCAAAGAAAGATGCACAAACTAGTGGGAGAAGGCATGTTTGACTAGTCAGACATAAATTTTCTACCTACTTGTAAGTCCTGTCTAAAAGTAAAAATGACAAAGACTCCATTCAATGGAAACGTGGAATGTGCGCATGGTCTACTGGATTTGATCCACTCAGACGTTTGTGGCCTGCTAAGTGTTAGCACAAAATATGGGCAATCCTACTTCATTAACCTTACTGATGACCATTCGAGGTATGGGTATGTTTATTTGATAAAACACAAATCTGAAGCATTTGAAAGGTTCAAAGAAATCAGATCTAAAATAGAAAACAACTAGAATGAGTATTAAGACAATTCGATCTGATCGAGGTGGAGAATACTTGAGTGCTGAATTTCTGGGTTTTCTAAAAGAGAATTAGATTCTCTCACAGTGGACTCCACCAGCAACACCACAATTAAATGGTGTTTCTGAACGTCATAATAGAACCTTGATGGACATGGTTCGAGCCACGGTGGGATTCACTGAATTGCCTACGTAGTTTTGGGTCTTTGCGCTTGAAACTGCGGCAATGTTGTTGAATAATGTCCATACAACGACAGTGGATAAAACACCATATGAGACATGAATGGAAAAAACTCTCAAATATTCTTACTTGAGAATATGGGGATGTCCTGCTTACGTGAAGCAAATAGTGGGAGACAAGTTGGATAGTAGATATACTTTGTAGGATATACAAATAATTCTGTTAGATATTATTTCTATCACCCCCAATGAAGAAAAAGTGTTCGTTTCAAGAAATGTCACCTTTTTAGAAAGGGAATTTCTATTAGATAGAAATGACAAGATGATAGAATTTGAAGACATTCAAGACACTCTCTGAACAGTAAAAGTTGAACCTAATCCTTAACAACCAGTAGTTAAAGTACAAGCTCCTAGAAGGTCTAATAGGGTTATTAGACCACCTTCAAGATATATGTTTCTTCATGAAAAATGCCATGATGAGGCTTGTGTTGGATGTGATCCAATGAATTTCAAAGAAGCAATATCTGATACTCATTCACCCAAATAGCCTGAAGCCATGTAGTCTAAAATGGACTCTATGTATTCAAACCAAGTCTGGACATTGGTGGATCCAACGGAGGAAATCATTCCCATAGGATGCAAATGGATCTACAAAAGAAAGCTTGGGTGGATGGTAAGGTATAGACCTTCAAGGCAAGACTGGTTGAAAAGGTTATACTCAAAGGCAATGAATTTACTATGTGAAAACTTTTTCACCAGTTGCTATGTTTAAATCCATTAGAATAATTGTAAAGGCCCGTATTTCGTATTCGTAATTTTGCGGAATTATTAAAAAAATTTCTAAATAAATAATTATCTTGTCCTATTTATTTAAAGTAAACATGTAAATAATTTTAATTTTAAAATAACAGCGGAAGCATATATTGTTTTCAACCAACAATTTAAAAATAATTAAACGTAAACATCAACTTAAAAATAATCCAACTTATTAAAACCGAGTTTGAATAATAAAAGGTGCATAAATTAAATCATGAGGTCCTCGGGATTACTACTGTTGTCCCAAGATCGCTCACTGGTCTCCGTCCGCGGTCCCGACCTCATCAATACCTACAACAATCAAGTCTAGTGAGTCTAAAGACTCAACATATATATATCGTGAATAACAAGTAAATATATCATAAAATCGTATGTAACGTAAAAATAACGTATCGTAAAGTGCATGGTGAAAATCGTATCGTGAATAATTATAACCACGTGCATATCTAAAAATCATACGTAAAGCTTTGCTCATTAGAGCTCTGTCATAACATATCATAATTTTCTGGTAGAGATAATGTTTCTAAGCTAGTGGCCCATAACATAGCTTAAGCGCCTGATCAGACTAAACCACAGTATACTGGGCGGTAGAGATCAATCACAGCCCTTGGACTGGACGTCCGTACCCATACATAATCATAAACCGGTCGTAAGTCACCGGGCAGAGAGATCCTCGGTTGCGCCTACCGACTTCCAAACCCATAAACATAAAGTGGCCACAAGACATATAGCATATATCTCAAAAATAAACGTTTTATATTTTTGCACGTAATATAATTATAATCTTATTTTTACCGGATGAGTTGGATCGTTCCCAGGCTTGCTGCGACTTACTTCTAATATGTGACACATGCAATAAATCTTATCTTGACAAAATTTTAACAATAGAACCAAAAACGAGACGATTCGGACCAACAACTTGATTTTTAACCATGGCTTCGTATCAACTCGAACCAACATTAAACCGACGTTTAACCATGATTACAAATACCCCAAACATACTGAAAAATATGCATTGTAACTGTAAAACACGAAAATAGGTGAAAGGAGTCCAAAAACATAAAACGCTCTTTCGAGAGTCATTTTGGCACCTTTCACCGTAAATTCTCGTACGACCTCTAAACTCGACCAAATCACAAACGGCCAAAAACATGACATTCCTAACCCATTAAGGTACTGTCCAGTCCAAGGCTATGGGCTAAAAGCCAACCAAGAACTCAAACAAGCATCAAAACCGAAGCTCACAGCTGCTGGAAAAAAAAAACAGCAGTAGCAGTTTACTTGTTTGTGGTGAAAATCCTGAAATAAATGACTATGGGCTTAAACCACCGCCCAAGGACTCTTACCAACATCCTAAGGCATGGCTTGGACCATGGCTAAGGGCTAAAAGCCAACAACAAACCAAGCAAACAATTAGGACACTCACAGCTCCCTACGGAGATCCTCACTTGCTGTGTAGTGTGCTGTAATGAATTATTTTACTGTCTTGTCTCGCTCCAAGGGCCATTTTATCGACCACTGGCTCGATCTAGACATGATAAAGTGTGGTATGAACCATGGGTATGGGCTGGGAGCCAACCATCATCCATACAACACACCAAAACCGAAGTGTACTCACACAGCACAAGAAGATAGCCGAATTGAACTTGTATTGTTTTGGTAAAATTTTTATGGATCTGTGAACCCAGCTTTAAAAAAATGATTTGATTACATCCTAGACATGTTAAGGAAGGGTTCTAACCATGGCTATGGTCCTAGGACAGCCAAGGTTCGAACTCCCCACTTAAACAACTCAATGACAGCAACCAAGGTTCATTTCTGCACATAAGAAGAACTTGCTGTCATTTCTTTGTTCTTGGGTGTATGAACCGAAACAATTGAGCCAAAAACACTCTAACACATCCTACTTAATGCCTAGAAGCAGCCATGGAATCCTGGAACCGAACATCATCCTGTAACCAACAAATTTACAGTAGCCGTGAAGCATCATAAAAAAAAACGAAAAGCTGTACAGCTTCCTTTCAAATGTTTTGCTGTCAAATTGTGTTGTGTCACTTGATATATGAACATATACTGATTTAAAATATCTACTATGACTTGATTGAAGAGCAAAGGAGTAATATATACATGCCTGGAATTTGTTTTGAAGAAAAAAAAATCAAAACGACAATACGACGCGACGGGATCGGAGTTGGCTTCCTTCTTGTTCAGCTGCTGTTATTCTCGATTATCTTGCTGCTGTTTTCTTCTGAAATTTGAAGGTGAGGTTGTGGGGATGTAGGTGAGAAGGGTGAATGATTTAATAGGTGTTAAAGGTGACATTATATGCCTTAAAATGAGAGTTACAAGTGAAGGAGTGGAAGGGATTTGAATTGTTTTCCTTATTCCTTTACTAACCGATTCTTGTTCTTATTCTTTTCTGCATGTTTCCGTTTCTTTGATAGCATGACAGATTAAGGAAGAATTAAGGTGTCTTTTGTATTTGAATTTACTTATAATTAGTGCATTAAAATTGGGAGATGAATACAATTAGGATTTACTTGAATGGGGAGTTACTAATCACATTAGAAATGGTTTAAGGCTTGACCGAATTTGTTACTCATTTGCATGGTATGTTTTTATTTAATCCTTGCATTTTAATTGATTAAAATGTTAAACCTCCATTATATATTTTAATGTATTAACAAATTAATTTAGTTTAGAATCTTACTTAGAATTTTGTATGGCATGCTTGACCTCCAAATTTAAATGTTGTTTTTAATTTCTCGAATATATTATACCTAGATTAATTCATCCTCAATTGTTTACACTTTTAATTTAAACTTTAATTAAATATTGAATCTAAAAGAATTTATTTAACCAACTTAGCTCTAATTAATTAAATAAATTCTAAAACATTTTATTTCTTTAAATTAAATTATTCATTGCCTTAAATTAAATTTAGGAATATTTTCTTATTACTAATCTTATCTCAAATCTCCAAACTCCGGTCCGACCTCGCGTATTTAACTGAAAAGATAAAACTAAACTTTTGCATTTAAAATAAATAGTTATGACTTGTCAAATATCAAAATGAATTAGACCATATATATATATATATAAATCATTTTTAAATTTAAATAGTAATAATTATGCAGGGCTTATACGTAGTCTGATTTTCGGGTCGTTTCAATAATACTAGCCATAGCAGCATGGTATGACTATGAGATATTGCAAATGGATGTAAAAACTGCATTCCTCAATGGAGACATCAAAGAAGAAATTTATATGTCTCAACTTGAGGGATACACATCAGTAGGAAGTGAGCATAAGGTATGATGCAAACTTCAAGATCAATATATGGTTTCAACCAACCGTCAAGGAGTTGGAACCTAAGATTTGATATCACTATCAAGGAATTTGGTTTTGCTAAAAATCCTGAGGAACCATGTGTGTATAAGAAAGTTAGTTGGAGTGCAAGTGACATTCCTAGTACTTTATATTGATGATATCCTGCTCATTGGGAATGATTTAGGATTATTGCAATCAACTAAAGTATGGTTAGAAAGTTAATTCTCCATGAAACACATGGGTAAAGCATCCTATGTATTATGAATACAAATCTATAGAGAGAGATCAAAGAGGATGTTGTGGCTCACCCAAGTAACTTATATCGATACCATCCTGAAGCGATTCTCTATGGAAGAGTCCAAGATAGGATACTTACTAATATGTCATGTTGTTACTCTATCTAAAGCAATGTACCCCAAGACTGATGAAGAGATAGAGATGATGACACATATTACATATGCGTCAGCCATTGGTAGTATCATGTATGGTATGATATCAACGTGTCCTGATGTTGTTTACACTATGAGTTGTACAAGCAGATATCAGGCGAACCCTGGTCCAATGCATTTGAAGATCGTGAAAGATATTCTTAAGTACTTGAAAAGGACTAAGAACTTGTTCATGGTCTATGGGGGTGGAGAATTAAAATTGGAAGGCTACACTGATTCTAGCTTCCAATGTGATGTAGATGATTCGAAATCGACATCTGGTTTTGTATTCATGCTAAATGGTGTGGCTGTCCCTTGGAAAGGTTCCAAGCAAGACACCGTTGGGGATTCCACCACTGAAGCTGAATACATTGCTGCATCTGCTGCAGCCAAAGAGGCAGTTTGTATGAGGAATTTTTTCCAAGAGTTGGGTATCATTCCTAATGGAGTTGATCCAGTCCTGGTGTACTGCGACAAAACTGGAACCGTTGCGCAAGCAAAGGAACCAAGGTCTCATTAGCGATCCAAACATGTACTGAGGAAGTTCTACATAATACGGGAGATTTTGTGAGGAGGAGACATATCAGTCGAAAGAGTCCCCTCTGCAGATAATGTTACTGATCCATTTACAAAACCCTTGCCAGGACCATTGTTTAAGTAGCATCGCGAATCAATGTGATTAAAGTTTATGGGTAGTTGGCTCTAGGGCAAGTGGGAGATTGTTAGAGTAGATTCCATGTAAGCCAATTGTTGGCTAGGGAATTTATTGACTCAGATATAATAAAAAATCTTTATTTTAATATAATTCATTATTTCATGGTTTTTTATTTTTTTATCCGTATAGTCATGTGAACAACATAGATAAAGACATTGATTATACTTTAATACAAATGAATCGTAATTCGATGTTGAAACTCATTTGTAAACACTGTATGATCTCAATTCGTTCCTAGTCGATTCAGCCGCCTAAAACATGGATAAAGGTAGCTTGAGCTCGAGACTAGCATCTGTGATGTTGTGTACCGCGTTTCTTGGAAAGGGCATAGAGATGTCCAAACATGCAGATGGGTAGTCATATGATGATTATATCGAACAACCCTCCATCGGACTTTCCAAGTGGTTATAATTCATCGAGACTATAAGTTCGTGGTTATGATTGTACACCATTAGTCTTTATGACCCGGGACAACACTAAGGCTTTATATGCTAGGGCTGTGCTTTGACTCATTTACCAGGCTCCAAGAGAGTCATCAGGTGGCGAGATTGGGTACAGTTGTGACACATGTAGGAGCCAGTGCATTGTAGTCGGGAATTCACCGCTCACCTACGGGTGTGGATATCATATGTGATCTGATGAAATAATAGTGCATGCAATCTCTCGCCAGAGTATGAGATATATGTTGGAAAAGGAGTTCTCCAATAGTAATGCGATGCCACTATTTATATGTGTCACATAGTTATCAAATTCTTATGCAACCCTCGATAAAACAATGGTTGCAGATTCGATCGGGATATATGAGATGAAGAGACCGTGCTGTACGTTAATCATAACCGACTGGTTCTTGCTTGCACTATCAGTGAATATTAAATTTTGGTGGTGATAAATTCAAGGAGTTGAATTTATAATTTAAATATTAAATTCAAATGTTGAATTTATAATTGATTTAAAGATGTATGTATTTTGGGCTTGTAGGAGTACAAGACCAACATAAAAATTATTAAGGTTCTTAATTGGACTTTAAAAGATTAATTAATTAAACTAGTTGGACTAGAGTAATTAATTGATTAAGCCCATTAAGTATTTAATTTAATTAATGGGCCCTAAGATTATATATATGTGTATTAGGTTTGGGGTTAAAAAATTCCACTCATAATTTTTGAAAACCCTAGCCTCCACAAACTAGGAATTTCGAAAATTCTCCTCTCCTCCTCTCATACTTTTCGACCTCCACCTTTGTTTGTCAAAGGGTTTGGAGCCTTCTCTTGTTTGATTAATTCTACACTTTCTAGTGAATGTTGGAAGAGAAACAAGTAATCCAATAGTGGACCGAATTAGGGGATAGAAGAAAGAATATTTGAAGAAAGTTTGTAGGATTTACAATAAGAGCTACGTTATCTTATACCGACGTAGTTGGAGCCAAGTGAAAATTCATTAAGGTAAAATTTTTAAACATCTTATGTATGTTTATTAGTTAAAACCATACGTGTGCTCCAAAATATCTTGAATGTCAAGATTTAAAAATTTGTAAAACTCCGCTGCGTTTTTTTTCAAGAGAAAATCGAGATCCTACAGGTTCGAAACATTTTCTTTTTTCCTAGACATAATTCAAACCCTAGCTTCCATCTCGAGCCAACTCTCGATTTCCTTGAACCAAGGCCGAGCCACCTCGAGCCATCTTAAACCAGAGCTCCTATGGACCATACTGTACCCTTTTGACCCATCTAACCAGCCCCTAGCCCACGCCACAAGTTCCAGCATGAGCCACGACCGAAGACTTGCTCCTAGGATTCTATCGAAACTAGGACTCTTCTACTTGAGCCACCACAAAACCTGAGCCCTCCTGACCCTCACTGTACAACTATCAGTTCTAGCCTACACCACCCTATCCAAGCTGACCAGCCCCTAGCCTTTGCACAACACTCGGCGCACTTGAAAAAAAGACCCGCACGAGTTTTCCCTCATCTTTGATCGCACCACCTTGCACCAAGCCGCACCAGCCTCTATCCCGATGCTTGACCATCCTCCCTATATCCTACTGGACCAACCCTGGACCACCCTGACCGAGCCGCGAGCCACCCTAGCCACAGCCTCCCTTGAGCATGCATGAAGGGAGTCCTAACTCATAAGGACTCTTTCCCAGCCGCTATAGTCGTGCCCCAGCCCTGTTAGGACTCTTCCCAGACCTTGACCATGACCATCACAACCCCTAGCTGGGCCCTGGCCGAGTCGCATGGTGCCATGCTACCTAGCCCATCGTTATTCACTTGGAAGCCCTAGAAAACCCTAGGTGTGTGCTTCCTAGAAAAACTCGCCTCCAGCCATCGTTTCCACCTTAAATCATCCTTGTTCTATCCATAAAACATCTTATGTCGGTATCGTACTCGTTGGGAATCGTAACACGTTCATATACACGTAAAAATTTTCAAAACTTTAAAAATAATTGTCAAAACAAAAAGCAATTTGAACTCCGATATTTTTCATACAAAAATAAACGAAGTATGAATAATATGGATTGAATGATGCGTCAAATAAATTTAGAAACATGCCTTTGCGTTTTAAAACGCTCGAATACGCGATCATCGCGTGGGGCGCCTAGAAGAACGAACGGGCGACGAAGACTCCTAGTTTTCTTCCCTTGAAATTTTCGTATTTGAGTGTGTGTTGTGTGTGTAAATTTTGGCTGGTATGAAGTCTCCAAACCCAAGGTTTTCTATTTTATAGATTTTAATTTGCATGATAATGGACTTGAATTTTGGGCTTTCAAGTTTAGGAGCAATTGGGCCTATTCATCCTAGATAAATTAGGCCCAATAACACCTATTTAATTTAAATTTAAAGTATATAAAAATTAGTTTTCAAAAATAATGCATTTGATATTTTTAAATCCCTCGTTTGCCCAAAATCGGCTTCCCGAATAAAATCGTTCTCGTCTCGTAAAATAATTTGAACTCTATCATTTTTAGAAAAATTTAATCATTTTTAATCATATTAAGAAGCCTTGAAAATATTTATTGAAAAATATTTATTTTATCTTGGTCGTCCTCGGTGTCATTTCTCCAACCTATTATCAAATGTTCGGACAAAATCTACAATACTCATGAAATTATGCCATATAATCATTTAATCATGCAATGATATCTTTAATCATACAATATGAATCATGCAAACATTTCGAATCAATTAAATAAAATAATTATGCAATTTAATTCATTTGCATGCATGCAGTTTACGTAGGTTAGCTTTTTGAACTTTACAGAATGTCTCGGATATGAATGAGTGTGCAGCTCCTGAATCAAGCAATGCATAGGTAGCTACACCTAAAATAAATATCCTTCCTGCGACAAATATACCATCAAACCCAATCGTGTCGATAACTTAAATAGCTATTATCATTAATTAACCAAAATTCTCTAAAATTTCAACTTTTAGCCCCAATAGTTCTCGAAAAGTAGACAATTTCACCCATATAAATTTTCGAAAATTGCATTCCAACCCTTAAAGTTTCGAATTCTTCATTTTTAATCCTTAAAATTTCAAAAATTTCATTTCTATCCCAATAAATTTTCGAATTCAATCAATTTCAGCCCTATCCCCTTCAAATTTACTGTTTTGGTCCCTAAAATTCAAGAAATTGCGAGAAAAAGCCCTGGTCTTCTATAATTCGCAAAAAAGCCCCTTCAAATTTACTTTTTTTGGTCCCTAAATTCCAGAATATACGAAGCATGCATAATATAAATTGAATGATGTGTCAAAGAAAATTAGAAACGTGTCTTTGCGTTTTAAAACGCTCGAATACGCAATCTTCGGCGTGGGGCGCGAGAAAGAACGAATGGGCGACAAAGATTCCTAGTTTTCTTCCCTTGGAATTTTTCAATTTGATTGTGCGTCGTGTATGTAAATTTTGGCTAGTATGAAGTCTCCAAAGCCTAGGTTTTCTATTTTATAGACTTTAATTTGGATGATAATGGGCTTTCAAGTTTAGGAGCAATTGGACCTACTATCATTAATTACCCAAAATTCTCGAAAATTTCAATTTTTTGCCCCAATAATTCTAGAAAGGTTCACAATTTCAACCAAATAAATTTTCCAAAATTGCATTCCAACCCCTAAAGATTCGAATTCTTTATTTTTAATACTTAAAATTCGAAAATTACATTTCTATCCCAATAAATTTTTGAATGCAATCAATTTCAGCCCTATCCCCTTCAAATTTACTGTTTTGGTCCTTAAAATTCCAAAAATTTCGAAACAACCCCTGGACTTCTAGAATTCGCAAAACAGCCCCCGAAATTTCAAAACTTTGCAATTTAGTCCCTGGATTTTAAAAATTCGAGATTTCTCCTTAGAACTTTCAGTGAACTCAATTTTAGTCCTTGGGCTACTTATAAATTACGGAATAGCCCTTGAAATCTCGGCCAAGTGCAATTAATCCCTTAATCTTTCAATTTTTGCATTTTGGCCTCTAAAATTTTCTAATTAAGCCAACTTTGCCATATCAATTCGGTCCCTTCAATTTGAAGACCTAAAATTCTTATTTTTGTTTAATTAATTACTTTTATTATTAAGGTTTATATTTTATGCCCAATATATATAATTCTCAATGTCATCCTTTTAATGTTAAACAACTAGGTTACAACTAATCAGAGTCGTGTTTGGATCTGATTTAACTTCCTTAGCATGCATAAAATAAGCTCTGCCAACAGTTGGTCCTTTCTTCTTTGGGAAGTCAATGGTCTTATGTCCTTCCTCCTTGCATATGAAGAACTTGTATGTTCGCCACATACACTTGCCAAAGTGTGAGCTATTATATTCTTTGCACAGTGGCCTCTCTTCAAGTTTTGTTGCTCCAGACCGTGGTGGCTTCTGTTGCCCCGATTTTCATCCACTATTGTTGGGCGTTTGGCTACACTTGAACTTTGGGAGGTCCCGTAAATTGCTTCTTTACAGGCAGAGAGTTCTGATGGTGCTGATGCCTATTGTGCTGCATCTCAAAATCAATATCCTTTAATGCTTTCTCAGCTTGGAAAGCACAAGCAGTGGCAGCTGCATAATCCACCGGTTGCATCAACATCACATCACGGCGTATAGTAGGTCGAAGATCATCCAAGAAGTACCTAAATTTCATAGCAGTATCCCTAGCAATGAGGGGCACAAAGTGACTACCCCTATCAAAATTCCTAACGAACTCAGCCACAGACATGTCTCCCTAATAGAGAGTCATAGACTCCCTCTTCAAAAGCCATCGAACTCAGCAGTAAAATACTTCACATAGAAGATGTTCTTGAATTGCACCCAAGTTAGGGTGGCTAGATTGACACCATGTTCAGCTGGTTTCCCCCAAAGTGAAGCATCATCTCGAAGTATATAAGTAGCACACCTAACTCGATCAGCATATCCCATATTCAGATAATGGAAGCGCACCTCAAGGGATCTAATCCAACTCTCAGCAGCAAATGGGTCGGTGGTGCCAGAAAACTCCTTCGGACCCAGCCTCTAGAACTGCTCATATACATCATGTCGTGGTCTCGAAGCCTGCTGCTCAATGAAGCGTGCCATACCCTCCATAACACATGTAGCAAGATCCCCATTGAGAGGTGGTACATTCTCTCTACGATCCTCATTTGTATCAGCTTGCCTATCAATACTAGGTGCGTGTATACGAGGCATTATATCTGAACGTTTTCCAAATTCTAAACGTAACCAACATGCATTTAAATCTACGTTTCTAACCATGTAGCATATAAAGATCCTTTTTCGAGCAATTTAAGCATAAATATCAATTAACTTCAAAAAGCATTTGAACATGTAACTTAAACATATAAACTTTGTAAATATGTAGGTATTATCATAAAAATCATTGAAAGCATTTAAACTTACAGATTGAGGCTTGACGACTAAGCTTTCCGGAAGTAGCGGTGGCACAACCCTTTATAGGAACATTGGTCTGATACCAACTGAAATGTCAACTACTCTTTTTTCTTAAAAAAATACTAGAAAAATCTCAGCGTAGAAACCAGGCGGCGGTGACATCAGCGACACTCTAACCTATCAACTAGCCTTTGGCCTTACATATCATCATATCATTTCTTATTTATCACAATCAAGTCACCTCCTTCAACCTTATATTCATCACTTATAAAAATCCATTTATATATATCATTTTTTTTTAAACAAAGCATGCAACATATCTTTTAGAATATATCGTTTTTCATCGTAAAATCCGATAAACTTTCAAAATAATCATTTTAAAATTCATTACAGCATTCAGGACACTGTCAGGACGTTTATCATTTTTCAAGTGTAAAATGTATGTTTTCCCTTAAACCCTAAATTTCTTAATTTACCCTTAGATCCTAAACGAAGACTCAAATCTATCCAAATTTAACATAACACATTATAAGACACTCATAAAAATTTCTTAAACGTAAACTTAAGCTCCTCAACTAATTTACCATTTCGTTGTAAAACTTGAACCTACGTCCCGGTTTTAACCCGAATCAACTCGAAACTTAACCAAACTTCACCAAACTTGAACCATAGCTTATTCACACCTAACCATACCCTATGCAACCCAAATCAAGTGATTTAGAACCCATAGAAACCACCTATAATAAGAGCATCTCCAACCCATCTCTATTTTGGAGGAAATCTCCAAAATAGAGTATGGGTTGGTGCTCTAACCCAACTCCAAATGCAATCTCTATTTTGGAGATTGCAATAGTGATCCTCCATTTTTGAAGGATCACTATTCATTTGAAGATCAATATGGAGATTCAATCAAATTACTGAAATGTCATCATAACAATTGCAAAATAGTCCTTTTGTATTTTTATGTATTTGTTTTGCTCCATTTTATATTATTATATTTCTAATTATTTATTTAATTAATTTTAATGTTAAATAATTTTTATACTTAGTTAATTTATTTTAATTGTTTTATTATTGACCATTTGTGGGAGGAGTACAGTACTTCGGAATATTAGTATTTTTAATGGTCAATTTATGTGTTGTTCTTTAAACCATATGTGTCGTTTATGCTTGTCGTGATTTATATTTTATGTTTATATTATGAATGTTGTATCTTGTCGTTTATGTTTGTCGTGTAAAAAAAATGTATTATTTTAAATAAATTGAGTTTAATACATGTTTTATTGTATTATGTTTATCGAATTAATTAAGTTCGGTTATATAATATATTATGTAATTATATAATTCTATGTGTGTGTTTTTGAAATGAAAAAAAAGAAATGGAGTATTTTGTAATATTTTTAGAGGATATGGGTTGGAGAAGATTTTTAAAAATAGAGACCACGGATCTCTATTTTGGAGGATAGAGGATGAAAAATAGAGGATATGGGTTGGAGATGGCCTAATGAAACCCAAATCAAGTGATTTAGAACCCATATAAACCACCTACTATGCAACCCAAATCAAGCGATTTAGAACCCATAGAAACCACCCAAATCAAACGATTTAGAACCCACACAAAATTTCGGGCATAGAGATGTCCAAAATTTTTTAAACTCTTAACATATAAAAATTCATCAACATCCATAATCATTGAAAATGATCATATCAGCATATAAAATAGCATTTAGGACACTGTCCATGACGTTTCCTAATTTCTAGGTGTAAAATGACCGTTTTACCCAAAGACGTAAAATTTCACGTTTTTGACTTTTTCTTAATTCCATTGACTCTAACATGTTCCAAATAATTATTTGAGCATACATGAATTTTCTCATATTTTTATTTAGCATAAATCGAGAACTTTTAAATTAATCTTTAAATGTGACGTATTAATGCGTTTTAATCCCGAATTGAACCAAACCTTAATATAAAATACCCAAATTAAAATCTTAGACTTATAATAATTATTTAATCTTAAACCTAATTTTTCATAATTTTATAAACCTTAAAGACTAGGCGTTTTCAATTATCTGGTTAATTAGCTTTTCGTGCGGCGATTAAATCCCGAGTAAATTCAAAACTTGTTATTTTGATCCCAAACTTTAAACATAACATTTTTAAGATTTATTCTACCCTATCAAGTCATGAGCCACCCCCGTGGTCCCATGGATTCAATTTTAGCCTTTTAATTTTTGTTTTTGACCCTATGTGGAACACACCGAGCCATCTTCCAACTTACTCGAGCCATACCCGAGACACCTTGAGCCAAAACCTAACCAACCCATCTAGGGACCTTCTTGACCAAGCCTAGCTCGTAAAACAAACACTGGCCCGACCAAAACACTTTTGCTCCTCAACTCAATTGCCTGCATGTGTGTGTACGTTAGTGTCCTAGGTGCATTAGGTTTCCTTGTCAACTAGGACACCTCCAACTCTTAACCACTTGACCCCTCACGACACTAACCCTCCCTGGACCACGTCCAGATAAAGCCCAGACCAAGCCAGCCCCAAAAATCCAGCAGCGAAGCTCCTGAACCAGTGGCAGCAACCATCACGCTACTTTGCTGCCATAACTCACGTTTCCCACATTTTTGCTGCTAGGGCCCCAACCACCGAGCCAACCCTTGAACCATCCCCTCAAGCACCCTCCTAGGACCTTAAGTACCTAACCTAGCCCAGCCCAAGCCCTCTGGCCGAGCTCCTTAACCATCTGCGCACAGCATACACCAGCGCTGCCCCATTGAAGCTCTCGGGAGGAGTCCTTGTTGGCAAGGACTCCTCCCAGCCCCTGATTTTCGAGTCCTAGCGTGGCTAGGACTCTACCCCTGACCCATAACAGACCCTGGCCATGCCCTGATCCCAACCGAACCAAAGCCAAGTCCTGCAACTCATAAAACCGAGCCCCTCAACCCCATGACAGGAAAGTGCTACCAGCTTTTGTGTTTCTGATTCGTGCAGCGTTTTGGGGTGTTTTAGGACCCCTTAAACTTGTGTATAACATGTCCTTAATACAGTCCTAATCATGGCAGACTCTTAGGTAGATGAAATTCATGGTTTTTGGATCAAAATACATGTTTTAAAAATCACAAAATATGCATATCCGAAAATATTCAAAGTTGCAATTTGTTTTCATGCAAATTCAAACATAAATACATAATATGGTGTAATGTAGAGTAAAAGGAGAATATGACGTGCATTTGCGTTTTAAACGCACGAAATAACGTTGACAAATCGAAGAACGACGGCGAGGAGACGACGGCTAGAAACCTTAGCAAAACTAGAAGCTTTTCCCCCTTGGATATTTGTTGTGTTCCGTGTATTTGAATTTGAGGGGAGAGTTTTGATTGAATTGGGGAGGTGGGGCGTGTAATGTAAAGGGTTTGGGGTAAGTTAATTGCATATTATATAGTTAATTAATCCTTAATTAAGCTTAGGCCCATTAAACATACAAATTAGGCCCATTAGCGCTTAATTAGAATGAATTAAAATATTAAAAATAATTTGCTTAAATAAGTTTGTGAATTTATTAGCCGAGTTGCCAGAAAGTTTATATTTTTTTTGAAAAACCAACACCGATAAAATTTACGTCCTGGCGTATAAAATCACCTCAAAACCCCATATTTTCAAAAATAAAAAAAATCATCACCCTTATTTTAAATAATCAAAAACAATTATTTAATAAAAACATTTTCTATTTTTCATCCCTCGGTCTCCGTTTCTCGATCGCAACTCGAATAACCTTTAAAAATACATTTTAATGCAATCATGTAGAAAAATATATTTTAAACATGCAAATATGCACAACGTAATTAATTCATGCAATTAAAAAATTTAATTAAAATACAAGAGAATTTAATAACTGAATGCATGTGGTTTGCGTGAACCTTTAAATTTTCGGGGCATTACAATCTTCCCCCTTAAATTGAATTTCGTCATCGAAATTCGCTTATCCTTGATAACTTAAAGTTTAGATTCAGTTCTAGTATCCCAAAAATCCACGCTTCCGCTGCGCTACTCTGATCAAACTTAAGTTCTAGAATGTCCTTACGTCTACTTGATCCCAATTAAATTTTCCTTCTAAATCCATGTTTTGCAATTTGCAACTTAAAAAGACCCATAATGCTTGGTGCTATGTTATTATAACCTCGAAGTTTAATTTTTCTTACAATTCGCAATATTAAAGATGGATGACCATACTTATCGTATATTACTTTCCTTATTTTATACCCAAAATATTCATCAACTTATCATATTTCAATCTTAAAATTCCAAACGCATCCGCTAACGCTTAGATTTTTAAGCCTAATATCGATTCATCCTTAAAAACCCTTGGTTCAAATTTCTTATAACGTTATAACCTAAGACCCAAGGTTCCAAATATTCTTAAAGGTCTAAATCATCGGAAACTCTTATCAATTAACCCATTAAATTCTCACTTATTGTTATACTAGTTCAAAAATTCCGTAATAATTGCAAAATAAATTCTTAATTTCCTCAAAAATCATCCTAATTGGTCCCTAAATTTCGAAATAAATCCTACGATAAACTATAAGTTCTTGGCATTCTTATTTCCTTCTACAGTTTCCCATAACTTAAATTTCGAAAATTTAAATTTATTTACCCAAAAATCAATTCTCATAACCAATCTCGCATTTCATCAAAATTTAAAAACCCCAATTTATACATTTCGATACTCCCGAAGTCGTTACAAATCCTCGAATCATTATTACTCATGAGTAATTCCCAAAAATTAATTCAACTAGTAACTACGAATCATAAATATTTTCTTAGAAAATCTACATGCCCCAAAAGCATTCATAATATTCACGATTAACTTATGGCCCAAATTGTAGAACGTCAATACTAAAACCCAAAATCTACATAGTCCAATTCCACCACGTGGCCAACATGCGTTGAAATCATATAATTTTTCATTTCATATCGTATCACGTATAAAAATTCTATAGCATATAAATCATATATCCTCATAGAGCTATTAAACATTTGACGTAAACATATGATTCATATAGTTATGCAGGTAACATCGTAAAATCGTATAAAGCATGTAAACTTACAACTTGAGGCTTGACGACTGATCTTTCTGGCGCTGATGGTGGCACAACCCTTTACAGAACCATTGCTCTGATACCAACTGAAACGTCTGCTTAATCATTTTGTTAAAAAGTACTAGAATTTTTTTTTAACTCTCAACTTTCGGCCTACACATATACATAAAAATACTTTTGCACTCTTTTAAAATAACCCTCCAACTAATATTTGAAAATCCAAAGGGAAATAGTCAAAACAATAAATCGTAAAACGTTTTACCAAACCTAAAGAACAATAAATGTTGAAAAGTGTAGCCCATACTAAACCTCTCAAAATCTATCAAAAAGCATAAATAAAATGCCGTAAAAATCTTAAACTTAAAATCAAAACTTAAATGCGGAAAATAGAAGTGCTGGTCCTCGGGTTATGTGCACCAACAGTCCAGCAAGTCACCCATCAACACCTCCAATATCATAGTTATTAATATCACCTGCATCATACACACCTAGTGAGTCTAAAGACTCAACACATCATATCCTTGATAATAAGTAATACGTAATACATTTAACATATAACAGTGAAAAATTACTTGTACTTAAAATATCATTTTCATAATAATGCATAAACTTTAAACTTTAAACATTTTCATAAACATATCATATAAACATATCATATCCATATCCATATCCATATTCGTATGCATATTCATATTCATATTCATGTTCGTGTTTGTTGAATTCAGATCGTGATTGTGAGTCGTATTCTTAATCGTATTGGGCGATGGATCCATCAAGAGAAAACCACAGTACTGGGCGGCGGGGGACACCAGCGACACTCTCACCAGTCAACTGGGCCCTGGCCAACGTATTAACATATTCGTATTCGTATCCGTATCCAAGGAAACACGATTGTCGGGCTCCCACTGGGACCATAACCCTCACGATATCTCCAACATGTAGTAGTCACAATCCTTCATATCCTTCAACATGTCGTATTTCTTTCACTTAATAAAAACATGCATATAATATCATTTTATTTTGAAACCAAGCATGCAACATATATTTTAAATGTCCAATTTAAATCATAAAAATAATAGACAATTAAAAATCATAATTTAACATATAAAAATTCATCAACATCCATAATCATTGAAAATGATCATATCAGCATATAAAATAGCATTTAGGACACTGCCATGACGTTTACTAATTTCTAGGTGTAAAATGACCGTTTTACCCAAAGAAGTAAAATTTCACGTTTTTGACTTTTTCTTAATTCCATTGACTCTAACATGTTCCAAATAATTATTTGAGCATACAAGAATTTTCTCATATTTTTATTTAGCATAAATCGAGAACTTTTAAATTAATCTTTAAATGTGACGTATTAATGCGTTTTAATCCCGAATTAAACCAAACCTTAATATAAAATACCCAAATTAAAATCTTAGACTTATAATAATTATTTAATCTTAAACCTAATTTTTCATAATTTTATAAACCTTAAAACTAGGCGTTTTCAATTATCTGGTTAATTAGCTTTTCGTGCGGCGATTAAATCCCGAGTAAATTCAAAACTTGTTATTTTGATCCCAAACTTTAAACATAATATTTTTAAGATTTATTCTACCCTATCAAGTCATGAACCACCCCCGTGGATCCAGGGATTCAATTTCAGCCTTTTAATTTTCGTTTTTGACCCTATGTCGAACACACCGAGCCATCTTCCAATTTACTCGAGCAACGCCCGAGCCACCTTGATCCAAAACCTAGCCAACCCATCTAGGGAATCCTCCTTACCAAACCCAACCCGTAAAACAAGCCCTGGCCCGACCAAAACACTTCTGCCCCTCAACCCAATTTCCTGCATGTGTGTGTACGTTAGTGTCCTAGGTGCATTAGGTTTCCTTGTCAACTAGGACACCTCCAACTCTTAACCACTTGACCCCTCACGAGACTAACCCTCCCTGGACCATGCCCTGACCAAGCCAAGACCAAGACAGCCCCAAAAATCCAGCAGCGAAGCTTTTGAACCAGTGGCAGCAACCATCACGCTCCTTTGCTGCCATAACTCACGTTTCCCACGTTTTTGCTGCTAGGGCCCCAAACACCGAGCCAACCCTTGAACCATCCTCTCAAACACCCTTCTAGGACCCTAAGTACCTAACCTAGCCCAGCCCAAAGCCCTCTGGTCGAGCTCCTTTAACCATCTTTGCACAGCATACACTAGCGCTGCCCCATTGAAGCTCTCGGGTGGATTCCTTGTTGGCAAGGACTCCTACCAGCCCCTGATTTTCGGGTCCTAGCGTGGCTAAGACTCCACCCCTGACCCATAATAGACCCTATCCATGCCCTGATCCCAACCGAACCAAAGCCAAGTCCCGCAACTCATAAAACCTGAGCCCCTCAACCCCATGACAGGAAAGTGCTACAAGCTTTTGTGTTTCTGATTCGTGCAGCGTTTTGGGGTGTTTTAGGACCCCTTAAACTTGTGTAAAACATGGCCCTAACACATCCTAATCATGGCAGCCCCTTAGTTAGATGAAATTCATGGTTTTTGGATCAAAATACATGTTTTAAAAATCGCACAATATGCATATCTGAAAATCTTCAAAGTTGCAATTTGTTTTCATGCAAATTCAAACATAAATACATAATATGGTGTGATGATGAGTAAAAGGAGAATATGACGTACTTTGCATTTTAAACGCACGAAATAACATTGACAAATCGAAGAACGACGGCGAGGAGACGACGGCTAGAAAACCTTAGCAAAACTTGAAGCTTTTCCCCCTTAGATGTTTGTTGTGTGCCGTGTATTTGAATTTGAGGGGAGTGTTTTGATTGAATTGGGGAGGTGGGGCGTGTAATGTAAAGGGTTTGGGGTAAGTTAATTGAATATTATAGAGTTAATTAATCCTCAATTAAGCTTAGGCCCATTAAGCATACAAATTAGGCCCATTAGCGCTTAATTAGAATGAATTAAAATATTAAAAATAATTTTACTTAAATAAGTTTGTGAATTTATTAGTCGGGTTGCCAAAACGTTTGTATTTTTGTTGAAAAACCAACATCAATAAAATTTAAGTCCCGGCGTATATAATCATCTCAAAACCTCATATTTTCAAAAATAAAAAAAATCATCACCCTTATTTTTTTATAATCAAAAACAATTATTTAATAAAAACATTTTCTATTTTTCAGCCTTCGGTCTCCGTTCCTCGATCGCAACTCGAATTGCCTTTAAAAATACATTTTAATGCAACCATGTAGAAAAATATATTTTAAACATGCAAATATGCACAACGTAATTAATTCATGCAATTAAAACATTTAATTAAAATACAAGAGAATTTAATAATTGCATGCATGTGATTTGCGTGAACCTTTAAATTTTCAGGGCGTTACATAGAAGCTTCTGAATCTTCTGCCCTTAATCAACCAAATCCTCGCTCAACCAAGCCATAATTTCCTTGGACCTAGACCCTAACGGATTGGAGTATGAAACATTCCTAGGACCATGACCGAGCCCTTAAAAAGATGCTGGTCGTGACCTAACGACCCTAGCTTGCACATCCAATCAACCCGCGCCTACATGATGTAAGGTCCAGGAAAATTTAATTACGTTACCTAAATGCATGAAATCTAGGATTTTATTTAAATCATGTGTATATTTACGTTATGAATTTAATACATAATTATTACATACATAGGATTTATTTCACGATATTTTTAAAAGTTCACGCATTAGGGTTTCTAGATGTATTTCGTGCTCGAACGAGGAACGAAGACCGGGGATTATCATGAAAAATATTTTTAATGATCGATTGATTTTATTTATTTAATTTTAAGTGTATTTTTTTTAAAATTGGGCCTTTTTAGGTATTTTTACTCGCCGGTTTATATTTTTAACCGATACGTAAATTTTAGCGAATCAGGAGACTTTTTGTGGGCTCGGGCAATATTTTCTAAAACGTATCAAAACAAAATATTTTTCGAGAGTGTAATTGGGCTTGATGGATTTGTTTTGATGTCTAATGGGCTGAAGACCTTTAATCCTTTTCAAATATTATTAAGGCTCATTAGTGTTTTATTTAAACTCTTTAAAAGCCCTATTAAGCCAACCCTAAACCCAATGCATTCATTAGCAGCCGCCCCCTCCCTCACAGAATTCCCATGTCCTTTTTCAGCAGCAAGAACCAGCAACCATCGGCCCAATTGATTCTTCAAGAAAACTTCTCCCCGCCTCCCCGGTTTACGTCCCACGCGTAGATATTCAAGCTTTTGTTCATTTAATTACTAAGGCAAGCCATGTATCTCCTTTCTCATCATTTACACCATGTTTAGATTCTTATGTAAGTGTTATTGCATGAGGAAAAACATCGGTCCATCTTGTATCTTCATTTTTTGCATGGTTTACATGAAAATAAATGCATACATGTGTTTGTAACTCACGTTTTTTGTCACCATCTTGCAATGGGGCTATTGCTCTTTGTGTTAAGGGGAGGTGAACGTCAAGGACCAAGGGAGTAAGGGGTTGGTGTAGAGCCCAAAAATCAGTACACGTAAAATCCATGCATTTATTTAAATTGTTAAAATTATTTATTTAGATTTAAAATGATTTTAACGACGCATCATCTATAAATTTGCATTATTTTAAATTATTTATGTTTTTGTGATGCACGTTATAATGTTTTCATGAGTTTCATGTTTCAGGCGATTATTCGATGCACGATCGAGGAAATGAGCACAACGACGATTTGGACGATTTGTAAAATGTGGTATTTTATTCCAAGTCAAGAAAGTGTCATTTTTAAATGATTTGTTTATTTTTTAGAATTTTTATAGCCTAATTTAATCATTACGTGATTTTACATTTTTTTTTAAACTTTTAAGTATTTATCACTTGTGCATTTTATTTCAATTTATGGGATTTTATTAAAGTTAGAAGGGGTTAAAAATTAATTAGTTTGTTAATTATTAATAAATCAATTTTATGCCCTTAATTATATTAAAACACAAGCACACACACATTTTCGCGCACACACACATTTTTCCTTGGCTTCCATTTCATTTGTTTGAGAGTAAACCTAGGGTTCTTAGTGCTTTCAGCAGTAGCCACCTTCCCTTGTCAAAGTTCTGTAGATTCACGTTTGTTTCTTCAAGAAAATCGTGCCACGTTTCATCCTAGATCGACCCTCGCATCCACTAGTAGAATTTTTGGTTTTACTTCGTCACTGGTTACTTCAGAGATTATAAATGAAGTATATATACCAATCCATTTCGGTAAAAACACCGGAGAAGTAAAACATTATTGTTTACTTCAAATTTAAAAAACACGGGCTTCAGTTCTAATTTTGTGTAACATTTTACTTCCCGCTTCAGTACGTTGTTTCAAGAGTTTTAAAGATCAAGGCATGTATATTCTTTTTTTTTTTGCATTGATCTCGTCATATTATGTGTTTTGTTGTTTATTTTGTGTGAAAATTCATGTACGTTGTGCAAGAGTTAGAGAAAAATTGGTTGGATTGAAGTTGAAACTATTTTTAGATCTCAAAACCGGATGTTGCTGTCATCTCGAGTACTGTGAATTTTCGGTCAACATATAAAACTGTAGTATTTTTTAATATCTTCGATTTGACATTAAATTCGTATTTTGGACAAGAAACAAGTGATTTATTATCGTTTTCGTGAGACTGCTCAAACTGCGATTTTATGAAAACACTAGTATTTAACCCGTGCAATGCACGAGATGATATTATTAAAAATTAGTGAAAAATGAATAGATATTTAAATTGAAAAAATATAATAATTATAAAAAATAAAAATAAAAACTATATTTTCGCTAATTATAGAAAACTTTATTAAATACAACGCATGTCGATTAATTTTTTGGGCTAATAATCACTATCATATAACAAAATTTTAAATTAGTGTTAGCCTATGACAATGACACTGATGCTTATCGTGTTTAATGTATTGATGTCGACCACCAACCTTAATACATATTTAGTTCTTTAATTTCGAGAAGCTATATATTATTATTTTTTTACATGTGATAAAAAATTATTTTTTTAAATCACATTTAATAAAATTAATGAGAAATACTTTTTTAAAAATTCAGTAATTTCGTCTAAATCCACATTCACAAATAATTTGTGACATGACACGTGTTTGACACATTTGAATTATAACAATAATTGTTTCATCAATATCTTTATCCAAATGAGTTGTGATTTTATCTACAAAATCACTTCATAATATACACAACAGGCTATTATTCCGAAAGAAAAATGAAACATGTGATCATAAGTAAATTTTGTGTTAATCAGAAAAGTTATTTTATTAAAATTTACTACGTGTACTCCAAAAAAATGTCAATAAATTTTATAAGATATCTTCTAATAAGATGCGTACTTTCTTTAGAATTGGTTTAATCATTTCCATTACGAGGCATTTTATGCTATCATGTATCCGTGAACTTTGTAATATAGAAGAAAATTATCACATTAGTAATACGTAATAATTAAAATTTTGTACAAATAAAAAAATAATATTTTTTACTTCTCGATCATGAAAGACATATTTTAAACTTAATGTCTCGTTGTTCTCGTTGTTTCCATATATATGTAGTTCATAACAACAAATAAATCTAAATTTAAACGAACATTACATCTTGGAAGGATTCAACTCATATATGGTGCTGAAAAGAGAAGTCATTCCAGAAGTTCAATTTCGGAGTAGATAAATTGAGTAAGATAAATAGAATAAAATTAGATCTAAAAACCAGATGTTGTTGTCATTTCAATTACTGTGAATTTTCAGTCAAATTTTGGAAAAACTTTCATCATATAAAATGTAGTACTTTTGACACCTTCGATTTGACAGCAAATTCGTAATTTTTGGATAATAAATAAGTGATTTATGATCGTTTTCGTGGGACTGTTCAAACTACGATTTTATGAAAACATGTTCTTGATGTGTTCTTGAGAATTATTTGTTGCAGGCTTCGTTGGGAATCTTCAGGTGTTCCTTGCTGCGTAGGTGGTGTCAAGTGGTGTGATCAGTCGTCTTTCAATGTTTCGATTCGAGTCGGTATGGGTTGGTGACATTAGAAGGCATAGGGAAGGGAATGGGTAGAAGATCGCTTTTAGGGTTGAAATCGCGTAGGACTAGAGCCGCAGTGCTGCACCAAGGGCGCTGCAGCGCTGCAGGTTTGCACCAGGCATCGCCGCAGCGTAGCGCCTAGGCGCCAGTTTGGCGCTACAGCGCTGCACTGCAGTGCCTAGGCACTGGTTCTGGGTTTTTCGGGCTTCAAATTTAGGTTTTATTTTTTCCTACAGGTACTATTACGTCGTTATGTCCTAGCATACTAAAAGTTAGTTTAGATGTTACGAAGTTTGGTTGGGGAACGTTGAACTATGGTTTAAGCGAGGTCCGTGTCTTCCATTACTTGGGACATTTCTTACTCTATGTCAAGATTGTTCGAGGTTCGAATCATGGGTTAGTATGTTGATTGAACGAGGTCAAGTCCCGAGTATTTTAGAAAGTAATAAGTCAGTTGTTACTTTTGGTGGTCAGCACAAATATTATGTGTAAGCTTTGAGAATTAAGTGCTTGAAATCATATTAGTATGTGCAGCAATGGCCCCATACGAGATCCAAAAAATCCTTAAATGCCATGTAAGTATGTTCGACATGCAAAAAAAAATATTTTATGTTTTTAAGATACACTAAATGTCTGGTGACCAATTATGAATTTGTTTGGAAGTCGGTGAACGTGGCCGACGACCTCTCCACCCCTGGTAAAGCATGACCGGGTTTAGATATGGATTGGAAAGCGATAAAGCATGACCAGGGACCGATCCACCCGGTGAAGCATGACCGGGGATCTCATGTATGTGGTAGTGAACATCCCTGTCAGCCCAGTACCTGCGCTTTAGTCTGATCAGGCGTATTTATGTATGGGTCACTTGCTTTGAAACATATCTCTATGCAAAATGATGATGTTTATGTATGTCCAATTATGTATGATGCAAGCATGATTATGAAAAGTTTTACGACATGTTGGCTCGTCTACGTTTATGCAAGCACGTTCAAGTTTCAGTATGTATGCTCTACTTTAAAATGCATGTGATTTTATTATGTATTACTTGTTACTTACAGTTTATACATGTTGAGTCTTTAGACTCACTAGACTTTATTGATGCAGGTGATGAAGGGTATGAGGAGACGAGGGGTGGGAACCAATGAGCCGGCTCGAACTGCGCAGGAGGCTAAACCTGAGGACCGCCTATGATTTTAAGAACTTTATGCTGCTTTAAAAACTCTGATTTTCATGATATTGTTTACGATATTTAAACGATTACCTTTTTTCAAACTTAGATTGTAATTGCTTTTATTTCAAATATTTTTATACCAGCAGTTTATTTTAACGTAATTTGAAGGTTTATTATTTATTTAAGAAAATTTTTATTTTTTCGTAAATTTTAAATAGTTTAAAAGTACGGTACGTGACAGTTGTTATCAGAGCGGTGTTCTTGTAAAGGGTTATGCCTACTGCCATTTTTGAGAAGCTCACGAAGTCACACCTCAAGTCTGTAAGTTTTAAATTCTTTTATGTAGTAAGTATCAAGTCATGATTTCAGCATGAGCATGTCTAAGTTCAAATTTCGTGCATCTTTTGACATTAATATTATGTTCATGCATGTTGGGTTTACTTGTTGGGTAAATGTTAGAACAGTATGCCTCCTAGACGTATGGTTGCTGGTGGAGCAAGGGAGGAGGATAAAGAGCCTCAGCCACTCCTCCTCGTCCACCGCCGGATAATGCAGGCTCAGATGCTTGCAGGGATGACTCAGTTCTTGCACAGTTTGCGGGGAACAATGCTGCAGTAGACACAGGGGCGAGGCCCAGACCAGAAGCAGTTTATGAGATGTTTAGGAGAATGGATCCGAAGGAATTCTCGGGGACTACTGACCCGATGATAGCTGAGGGATGGATTAAATCCATCGAGGTAATTTTTGCATTTATGAAGCTGCAAGATACATAAAGGGTCAAGTGTGAGACATTTCTACTGACAGGAGACGCCAGATTGTGGTGGGAGAGCGCATCAGTGTCAGTGAACTTGCAAACACTGACGTGGAATGGTTTCAAGGAGTTGTTCTACTCCAAGTACTTCACTGAGGAAGTACGCTCCCGCTTGACCAAAGATTTCATGACGTTGCGACAGGGAGACAGCAGCGTGGCAGAGTTTGTCAGAAAATTTTAGAGGGGGTGTCACTTTGTGCCCCTGATTGCAAATGATGTCCGAGAGAATCTGAGGCATTTTATTGATGATTTGCGGCTGATCTTGCGCCGTGATGTGAGAGTTGCTCGTCCTACTACTTATGATGTTGCCGTGTCGAGAGCCTTGGCGGCAGAACATGATCAGAGAGACATCGAGAGTGATAGACAGGGCAAGAGGCCCTATCAGGCACCTCAGCAGCAGAAGCAGCAGCGACCTCAGTTTAAGAGGCCTTTTCAAGGACGGCATGGGAATAGGCCATTTAAGGGACCGCCGAAAGGCAAGGGTCCTATTCCTCAGCAGAAGGCTCCACAGAGGCCGGGTGAGCACCTTGTGTGCTCGAATTGCCACCGTCAGCATCCGAGACAATGTTTATGGGTTCGGGCAAATGCTTCAAGTGCAGAGCCAGTGACCATATGCTGAAGGACTGCCCGCAATGGAGCCAGCCAACCCAGGGAGAGTGTTCGCCATGCAGGCAGAGGAGGCGAACCCAGACATGAACCTGTTGACATGGTAACGTATTTAATTCAGCACCGTATTATTCTTTTTCTATGCATGTTTCGAATTTGATTCAGATTAGTAGTGTGCTAGTTAGTATTTTTGGTGACTTGTGCTGAAATTTTCTACTATGCTTGAGGTTAACTTTCGTATTTGGGATATATGTTTTGTGTGTTGTTCTAACGTCTCTTAGGAAATATTTTCATAAAGAGAGTAGCCATGAAGGCCTTGATAGATTCTGGGGCCACACACTCTTTTATTTCAGAGACGTTCTCTAATAATCTGGATGTCAATTCTATTGGAACCGACGTGAACTACTCAGTAACAGTCCCATCAGGGGAAGAACTCTCAGCTACTAGCGTGGTCAGAGACATCGATCTTGAAATACATGGCCACCTAGTGTATGCCGATCTGATTGTGTTGCCGATGCCAGAATTTGATATTATCTTAGGAATGGACTGGCTAATGAAGAACAAATTTCTTATTGACTTTCAGAAAAGGTCAGTATTGGTAAGACTGTTGGGAATGGAGCAGTTTCTCTTTGAGCTAGATAGATGGAGGAGTTTTCCTCGCATGATCTCTTGCATGCAGGCACAGAGACTTATTCACAAGGGATGTCAGGCTTTCTTGGCCAGCATTATTTCCGCACCTGACGTACCCAATCCATCAATATCTGATGTACCATTAGTCAGAGATTTTCCTGAAGTTTTTCCTAATGATGTCACAGGGCCTTCCACCAGAGAGAGAGGTGGAGTTTGCCTTCGTGCCAGGCACTGTGCCAATCTCTAAGGCACCTTACCGTTTAGCTCCAGCTGAGATGTTAGAGCTCCAACAGAATATCCAGGAGCACCTAGATAAAGAATTCATCCGCCCTAGTTTATCACCATTGGACGCACCAGTACTCTTAGCAAAGAAGAAAGATGGGAGCATGAGGTTGTATATCGATTACCGAGAACTGAACAAGGTAACGATCAAGAACAAATATCCACTACCAAGGATCGAGGACTTGTTCGATCAGTTGCAGGGAGCTACAGTGTTATCTAAGATAGATCTATGATCTTTGTATCATCGGTTGAAGGTAAAAGATGAAGAAGTTCATAAGACAACCTTCAGAACTGGATATGGGCATTAACAGTTCTTAGTGATGCCTTTTGGATTGACGAATGTTCCAGCAATTTTTATGGACCTCATGAATCGAGTATTTCAGCACTACTTAGATCAGTTCGTCATAGTGTTCATCGACGACATTCTTATCTACTCGAAGAGCCATGAGGAGCACAGTAAGCATTTGGGTACAGATTTGCAGGTCTTGCAGAGTCGCAAGTTGTTTACAAAATTTATAAGTTTGAATTCTGGTTGGAGAAAATAGCATTCTTGGGGCATATAATATCTAGCAGTGGCATTGAGGTGGATCCAGCTAAGATTACAGCAGTTAAGGAATGAGTTGAGCCGAAGAATGCTTCAGAGATCCGCAGTTTCCTAGGTTTAGCAGGCTACTACAGGAAATTTATTCAGGGGTTTTCCTCGATCACAGTACCACTCACTTCATTGACTAAGAATAATTCTAAATTTGTTTGGAGTGAGGAAGTGTCAGAAGGGCTTTGATACTTTGAAGCAAGCTTTATCTCAGCGCTAGTGTTAGCCATGCCAGCAGGACAAAAAAATTTTGTTTTGGACACCGATGCTTCTAAGCTCGGGTTAGGCACAATATTGATGCAGTACGGTCGGGTTATAGCTTATTCTTCTAGACACTTGAAGGTGCACGAGAAGAACTACCCGACTCACGATCTCGAATTAGCTGTCATTGTCTTTGCATTGAAGATATGGAGACATTATTTGTACGGCGAGAAATTTTAGATATTCATTTATCACAAGAGCCTCAAATATTTTTTCACGCAGAAAGAACTGAATACGAAACAAAGTCGGTGGTTGGAATTGGTAAAAGACTACGATTGTGAAATTAGATACCATCCAGGGAAAGCTAATGTTGTGGCAGATGCTTTGAGCAGAAAGGTTGCAGTCGTAGCACAACTGTCAGTGCATAGATCTCTTAAGTCAGATATTCAGAAGTTTGGTCTAGAAGCTTATCCTAAGGGCAGAGCCCTAAGCTGTCTAATCTGACAGTCCAATCTTCCTTGCTAAACCAAATCTGTGCGTAGAGGTCAGCGTTCGGATGAGTAGTTACAGAAATAGAGACTGAAGGATGAAGCCAAAGGCAGTATACTCTACACAGTGTCTGATGGTATTATGAGATATAGAGGAAGGATGTGGGTGCCTAGTGTTGATTCGATCAGAGAGGATATTCTGACAGAGACATATACAGCTCCGTATTCCATCAATCCAGGAGGTACCAAGATGTACAAGGATTTGCAGGTTCTGTATTGGTAGCAAGGGATGAAGCAGGACATCCACGATTTGTTTCTGAATGTCTCACTTGTCAGCAAGTGAAAGCAGAGCATCAGAGTCCCGCGGGAATGCTTAAGCCGCTCCCTATTCCCGAGTGGAAATAGGAGAATCTCACCATGGATTTCGTTGTTGGTTTGCCGAGGTCAGTCAAAGGATCCAATGCCATTAGTGTTATAGTGGATCGACTTACTAAGTCAGTGCATTTATTACCGATGAAGACGGCTTTCTCCATGACTCAGTATTCAGAGCTCTATATCCAGGTGATAGTCCAATTGCATGGGATCCCAGTTTTTATTGTGTCTGACAGGGAGCCGAGGTTCACATCGTCCCTTTGGAAGAGTTTACATAAAGCCATGGGGACGAAGTTGCTATTCAGTACAGCATTCCACCCTCAGACATATGTCTAGTCTGAGCGTGTGATTCAGATTTTGGAGGATTTGTTGAGAGCCTGTGTTATCGATTTCCACGGGAATTGGGAATTAAAACACCTCTAGTGGAGTTAACCTACAACAACAGCTTTCAATCATCTATAGTTTTGGCTCCCTACGAGGCACTATATGGAAGGAAGTGCAGATCACCAATTCATTAGGATGAAGTGGGTGAGAGATCAAAATTTGGCCCAGAGATTGTTCAGCAGACTGCAGATGTGGAGGTCAAGATTCGAGATAGGATAAAGACCGCCTAGAGTCGTCAAAAGAGTTACACTGACAAGAGGAGGAGGGATCTTGAGTTTTACGTAGTTGATCACGTATTCGTGAAGATAGCACCTATGAAGGGTGTTATGAGGTTTGGGAAGAGAGGCAAGCTTAGTTCGAGATTTATTGGATCGTTCGAGATTTTTGACAGAGTTGGGACACTAGCTTATCATGTAGCCCTACTGCCAAATCTGGCCAGTGTACACAATGTGTTCCACGTCTCGATGCTGAGGAAGTACATAGCAAATCCTTCGCATGTTTTGAGCCGTTGCGGTTGGCTCCTGATCTGTCGTACGAGGAAAGACCTGTCCAAATTCTAGACAGACATGAACGGAGACTTCGGAACAAAGTGAACAAGTTGGTCAAAGTCCGGTGATTGAATCAATCAGTGGAAGAGGCCACTTGGGAGGCCGTTACAGATATGAGGAATCACTAACCGGAACTGTTTGGTAAGGTTTAATTTTGTGGACGAAATTTATTTAAGTGAGGAAGGAATTGTAGAGCCCAAAAATTAGTACACTTAAAACTGATGTGTTTATTTAAATTGTTAAAATTATTTATTTAAGTTTAAAATGATTTTAGCGACTCATGATCTTTGCATTATTTTAAATTAGTCATGTTTATGTGATGCACGTTATGATGTTTTCATGAGTTTAATGTTTCAGACGATTATTCGATGCAGGATCGATGAAATGAGACCAACGACGATTTGGGCGATTTTTAAAATGTGGTATTTTATTCCAAGTTAAAAAGTTTCATTTTAAATGATTTATTTATTTTTTAGCATTTATAAAGCCTAATTTAATTATTATGTGATTTTACATTTTTTTAAACTTTTAAGGATTTATCACTTGTGATTTTATTCCAATTTAGAAGATTTTATTAAAGTTATAAGAGGTTAACATTTAATTATTTTGTGATTTATTAATTAAACAATTTATATCCTTAATTATATTAAAACACACGCGCGCACACACCCCTTCACGACACACACACACATTTTTCCTTTGCTTCCTTTTCATTTTTATGAGAGAAAACTTAGGGTTCTTAGTGCTTTTGGCAGCAGCCGCCTTCCCTTGTCAAAGTTCTGTAGATTCACGTTGGTTTCTTCAAGAAAATCGTGCCACGTTTCATCCCGAATCGACCCTCGCATCCTTCCCGCTACGGTATCATTGTTTCAAGAGTTTTAAAGATCAAGGCATGTATATTCTTTCGTTTTTTCATCGATCTTGTCATAGTATGTTTTTTATTGTTTATTATGTGTAAAAATTCATGTATGATGTGCAAGAGTTTGAGCAAAATTGGTTGGATTGAAATTGAAACGATTTTTAGATTTCAAAACCAGATGTTGCTGTGATTTCGAGTGCTGTGAAATTTTGGTCGACTTTTTGGAAAAACCTTCAACATTTAAAACATAGTACTTTTTGATACCTTCGATTTGATAGTAAATGCGTAATTTTTGGACATGAAACGAGTGATTTATGATCGTTTTCGTGGGACTGCTCAAAGTGAAATTTTATGAAAACATGTTCTTGATGTGTTCTTGAGAATTGTTTGTTGTAGGCATCGTTGTGAATTGTCGGGTGTTCCTTGTTTCATAGGTGGTGTCATGTGGTGTGATCAGTCATCTTTTGATGTTTCGATTCGAGTCGGTATGGGTTTGGTGACGTTAGAAGGCATAGGGAAGAGAATGGGTAGAAGATGGCTTTTTGGGGTTGAAATTGCGTAATACTAGTGCCGCAGCGCTGAACCAGGGGCGCCGCAGCGCTGCAGGTTTGCACCAGGCAGCACTGCAGAGTAGCAACCTAGGCGTCAGTCTGGCACTGGTTTTTGGGTACTATTATGTCGTTATGTCCTAGCATACTAAAAGTTAGTTTAGATGTTACGAAGTTTGATTGGGGAACGTTGAAATATGGTTTAAGCGAGGTCTGTGTCTTCTATTTCTTGGGAAATTTCTTACTCTATGTCAAGATTGTCCCGGGTTTGAGTCATGGGTTAATATGTTGATTGAACGAGGTCAAGTCCCGAGTGTTTTAGAACGTCATAAGTCAATTGTTACTTCGGGCGGTGAGCTCGACTATTATGTCTAAGCTATGAGAATTAAGTGCTTGAAATCATGTTAGTATGTGCAGCAATGGTCCCAAACGAGATCAAACAAATCCCTCAACGAAATGTAAGTATGTTCGACGTGCTAAAGAAATTATTTTATGTTTTTTAGGTATGCTAAATGTCTGTTGACCAATTATGAACTGGTTTGGAAGTCGGTGAACGTGGCCGGCGACCTCTTCACCCCTGTAAAGCATGAGCGGGTTTAGATTAGGATTGGAAAGCGGTAAAGCATGACCACGGACCAATCCACCCAGAAAAACATGAACGAGGATCTCATGTATGTGGTAGTGGACATCCCTGCCAGCCCAGTACCGTGGTTTAGTCTGATCAGGCGCATTTATGTATGGGTCACTTGCTTTGAAACATATCTCTACGCAAAATGATGATGTTTATGTATTTCCAATTATGTATGATGCAAGCATGTTTATGAAAAGTTTTACGATATGTGGGCACGTCTACGTTTACGCAAACACGTTCAAGTTTCAGTATGTACGCTCTACTTTAAAATGCATGTGGTTTTATTATGTATTACTTGTTATTTCCAGTTTATACATGTTGAGTATTTAGACTCACTAGATTTTATCGATTCAGGTGAGTACGAGTATGAGGAGACGAGGGGTGGGGACCAATGAGCCGACTTGGACTGCGCAGAAGGCTAAACCTGAGGACTGCCTATGATTTTAAGAACTTTATGCATGCTTTAAATACTCTGATTTTTATGATATTGTTTACGACGTTTAAAAGATTACCTTTTTAGAAACTTAGATTGTAATTGTTTTTATTTCAAATATTTTTAGATGAGCAGTTTATTTAACGCAATTTGAAGGTTTATTATTTATTTAAGATAATTTTTTTCCGCAAATTTTAAATAGTTTAAAAGTACGATACATGACAGCTGAAGTGGCTAAGGGGTGAGCGTGGAGGGCCGATCGAGGTTTAGCACCTATTGGCTCGTGTTGGGCGAGATTGAGGGATGTGGGTTGCGTGGTCGTGCCTGGTTTGTTACCAACCAAGGTGCTGACCCTCTTGGGTCCATGACAAGGCTGGAACGGGGACAGAGATAGCTGGTTGTTGTTAAAGAGTTGGTCGAATGAGTTGGGCTTAGGGGTGGCTCGATCTCTTTTTGCGGTGTGGCTTCGGGAGGTAAGTGACGCACGAGCCTGGTGCTTTGGGAGTGGGGTTAGCTAGTGTTGGTCCAGAAGAGCCTCTTGGTTCGAACATGGTCCCAGTATAGCTGGTTAGGTGTTGGTCCGCGTCGTTTCGAGCTAGGATCGAAGGTGCAGGACATTTGGTGCACTAGAGTCTCGAGTTAGCATGTTCAGTAAAATTCCAAAAGCGTTTCGAGGTTGTTTCGGGGGTTATAAGTAGGCTGGAATAAGTGGTTTTTAGGCTGGACATGTAGGTTTAAGTCATATTTCGAGTCGGGAAAAGTTTGGTTGAAATTCGGGTTAAAGCCGGGACCCCGGTTCAAGTTTTAAAACGAATCGATTAAGTTTCGAACGGGCTCGAGTTTACGTCTAAGAAATACTTTTAAATATGTTTTGAGATGTCTTCGGGTCGAAATTTTGTGGCCTAGGGGTAAAAGGGTCATTTCGAGTTTCTCGAGGTGAGTTTTCAGTTCTGCAGTACCCTGAGCACAAATTTATCATGTTTTTAAATGTTTACACAACATGTTTATGATTTTTATGTGATTATGAAAAATACGATACATGCTTGGTTTTAAGGAAAAATTACGTATATGCATGATTTTATTAAGTGAATATGATGATATGGTTTGAATGATGGGAGTTGCTTGTGACTAATACGATGACACGATGACATGTAAGGATGAGGCTCAGTGGACGGGTAATGTTGTCGCTGATGTCCTCGTCCCCGGGTACCTCGGTTACGCGTTGATGGATCCATCAACAGACATGATGATACAAAAGTCACAGCTAATGAAAGGATTTCAAATTAAGAAAATGAACACGTATATGTTCAAATGATGATATATGATTATGCTTTGTCAAGTTACGATTATGCATAAAGTTTTCCATGATCATGAAATGTATTTTGATTAAAGTATTTTTCACCGTTGCCTGTTATGTATATGTATTTGATATCACGTTACAGGTGTGTTGAGTTTTTAGACTCACTAGGTGTGAATGATGCAGGTGAGCATATCGTTAAGGAAGCTGGAGGTGCTGAATTCTGAGTAGGCAGGGCTGGATCCACGCACACGACCCGAGGACCTTATTTTTCCGCACATCACATTTTTATGAGTTTGGATTAGATATGATCAGTTTTACGTTTGTCTTGATATGCTGATGTTTTCCAGGATTTTTACTTGTCTTACTTTTACGCACACTATCGATGGCCAAATCGACAATGATTTTAAACTGCATTATTTTTAATTTCCATTGATTACAATTATTTTCAAACGCGTATTTTCAACAGTCGTGCATGCATGCATAAAAATTGGATTTTGATGTATTAGGTTTTAAAAAAAATAAAAAAAATTCTAGTAGTGTTTTAAATTTGTAGACGTCACAGTTGGTATCAGAGCAAGGATACTGTATAGGGTTGTGCCATTACCAACTTCTGCAACTCAGTCTTCGAACCTCAAGTATGTAAGCTTTTATGTTTTATATGTTTAAATGTTTTTACTGCTATCACTTGCATGATTACATGATTTATGATTCTCTATACATGTTTAGATGCATTCTCGATTTAAGGATTTACTATTTCAGAAACTAGATTAAATTGCATGATGGGTTACGTTTAGAATTTGGACTATATTCAGATATTATGCCTCCCAGACGCGCCCGCAGTGCAAATCGGCAGGATGATATTCATGGAGGCGGCATAGGCCCTCCACCACCACCGGCGATGGATGCAGCTACCCGTGTACTGGAGGGTATGGCTAGGCTTATGGAGCAAGCCCAGCAGGCGAAGCAAGCACCCCGACCGATGGCTGATGTTTATGAGCAGTTTAGACGGCTTAACTCGAAGGAGTTCGTGGGTACCACTGATCCAATCTTGGTAGAGGAATGGATTCGAATGCTAGAGCTGCACTATGATTATCTGCATATGAGATATGGCGACCTGGTCTGATGCGCCATATATATGTTGACGAATGATGCATCCCTATGGCGGGAGGGAGCCGCTCATGCAGTGGACTTGGCTACTCTCACGTGGGAAAGATTGAAGGAGATGTTTTACGACAAGTATTTCCAAGCTGATGTCAGGGGCCGCCTGACGAGGGAGTTTATGAGTCCCTGCCAGGGGGACTCGTCTGTGGCAGAGTTTATTCGGAAGTTTGACAGGAGATACCATTTCATGCCCATTATTTCTGCTCAGAAGCTAAGGCATTTTATGGACGGATTGAGACCCATCTTAAGCTGGGATGCTAGGCTGATGAGGCCGGTGTGCTATGATGAGGCCACCGCCTACGCTTTTCAAGAGGAGCAGGCTCTGCGAGATATAGACTTCGAGATGCAGAGAAAGCGGCATCAGGCCCAGTCCAATTCTCAGCCACAGAATAAGCAGTATACAGGGCCGCCGAGGTAGCAGGGGCAGCAGAAGCCCTAGGGACAATATAGGGGGCGAGGGTAGTAGCGGCCATCTCAGGCACCAGGGGCTCCAAGGCCGGAAGGAGGACAACCGTGCAAGCAGTGCAACAATTTCACTATGTCAAACGCATGTGGGGCACCTTCAGATGCTTCGTATGAAAACATAAGGGGCACAAACACTACTGGCAGGGCATACGTGATGCATGCCGAGAAGGCTGAGGTGGAGCCAGATTCTACTTTGATGATCGGTAACTTTTACGCTTATATTTTATGTGTTTACCGCTTTGAATGTATTGGGTGTTATGATTATTATGGGAACCTATTGGTATGAGTGATAACATAGAATAATTAGGATGCCTGCTCTACCTAGTAGATTTTGGGATTGAATTGCATGAATTTAGAATTTTAAGGGACTTTTTTCAAAATTTCCAGAATTTTTAGAGATGTAATTTTTAGTTTCGAGAATTTTACTGTTGTAAGGGGGCCTAATTAGAAAATTATAAGGGGTGTCAAAGATGCAGAATTCAAAAGTTTTGTAAGGCCATAATGTAATTTTCGAAATTTTAAGGGCTAAAATGAAAATTCCGAGAATTTTGAGGTTAATTTCAAAATTTTGGAAGGATGTTTGGGTTAATTCAGTAATTTAGCTCAGTAGCTCTTTGGGTTTACGGCTATTACTTTGCCCTCCGGGGGAGTTAGCTACACTATATCAGATTTGATGGTATATTTTGTCGTATGAAAGATTTATATTTCTGGTGTAGCCACGCATGCATTGCCAGATTCCAGAGCTACACATTTGTTTATATCCGAGACGTTCGTCAAGCGACTAGGAATCATATATGTGGCGATGGATTCAGGATCAGGGTATCTATTCCATTCGGGGAACAGATGTTCACTTCTTAGATAGTAAGAGGATTGGAGCTTCGGTTGCAGAGGTTTGGGGTGCAGGCATACTTGATTGTTTTACCGTTGCCAGAGTTTGATATTATTATGGGTATGAACTGGCTTTCGTCGAACGGAGCTATCATAGACTTCCGACAGAGATCAGTATCTGTCCACCCACCAAGCGGTAAGCCGTTTATCTTTGAGGCAGCTAGACACCAGCAGATACCGCATATCATTTCCTCCATGTGTAGAATAAGCTCATGAAGAAAGGCTGCCAGGAGTTTTGGGCCAGCATTGTATCAGTGTCAGAGCCAGTCCGTTAGAGGCTAGAGGACGTGGATGTGGTTAGAGAGTTCTCCAGCGTTTTCCCTAACGATGTTTCAGGCATCCCACCAGACAGAGGTGGACTTCTCTATCGGGCTCATGCCAGGTACCGTGCCTATCTCTAAGGCACCCTACCATCTAGAACCTGCTGAGATGAAAGAAGTGAAAGATCAAATACAGGATTTGCTAGATAAAGGATTCATTAGCCCTAGCTTTTCTCATGGGGTGCACCAGTACTCTTTGTGAGGAAGAAAGATGGCAGCATGCGGCTATGCATTGACTACAGTGAGCTGAATTGTGTCACAGTCAAGAACAAGTATCCGTTGCCGAGGATCGAGGATTTATTTAATCATTTTCCTGGAGCATCGGTATTCTCGAAGATACACCTCCGATCAGGATACCACCAGCTAAAGGTGAGAGAGTCTGACGTGCATAAAACAGCCTTCCGGATGCACTATAGGCACTATGAGTTTATGGTGATGCCCTTCAGACTGACGAACGTGCCAGCGATCTTCATGGATCTCATGAATCATGTGTTCCCGCCATTTTTGGATCAGTTTGTCATAGTTTTCATTGACGATATCATGATCTATTCAAAGAGCATAGAGGAGCACGGTCAGCATCCGAGGACACTACTGCAGACTTTAAAGGACAAACGGCTGTATGCCAAGTTTAGTAAGTACAAGTTCTGGCTTGACAGGGTGGCATTCTTGGGCCACATTGTATCTCAAGATGGCATAGAGGTCGACCCCAGTAAAGTCGAAGCAGTCAGAGATTGGCTAGTGCCTAAGAGCGTGATAGAGATCTGCAGCTTCTTAGGATTGGCGGGTTACTACCGGAAGTTTATTAAGGGCTTCTCTTCTATTACGGTGACTATGACCGCATTGACGAAGAAGAACGACAAGTTCATCTGGGCATCTGATTGCCAGGAGATCTTTGACTGATTGAATAAAAAATTGACCACTGCACCAGTTCTAGCTTTGCCATCAGGGCAGGGAGAGTTTGTGGTTTACGCAGATTCTTCGAAGCTCGGTTTAAGCATGGTTATGATGCAGCATGACAGAGTTATAGCCTACGCATACAGACAGCTGAAGCTCCATGAGAATAATTATCCGACTCATGACCTCAAGCTAGCAGCAGTGGTATTTGCTCTGATGATTTGGAGACACTATCTGTATGGGGAGAAGTACAGGATTTTCATTGATCATAAGAGCCTGAAGTACTTCTTCACACAGAAAGAGCTGAACATGAGACAGAGGAGATGGCTAGAGCTAGTGAAGGATTTTGACTGTGACATTAGCTACCATATGGGTAAGGCTAATGTGGTTGCAGAAGCCCTGAGTAGAAGAATCCAGTGATTGTTCATCTAATGGTACAGAGACCGCTGCAGGCAGATATTCAGAGATTTGAGCTTGCAGTTTATGCCAGGGGTGGTGCCCCAAATCTTGCTACTCTGACAGTGTAGTCGACATTATGAGACAGGCAGTCTTCTGACGAGCAGTTGAAGAAGTTGAGGCAGAGGGACGAGGCCAAGGGCCAGAGACTGTATACGGTTGTGGACGACATAGTCCGATATAAGGACCGTCTGTGGGTTCCAGACAACGATTCCCTGAGAGCAGATATGTTGAGCGAGGCCCACAGCATCCCGTACTCCATTCATCCAGGAGTACGAAGATGTATAAAGACCTTCAGACTCTTTATTGGTGGCCAGACATGAGGTAGGATATTCTGCGTTTTGTTTCCCACTGTTTGACTTCTCAGCAGGTCAAGGCAGAGCATCAGAGACCTGCGGTGAAGCTGAGACCACTCCCTATTCTCTAGTGAAAAAGGGACAACATCAACATTGACTATGTGACAGGGCTTCCGAAGACTACTGGATGATATAATGCCATCTGGGTGATAGATGATCGGCTTACTAAATCAGCTCATTTCGTACCAATCAAGAAGAATTTCACCATGACTCAGTACGCAGAGCTATACATCAGAGAGATAGTCAGAATGCATGGGATTCCAGTATCCATTGTGTCAGACAGGGATCCGAGGTTCACGTCCGTATTCTGGAAGAGTCTGCACCAAGCATTGGGTACTAAGCTGTTGTTCAGTACTGCCTTCCATCCTCAAACCAACCTACAGTCAGAGAGGATGATTCAGATTTTGGAGGACCTACTCAGAGCTTGTATGATCGACTTCCAGGGCAGTTAGGAGCCGAGGTTACTTCTTTTGGAGTTCACATACAACAACAGTTATCAAGAATAAATCGGTATGGCTCCATATGAGGCACTGTACGGGAGGAAGTGTAGGTCTCCAGTGTATTGGGATGAGGTAGGAGAGAGAGCAGAGATAGGTTCGGATATTGTTAGGCAGACCACAAAGTTAGTGGTCAGAATTCGGGACAGAATGAGGACCGCTCAGAGCCGCCAAAAAAGTTATGCAAATCAGAGGCGCAAACATCTCGAATTTGCAGTATGGGATCACGTTTTTGTGAAAGTCGCACTGATGAAGGTTGTGATGAGATTTGGGAAGAAGGAAAATCTTAGTCCTAGATTCATCGAACCATTTGAGATCCTAGAGAGAATTGGGACACTAGCTTAGAGAGTTGCATTACCCACTCAGATAATGGACAGACAGGAGAGGAGGCTCCGGTACAAGCATGATCCATATAGTCAAGGTCAAGTGGCTGAATCATTCTGAGGGGGAGGCTACTTGGAAACCGGGACCGAGATGAGAAGTCGCTATTCGGAGTTACTCGGTACATTTTAATTTCGATGACGAAATTTTTTTTAAGGGGGGAGAGTTGTAAGGTCCAGGAAATTTAATTATGTAACCTGAATGCATGCAATCTAGGGTTTTATTTAAATCATGTGTTTATTTCTTTATGAATTTAATGCATATTTATTACATGGTTAGGATTTATTTCACGATATTTTTAAAAGTTCACGCATTAGGGTTTCTAGTTGCATTTCGCGCTCGAACGAGGAACGAAGAACGTGGATTATTAGGAAAAATAGTTTTATTGATCGATTAATATTAATTAATTAATTTTAAGTGTTTTAAGGGTATTTTTCCAAAAATTGGACTTTGTTGGATATTTTTACTCGTCGGGTTATATTTTTAAGCGGTACGCAAATTTTAGCAATTCAGGGGACTTTTTGAGGGCTCGAGCAATATTTTCTAAAACGTATCAAAATGAAATATTTTTCAGGAGTGTTATTGGGCTTGATGGGTTTGTTTTAATATTTAATGGGCTCAAGACCTTTTAATCCTTTTAAAATGTTATTAATGCCAATTAGTGTTTTATTTAAACTCCGTAAAACCCCATCAAGCCAACCCTAAACCTAATCCTTCATTAGCAGCCGCCCCCGCCCTCATTAGCAGCATTCCCACGTCTTTTTTCAGCAGCAAGAACCTTCAACCATCGGCGCCTATTGATTATTCAAGAAAACCTCTCCCCACATCTCCGGTTTGCGTCCCGCGCGTAGATATTCAAGATTTTGTTCATTTAATCACTAAATCAAGCAATGTATCTCCTTTCGAATCATTTACACCATGTTTAGATGCTGATGTATGTGTTATTGCATGAGGAAAAAGTTTAGTCCATCTTGTAGCTTCATTTTTTGCACGGTTAACATGAAAATATATGCATACATGTGTTTGTAACTCATGTTTTTGGTTACCATCGTGCAAGGGGGCTGTTGCTCTTTGTGTTAAGGGGCAATGAACTTCAGGGACCAAGGGATTAAGGGGCTGGAGTGTCTAAGGGGCGAGCATGGAAGGCCGATCGAGGTTTAGCACCTAGACTCAGGTTGGGGGAGATTGAGGGATGTCGGCTGCGTTGTCGTGCTTGGTTTGTTACCAAACAAGGAGTTGACCCTCTTGGGTCCATGATGAGGCTACAAGAGGTCCAGGGACAGCTGGTTGTGTTTAAGGAATTGGTTGAAGGAGTTAGGCTTAGGGGTAGCTCGATGTCTTGTTGCGGCGTGGCTTTGGGAGGGAAGTGACGCACGGGGCTGGTGCTTTGGGCAGTGGGGTTAGCTTGGGTCACTCCAGAGAGCCTTTTGGGTTCGAACATGGTCCCAGTATAGCTGGTTAGGTGCTGGTCCGCGTGGTTTCGATCTAGGATCGAAGGTGTAGGACATTTGGTCTTGAGTTATCACGTGCACTAAAATTCCATCAGCGTTTCGGGGTTATTTTGGGGGTCATAAGTAGGCTGGAATAAGTGTTTTTTAGGATGGACATGTAGGTTTAAGTAATATTTCGAGTTGGGAAAATTTTGGTTAAAATTCGGGTTGATTCGAGTTAAAGTCGGGTCCCCGATCCAAGTTTTAAAACGAATCAATTAAGTTTTTAATGTGCTCGAATTCACGTCTAAGAAATACTTTTAAATATGTTTCGAGATGTCTTAAGGAGTTTCGTAAGTTTCGGGTCAAAATTTTGAGGTCCAGGTTTCAAATGGTCATTTTGGGGTTCCAGGGACAAAATAGGTTATTTTGCACTCGGGGCGGGTTTTTAGTCCTGGAAGCATCCTTAGCACAAATTTATCATGTTTTTAAATGTTTACACATAATTTTTATGATTTTTATGTAATGATGAAAAATACGATTCATGCTTGGTTTTAAGGAAAAATTATGTATATGCATGATTTTATTAAATGATGAATATGATGACATGTTTTGAATGATGGGAGTTGGTTGTGACTAATACGATGACACGATGACATGTAAGGCAAGGGCTCAGTGGACGAGTAATGTAGAGGCCAAAATCAGTGCACGTAAGACCCGTGCATTTATTTAAATTGTTAAATTATTTATTTAAGTTTAGAATTATTTTTAACGATGCATGATTTATAAATTGGCATTATTTTAAATTATTTATGTTTATGTGATGCACGTTAAAAGGTTTTCTTGAGTTTTTTATTTCTGACGATTATTCGATGCGGGATCGGGGAAATGAGGCCCGCGACGATTTGAGCGATTTGTAAAATATGATATTTTATTTCAAGTCAAGAAAGCGGCATTTAAAATTATTTATTAAGTTTCTAGAATTTTTAAATCCTAATTTAATTTATAGGTAATTTTAAGGTTTTATACTTTTAAAGTTTATCAATTGTGTATTTTATTTTAATTAGGAGATTTTTGGTAAATTAGTGTGGATTAACATTTAATTAGCTTGTTAATTATTAATTAAACAAATTGTATTCCCTTATTTTATCTAAAACTCAAGCACACCCCTCTTACACACACACCTTCACGTTACACACACACACAAAGCCTCTTGCAATTTCATTTCAGTTTTGTGAAGATAACTTGTAGGGTTTTTAGGCTCTTTCTTCAGCAGCCACACCTCCACCCTTCCCCCTCAAAAATTTCAGCAATTCACGTCCATTTTCCTTCAAGAAATCATGCTGTAACTCGTCCCGGATCGGTCCCTCGCATCTCTCTCCTTCGGTATCGTCGTATCGTGAGTTTTAAATATCAAAGGCATGCATAATCTTTTAATTTTTGCATCGATCTTGTCTTAGTAAGTATTTTTATGCGTATTGTATGCAAAATCCATGTATGTTGTGCAAACGTTTGAGCAAAAATGTTTTGAAACAATTTTGGATCAAAATTTTAGATCTCAAAACCGAGTCTGCTGTCTTTTCGAGTACTATGAATTTTTGGTCGACTTTCTGGAAAAACTTTCAACATATAAAACGTAGTAATTTTCTATTCGATTTGACTGTAAATTCGTAATTTTTGGACAAGATAAGAGTGAGTTATGATCATTCTCGTGTGACTGCTCAAACTGTACAAAAATGTGTTTTTGAGAATTTTCGGGTTGCAGGTTTTGTTGGAACTGGGCGGCACCCGAGCGGTAAGATCTTACCACCAGAGCGCCAGGCCTTCTTGATGGGCATGCTCGAGCGGTAATATCTTACCGCCCGAGCGCCAGATATTTTTGAATTTTTTTTAAAAAATATTGTTTTAGCATGTGCAATAGTCATCCAAACGTTATCCAATGAAGCCCTCAATGCTATGTAAGTATGTTCGACGTGCAAAAGAAAATATTTTATGTTTTTGAGGTATGCTAATTGTTTCGGGACCAATTATGAACGGGTTTGGAAATCGGGGGAACGTGCCTGGGGACCTCTCCACCCAGGTAAAGTATGACCGGGTTTTTATCAGGAATGAATAGCGGCAAAGTATGACCAGGGACCAATCCACCCAGTAAAGTATGATCGAGGATCTTATGTATGTGGTAGTGGACATCCTTGCCAGCCCAAGTACTGTGGTTTAGTCTGATGGTCACTTGCTGATAGGACTCGTTTTTACGTGTTTTTAGTGTTGGTTTTGAGTCGCATTCATGCATCATATTAGTTTGTTTAGTTTAATTTTGCATCTTTTTAGCATTATTTAGCATTTGACTGACCTCGTGTATTTTGTGGTGATTTTGTAGGAATTGAACCAAAGAGTGGGAGAAACTTTGGCATAATGTCGAAGAGGATTCGCTAGGGCAGTCAAAAGTGACCGCCCCAGCGAGCATTGTGGTCTGGCCGAGGATTATTTTGCGCAAGTGTCTCGCTAGGGCGGTCAAAAGTGACCGCCCCAGCGAAACCAGGGACATGCTCGAGGAAGCTTATTCGAGGACCTCTCGCTAGGGCGGTCAAAATATACCGCCCTAGCGAGAAGCGAGATTGAGAAAGATTTGTTTCCAAATTTCTAGGGACTCTATCCTACACCATAACCTAACACACGAGAGCAGCAGCCGTTTTTCATCTTTTATCAGACTTTTCATCATTTTTCTTGGAGAGGAGGCTAGGAGCAAAGGAGATTTCGAAGATCTCGAGATTTCCACGCGTCGTGGCCGTCATCCATCGTCATCTTTAGTATTTTCATTATTCAGTATTTATTTCTTACATTAATTGTTGGTTTTTATCATGAATTTCAGTAGCTAAATTCTAGATTTGTTGGGATTTGAGGGGATCCTACCCCGTACTCGGTGTTTAACATTATTTCTCGACGTTTTTATTAGTGATTTGTTTGTGCTATTGTTATTTCTTGTTTCAATCGAAGCCTAGCTAACTTCCTTTGATGATTTCATGTTGTTGATGAGTTCGATAGAATAGTTAACAATACGATCAAATAGTATAAACCACGGATTTACAATTTTAGTAGATATACGGAATTGGGTACGTGTCGATAGTGATAGTTCACCCGAATGAAAGCTAGTGGATTCCATAGAATGTAATGCAATCTTGAACTGTTAATTATTTGAGGACACCTGAGTACTGCATGTTTTTGATTAGTATTAATATAGCTCGACAGAGTATATTAATTAGTCTAGGGAATTCCGTCGAACACACGAGTAAAAGTCGAGTGTGATTATTTAAACACGAGTTGTAGGTGAATTGCTAATTCCCAACAAATTCATTTCTCATTTGATTTAATCCAAATTAATCATTGCGTTCTTGAGTACGTTTTCTTTGCATTTTAATTATTTTAGTTGTTTAATTTACATTAGTTTAATCATCAACTCATTTTATCGTTGCTAAAGAAATTTTACTTGAAAATAAAAATAGTGTAACGCAGTCCTTGTGGAACGATACTCGTATTCACTTACGTTTATTATAACTTGACTATCGTGCACTTGCGATATTTAAATCGAGCTTTCATTTATAAAATAAATTTTGGGATTATTCACTGTGCAAGTTTTGCTCGATCAAGTTTTTGGCGCCGTTGCCGGGGACTGTTGATTCACAATTTTTTATTTTTCATTTAAATTCTTTAGTATTATTTATGTTATTGTTATTTGATACTCTCATTGTGTTGCAGATTTTTCTTGTGGTGCATGCGAAGATCACTCGAGTTTAAGCTTGAGCTTTTTGACCCCGAGATCGAACGCACAGCTAGACGTCGACTACAGCAGCAAAGAGCGAAGGAAAGAATGGAAGGCGATCAACAAAGAGAGGAGCCAAGGCGTATACCGATGTTGGATTATGCACAGCCGTCTCTTGATGGAGCACGTCCAAGCATCGTAAGACCAGTCATCCGAGCTAATCAATTTGAGATCAAGCCAGCTATCATTCAGATGATTCATAACACTGTCCAATTTGGGGAAAGTGCACTTGACGACCCTAATTCTCATATAGCTGACTTTCTTGAAATTTGTGATACTTTTAAGTTTAATGGCGTGTCTGATGACGCTGTTCGTTTGCGTTTATTTCCATTTTCACTGAGAGATAAAGCTAAGTCGTGGTTAAACTGTTTTCCTGTAGGGTCTATTACTACATGGGAAGATATGGCAAAGGCGTTCTTGATCAAGTACTTTCCTCCGTCGAAGACTATGAAGCTCAGAGCCGACATTACTACTTTTGCTCAATATGAGCAAGAGTCACTTTACGAGGCATGGGAGCGCTACAAGGACTTGTTGAGGAGATGTCCACACCATGAGCTGCCTCTTGGGTTAGTTGTTCAAACTTTCTACTACGGTCTGCTTACTCCTAACCGTACTATGATAGATGCTGCTGCCTGTGGTAACTTACTGAGAAAGATGGCGGAGGAAGGATATGAGTTATTGGAGGAGATGGCTGCTAGTAGCTATCATCCTCAGTCTGATAGGCAGAGACGAGGTGCTGGAGTTAATCAAGTTAATGATTTGTCGGCGGTTTCAGCACAGTTAGAGGCTTTGAATAGAAAGATTGATGGGATGAGCATGAGTGGGTCGGCTATGCGTCTGCAAGAAATTTTCTGTGATAAGTGTGGGGGTGAGCATGATGTGCAGGATTGCCAAGATGGCAATCCATTCTATGTGCCTGAGGGAGCACCGGTAAAACAAGTGGGATTCCAGAACCGTCCTAGAAATGACCCTTACTCGAACACATATAATCCGGGATGGAGGAATCACCCAAACTTTTCATGGGGAGGTCAAAACAACCAACATCGCCAACAAAGAGGTCCACCATATGTGATGCACCAAGGATTCAAGCCAGAACCGTCTCGGGAGGAGAAGTCCGATTTAGAGCAAATGATGACTAAATTTATTTCTGCAACAGAGACGAGATTTCAGAACCAAGATGCATCCATATAGGGGTTAAAGAATCAAATTGGACAATTGGCTAAGTTGATTGCTAATAGGGAGCAAGGAACTTTACCAAGCAACACGGAAACTAACCCAAGAGAACATGTGAAGGCGGTGGAATTGCGTAGTGGAAAAACACTCGGGTCTAATGAGGAGAAGACCAAGCACGGTGAGGATGAGGTGAAAAATCGAGGAGGTAAGTCTTCTAACTCTACATCTACACCTATTGCACATAATAAAATTGTTATCCCTCCACCTTTTCCTGCAGCAATGAAGAAAGCTAAATTAGATGCACAATTTGGTAAATTTCTTGAGATATTTAAAAAATTGCATATTAACATTCCTTTTGCTGATGTTTTATTGAATATGCCAAGTTATGCAAAATTCTTGCAAGATATCTTAGCAAATAAGCGGAAGCTAGAAGATCATATGACAGTGAATTTGACCGAAAATTGCTCCGCTTTAGTTCAAAACAAGATGCCTCCGAAGCAAAAAGATCCAGGGAGTTTCTTGATACCTTGCATTATTGGTGACATTAATTTTCATAAAGCTCTATGTGATCTTGGTGCGAGTATTAATCTGATGCCTTTTTCTGTGTTTAGGAGACTGGGATTAGGTGAACACAAGCCAACTAGGATGTCATTGCAGCTGGCTGACAGATCTGTCAAGTATCCACGTGGGATTATCGAAGATGTTCTGGTGAAAGTGGATAAGTTTATTTTTCCTGCAGACTTTGTGGTACTTGACATGGAGGAAGATTTAGAGATGCCTTTAATCCTAGGGAGACCGTTTCTGGCTACAGGGAAAGCACTGATTGATGTTGAGGAGGGGAAATTGAGACTAAGAGTTGGAGAAGAAGAAATTATTTTTGATGTTTTCAATACTCTCAAGCACACAATGCACAATGATAGTTGCTTTCGTATTGATGTCTTGGATTCGCTTGTTTGTGATTTTGTGCAGGATGAATTGAAAGAACCATTGGAGGCCACTCTCACTACTGAAAAGCAGGAGGACGAGCTAGACGAGGAAAATATGGAGATGGTAGCTCATTTGAATGCCATTCCACCTTGGAGAAAGCAAGTGAGGCTTAGACTAGAGGAATTGGGAGACAGAAAAGATTTAATGCCTCAAAAGTCAAGCCTAGAAGAGCCACCTACTTTGGAGCTCAAACCATTACCTCCACATCTCAAGTACGTATATCTAGGAGAAAATAATAAATTGTCTGTTATTATTTCCTCTTCTTTGACAGATGATACGGAGAGTAAGCTCTTGGGAGTCCTCAAGGAGCATAAAGGAGCGTTCGCTTGGAAGGTTTCGGACATAAAAGGGATAAGTCCTTCGATCTGCATGCACAAAATTCTGATGGAAGATAAATACTCACCTCTAGCACAACCACAAAGGAGACTCAATCCAAATATGCAAGAGGTAGTAAAAGCTGAAACAATTAAACTTCTGGATGCAGGTATTATCTATCATATCTCTGATAGTGCGTGGGTAAGTCCTGTACAATGTGTGCCTAAAAAGGGTGGGATTACTGTTATTGCTAATGAAAAAAATGAGTTGATTCCTACTAGAACTATTACGGGTTGGCGTGTATGCATAGATTATAGGAAATTGAATGATGCAACCCGTAAAGATCACTTTCCCTTGCCATTTATCGATCAAATGATTGAACGATTAGCAGGTCATGAATTTTATTGCTTTTTAGATGGATATTCGGGATACAATCAAATCACAATTGCACCTGAGGACCAAGAGAAAACTACTTTCACTTGCCCTTATGGTACTTTTGCGTTTAGGCGTATGCCCTTTGGTTTATGCAATGCACCTGCAACATTTCAAAGATGCATGACCGCTATCTTTCATGACATGACTGAAAATTTCCTTGAAATCTTTATGGATGACTTCTCTATTTTTGGCTCCTCATTTAATGAATGTTTAGAGAATTTGAACTTTGTGTTAGTTAGATGTGAGGAGAGCAATTTGGTGTTGAATTGGGAGAAGTGTCATTTTATGGTTCAAGAGGGGATTGTGTTAGGACACAAGGTATCGGAGAATGGAATTGAGGTTGACAAAGCCAAGGTGGAAGTAATCAAAAACTTACCCCCACCTTCATCAATAAAAGGAGTTATAAGTTTCCTAGGGCATGCTGGTTTTTATAGGCGTTTCATTAAAGATTTTTCCAAAATTGCTAAACCTTTATCCTCTTTGTTGATGAAAGATGCTGAATTTAATTTTGATTCTACTTGTCTGCATGCATTCGAGATACTCAAGGAAAGCTTGGTGACAGCACCTGTTCTGACTGTCCTTGATTGGAAGCTACCGTTTGAGGTGATGTGCGATGCTAGTGATACAGCTGTTGGTGCGGTGCTGGGTCAAAGGAAGAACAAGGTATTTCATACCATCTACTATGCAAGTAAGACTTTAAATGATGCTCAATTGAATTACGCTACTACTGAAAAGGAATTGCTTGCTATAGTATTTGCTTTCGACAAATTTCATTCATACCTTGTTCTATCTAAAGCAACTGTGTATACAGATCATTCTGCCCTAAAATACTTGCTTGCTAAGAAAGATGCGAAACCTAGGTTAATTAGGTGGATTTTATTATTGCAAGAATTTGATCTCGAAATTCGAGATAAAAAGGGTGTGGAAAATGTAGTTGCTGACCACCTGTCTAGGCTTGAGCATGTTAGAATTAAGGGCAGTGACGATGATATTGATGACTGGTTTCCTGATGAACAATTGCTTGAGGTAAATGCGTACCCTTGGTATGCCGATTTTGCAAATTTTCTTGTCACTGGCACACCTCCACCTAATTTATTGTTTCACCAAAGAAAGAAATTCTTTTCAGACGTGAAATATTATTTTTGGGAGGAACCGTTCTTGTTTAAGATTTGTGCAGACTCCATGATAAGAAGATGTGTGGCGGAGGAGGAAACCAATCAAATTCTGAACCATTGTCATGACCGTGAGGTAGGTGGTCACTTTGGACCCATACGGACGGCATCTAAGGTACTTGAATGTAGCTTCTATTGGCCAACTCTTTTTAAGGATGCTCGTTTGTATGTTCTCAATTGTGATAGATGCCAATACACAGGTAATATTTCCAACCGTCATGAGATGCCTTTAAATAACATTATTGAGTGTGAAATAGTTGATGTGTGGGGAATTGATTTTATGGGTTCTTTTCCTGCGTCTTTTGCAAAGAAATTTATTCTGGTGGCAGTGGAGTATGTATCTAAATGGGTGGAGGCAGAGGCTTGTGCCACTAATGATGCACAAGTGGTGTTAAAATTTTTGAAGAAACATATTTTTAATCGATTTGGTGCACCACGTGCAATCATAAGTGATGGTGGCACCCATTTTTGCAACAAAATTTTTGATCAACTGTTGGGCAAATATGGTGTCACCCACAAGGTTTCCACTCCATACCATCCCCAAACTAGTGGACAAGTTGAAGTATCCAATCGAGAAATTAAGAGGATTTTAGAGAAGATGGTTAATGTGAATAGGAAGGACTGGTACATTCGGTTAGATGATGCTTTGTGGGCGTATCGTACTGCTTTTAAAACACCTATAAGCACTACACCATATAGGTTGCTTTTTGGTAAAGCATGTCATCTACCAGTCGAATTAGAGCATAGAGCATATTGGGCGACCAAAGCACTAAACTTTGATTTTGCCTCTTGCAGGTGAAAAACGATTGCTGCAGTTGAATCAGTTAGATGAGTTTCGGGGAAGAGCTTATGATCTTGCGCTATCTTACAAGGAACGCACCAAACGAGCCCATGACAAACACATTATAAGAAGGGAATTCAAAGTGGGTGAAGCGGTGTTGGTATACAACTCTCGATTACGACTCTTTCCGGGCAAGCTAAAGTCAAGGTGGTCAGGACCATTCACTATAGCCAAGGTGTTCCCATCAGGTGCAGTGGTGTTGCATGATGGCAAGGATGGGACATTTACTGTGAACGCTCAAAGGTTGAAGCACTATATCGGTGGCACAATTGAGCCACAAATTGGAGTCACTCGGCTCCATGACAGTCATTGAGGACATGGGTGAAGAGTCGAGCTCTAGACTATAAATTGAGAACTACTTCTACTCCTTATTTTGATTTTGATTATATTTTTTTTTAGTAATTAATCGCATCATTTGCATTTAGGTTGTTGCATGGCATTGCATTCAAATTTTTTTCCCGAACACTTCTTTTGCGAAAACGTCTCTCCAGGGCGGGCAAAATATACCGCCCTAGCGAGTCGCGCAGATTAAAAATTTTTCTCCCCGAAAACTTCTCGCTCGGGCGGTCAACTTTGACCGCCCTAGCGAGTCGCACAGATTAACAAAAATTTTTTTCCGAAAACTTCTCGCTTGATTTGGGCATCGACACTTCCGGACGGCCACCTACACCCGCATACCCGCCACCCTTCCAGTTTCAGTACAATTATCATATGTCCCCAGCAGCTGAAGAGGGAGTTCCACCGCCGGAGAATGAGGAGGAGGATGATTTCTGATCAGGGGAGTTTACTGTTTCCCCTTTCTTTTTATTTTGCATATTCTGTCTTTGCCTTCACATTCATGAGTTTTTATGTTTTGAGTGTTTGTTTCGTTTTGTGCAATGAGGGCATTGCACAACTCTAGTATGAGGGGGTAGATTGTTATGTTTTCTTAGTTAATTGGTTTTAAATTCGTAGCATTTCTTTTGTTTGGTGGAGTTTATATTACTTTGGTGGTGTCAATTTTCAGTTAGGGGAGTTTATTTGGTGTTGTTAGTATTGCTTGTGTTGAGTTGGTTGTTTTTAGTCCGTTATAGTATTGCATGTTTGGTGTCGTTTATGGTGAGAAGACATAGTGTATGAGCCAATGATGATGTTGAATTGATAGTATACAAAAGTATTGATTGGGTCACCTCATGAATGGTACTCTTGATTGTTAAAGCATGAATTTTGGCACAAAGTTGAACTTTTTGAGCACATATGTGTGGGGACTAGAATTTTGTAGGAATAATGGTGAAATTTGAAGGTTTTGTGTGGTTAACTTGAAAGGCATCATTTATGAGTTGATTTAGCATGTAAACCCGTGAAAATAAGTCACTAATTGGGACCTTGAATGAGAACATGTGATTTGCCTTGAACTTTACATATACCCCCTTTTTCAATGCACTGAATTAAAATATCATACTCCTAACCAGCTGTAATCCAAAGTATATATTCTTAGCCTAGGGAGTACACGTGTGGAAATTGTGCATCAAAAAAGAATATATATATATCGAAAAAGAAAAAAATTGGTGGAGATGTAAGGTGAGGGGGAGTCGAAATAAAAGGAATGAAATTCTATTCCTGGGCTAAAAGTTGGAGATGTAAGGAGATGAGAAAGTCAGACGAAAAGTCTTGACGATTGCACAATGAAAATGATCGGTGTACTCCCGACTGTTAGCCACTTGAGCTTATATTCCTTCTTTTCGACACCCTTCTCTGCACTTAAGAATCGAATAAAGTTCAAATTATGGTTAGTGATAAATGGACACGGGGGTGCATGCTAGTGAGACTTGTATTGAAGTGCTAATTGAGTGACTCGCATGATCGGATGATTGATCTATTTGAAGTAGGAATGACTAGACCCATCATGACACACACACACGTTCAAATTAGTGTCGAGATTTATGTGTAGATGAGAATGAGTATTCGTTTGTGATTTGACTTGATTATGATTTGTATGTGGGAAAGTTCACTGAGGCATGAGCATAAAAGTGTTAACTCACCATTGACATTTACTTGTGTTGGTTATTTCTTGTGTGATTATTTTGTGTTTGTTGTGTTTGTTTAGAATCTCGTGCTTTAACCTATTTTGCTCGAAGGCGAGCAAAAGGTTAGTATGAGGGGGTTGATAGGACTCGTTTTTACGTGGTTCAGTGTTGGTTTTGAGTCGCATTCATGCATCATATTAGTTTGTTTAGTTTAATTTTGCATCTTTTTAGCATTATTTAGCATTTGACTGACCTCGTGTATTTTGTGGTGATTTTGTAGGAATTGAACCAAAGAGTGGGAGAAACTTTGGCATAATGTCGAAGAGGATTCGCTAGGGCGGTCAAAAGTGACCGCCCCAGCGAGCATTGTGGTCTGGCCGAGGATTATTTTGCGCAAGTGTCTCGCTAGGGCGGTCAAAAGTGACCGCCCCAGCGAAACCAGGGACATGCTCGAGGAAGCTTATTCGAGGACCTCTCGCTAGGGCGGTCAAAATATACCGCCCTAGCGAGAAGCGAGATTGAGAAAGATTTGTTTCCAAATTTCTAGGGACTCTATCCTACACCATAACCTAACACACGAGAGCAGCAGCCGTTTTTCATCTTTTATCAGACTTTTCATCATTTTTCTTGGAGAGGAGGCTAGGAGAAAAGGAGATTTCGAAGATCTCGAGATTTCCACGCGTCGTGGCCGTCATCCATCGTCATCTTTAGTATTTTCATTATTCAGTATTTTATTTCTTACATTGATTGTTGTTTTTTATCATGAATTTCAGTAGCTAAACTCTAGATTTGTTGGGATTTGAGGGGATCCTACCCCGTACTCGGTGTTTAACATTATTTCTCGACGTTTTTATTAGTGATTTGTTTATGCTATTGTTATTTCTTGTTTCAATCGAAGCCTAGCTAACTTCCTTTGATTATTTCATGTTGTTGATGAGTTCGATAGAATAGTTAACAATACGATCAAATAGTATAAACCACGGATTTACAATTTTAGTAGATATACGGAATTGGGTACGTGTCGATAGTGATAGTTCACCCGAATGAAAGCTAGTGGATTCCATAGAATGTAATGCAATCTTGAACTGTTAATTATTTGAGGACACTTGAGTACTGCATGTTTTTGATTAGTATTAATATAGCTCGACAGAGTATATTAATTAGTCTAGGGAATTCCGTCGAACGCACGAGTAAAAGTCGAGTGTGATTATTTAAACACGAGTGGTAGGTGAACTGCTAATTCCCAACAAATTCATTTCTCATTTGATTTAATCCAAATTAATCATTGCGTTCTTGAGTACGTTTTCTTTGCATTTTAATTATTTTAGTTGTTTAATTTACATTAGTTTAATCATCAACTCATTTTATCGTTGCTAAAGAAATTTTACTTGAAAATAAAAATAGTGTAACGCAGTCCTTGTGGAACGATACTCGTATTCACTTACGTTTATTATAACTTGACTATCGTGCACTTGCGATATTTAAATCGAGCTTTCATTTATAAAATAAATTTTGGGATTATTCACTTTGCAAGTTTTGCTCGATCACTTGCTTTGAAACATATCTCTACGCAAAATGATGATGATTATGTATAATCATGTGTGTATAATGCAAGTATGTTTATGAAAAGTTTTACGATATGATGAAACGTCTATGTTTATGTAAGTACGTTCTAGTTTAAGTATGTACGCTCTACTTTAAAATGCATATGGTTATATTAAGTATTATTTGTTATTCTCAGTTTATACATGTTGAGTCTTTAGACTCACTAGACTTGATCGATGCAGGTGAGGACGTGTCTGAGGAGGCAAAAGGTGGGGACCAGTGAGTCGGCTCGGACTGCGCGGAGGCTAAACCGAAAGACCGCTTATGTTTTCAAGAATTTGCAAGCATGTTAATTTAGTTACTCTGATTTTATGAAATTATTTTACGATGTTTAAAGAGTACCTTTTTGGCAAACATTTTTTGTAATCGTTTTTATTTCAAATATTTTAGACGAGTAGTTTATTTTTATCACAATTTGAAAGATTATTATTTATTTAAGAAATTTTTTATTTTTCTGCAAATTTTAAGTACTTCAAAATATGGTACATCACAGTTGGTATCATAGCAGTGTTATTGTAAAGGGTTATGCCTACTGCCGGTTGCGAGAAGCTTACGAAGTCATACCTCAAGTCTGTAAGTTTTAATGTTTTAAATTCTTTCATGTAGTAAGCATCAAGTCATGATTTCAGCATGTACATGTTTAAAGCTAGAATTACGTGCATCTTATGATATATATATTATGTTCATGCATGTTGGGTTTACGTGTTGGTAAATATTGGAACAGTATGTCTCCTAGACGTATGGTTGCCCGTGGAGCAATGAATGAGAATAGAGGAGCTTAAAACGAGGAGACGGCCACTCCTCCTCGTCCACACCCAGATATGCAGGCTCAGATGCTTGCAGGGATGACTTAGTTCTTCGCACAATTTGCGGGGAACCATGCTGCCGTAGATACAGGAGGGAGGCCCAGACCAGAGGTGGTATATGAGAGGTTCAGAAGGATGGTCCCAAAAGAGTTCTTGGGGAATACTGACCCGATGATAGCTGAGGGATGGATTAAGTCCATCGAGGTGATTTTCGCTTTCATGGAACTGCAGGATGCTGACAGAGTTAGATGTGCCACCTTTTTATTGAAAGGGGACGCCAGGATATTGTGGGAGAGCGTGTCTGTGTCAGTGAATTTGCAGACCCTGTCTTGGGATAGTTTCAAGGAAGTCTTCTACTCCAAGCACTTCACTAAAGAAGTACGCTCCTGACTGACCAAGGAATTTATGATGTTGCGACAGGGAGACAGCTGCGTAGCAAAATTTGTAAGGAATTTTGAGAGGGGGTGTCACTTCGTGCACCTAATTGTGAATGATGCTCGGGAGAAGCTACGACATTTCATTGATGGTTTACGGCTGATCTTGCGCAGTGATGTTTGAGTGGCTGGTCCTACTACTTGTACTGTTGTCGTGTCGAGAGCCTTCGCGGCAGATCAGGACTAGAAAGACATCGAGAATGACAGGCAAGGCAAGAGGCCCTATCAGGCGCCCCAACAACAGCAGCAACAGTAACAGTATTTCAAAAGGCCTTTCCAGGGACATCAGGGAAAGAGGCCGTTCCATGGACCGCCGAAAAGCAAAGGTCCTATTCAGCAACAGAAGGCTCCTCAGAAACCTGGTGAGTACCTATCGTGCCCGAAATGCAACCGTCATCATATGGGGCAGTTTTTATGGGGCTCGGGAAAATGCTTCAAGTTTGGAGCCAGTAATCACATGTGAAGGACTGCCAACAATGGAGGCAGCCAACTCAGGGGAGAGTGTTCGCCATGCTTGCCGAGAAGGCGAACCCCGACACGACCCTACTAACTGGAAATATCTTTATAAAGAGAGTAGCCACGAAGGTCTTGTTAGATTACGGGACCACTCACTCTTTAATCTCAGAGACGTTCGCTAATTATTTGGATGTCGAGTCCATTGGATTCGACGTGAACTACTCCGTGACAGTCTTATAGGGGGAGGAGTTATCAGCAACTAGCATGGTCAGAGATATCGTTCTTGAACTACAGGGCCACCTAGTTTATGCCGACCTGATTGTGTTGCCCATCCCAGAATTTGATGTCATTTTAGGTATGGATTGGCTGACGAAGAACAGAGTTCTAATTTATTTTCAGGAAAGATCAGTGTTGGTAAGACTGTTGGACATGGAGAAATTTGTTTTTGAGACAGACAGATGGAGGAGTTTCCCTTGCATGATCTCTTGCATACAAACACAGAGACTTATTCATAAGCTGTGTCAGGAATTATTGGCCAGTATTATTTCAACACCTAACATACCCACCCCGTCGAAATCTGACGTACCAGTTGTTAGAGAATTTCCTGATGTTTTTCTGATGATGTCACAAGCCCTCCACCAGGTGGAGTTTGCCATTGACCTTGTGCCAAGCACCCTGCCAATCCCTAATGCACCGTACTGTTTAGCTCCAGCTGAGATGTTAGAACTCATACAGAAAATTCAGGAGCTCCTAGATAAAGAATTCATCCGCCCTAGTTTCTCACCATGGGGCGCACCCATGCTCTTCGTAAAGAAGAAAGATGGGAGCATGAGGTGTTGTATCGATTACCGAGAACTGAACAAGGTAACGATCAAAAATAAATACCCACTACCAAGGATCAAGGACTTGTTCGATCAGTTGAAGGGAGCTACAATGTTCTCTAAGATAGATCTACGATCTGGGTCTCATCAATTGAAGGTAAAAGACGCATATTTTCATAAGAAAGCCTTCAGAACCAGATATGGGAAGTACGAGTTCTTAGTGATGCCGTTTGGACTGACGAATGCTCCAGCGATTTTTATGGACCTCATGAATCGAGTATTTCAGCCCTACCTAGATCAGTTCGTTATAGTGTTCATTGACGACATTCTTATATACTCGAAAAATAATGAGGAGCACAATCAGCATTTGGGTAGAGTTTTGCAGGTCTTGCAGAGTTGCAAGTTGTTCGCAAAATTCAGTAAGTATGAATTCTGGTTGGTGAAAGTAGAATTTTTGGGTTATATAATATCTAGCCGTGGTATTGAGTTGGATTCAGCTAAAGTGGCAGCAGTTAAATATTGGGTTGAGCCGAAGAACGCATCAGAAATCCGTAGTTTCCTAGGCTTGACAGGATAATACAGGAAATTTATACAGGGGTTTTCCTCAATTGCAGTGTCACTCACTTCATTAACCAAGAAGAATGGTAAATTTGTATTGACTGAAAGATGTCAGAAGAGCTTTGATACTTTGAAGCAAGCTCTTATCACAGCGCCAATGTTAGCCATGCCAGCAGGGCAAGGCAATTTTGTGCTATACATCGATGCTTCTAAGCTCGGGTTAGGCGCATTATTGATTCAGCACAGTTGGGTTATAGCTTATGCCTCCAGACACTTGAAAGTGTATGAGAAGAACTACCCGAATCATGATCTCGACTTAGCTGACGTTGTCTTTGCATTGAAGATATGGAGACAATTTGTACTGTGAGAACTGTCAGATATTCACTGATCACAAGAGTCACAAGTACTTCTTCACATAGAAAGAGCTGAATATGAGACAAAGACGGTGGTTGGAGTTGGTAAACTATGATTGTGAAATTAGCTACCATCTAGGGAAAGCTAATGTTGTGGCAGATGCTTTGAGCAGGAAAGTAGCAGTCGTTTGCACAGTTGTCAGCGCAGAGATCTCTTCAGTCAGAGATTCAGAGTTTTGGCTTAGAAGTATATCCTAAGGACACAGCTCCCAAGTTGTCTAATATGACTAGTCCAGTATTCTTTGCTAGACCAAATCCATAGAGGCCAGCCTCGGATGAGCAGTTACGGAAATGGAGACCGAAGCGTGAGGCCAAGGGCAGTGTACTCTACACAGTGTCCAATGGTATTCTGAAGTACAGAGGAAGGATGTGGGTGCCTAGTGTTGATTCGATCAGAGAGGATATTTTGACAGAGGCACATGCATCTCCGTATTCCGTGCATCCAGGGGGTACAAAGATGTACAAGGATTTGCAGATGCTGTATTGATGGCAAGGTATGAAGCGAGACATCTGCCGATTTGAATCTGAATGTCTCACTTGTCAGCAAGTTAAAGCAGAGCATCAGAGGCCAGCAAGTATGCTTAAGCCGCTCCCTATTCCCGAGTAGAAATGAGAGAATATCACCATGGATTTTGTTGTTGGTTTGTCGAGGCCAATCAGAGGATCAAATGCCATTTGGATTATAGTGGATCGAATTACTAAGTCGGCACACTTCTAGCTAGTAAAGACGACTTTCTCCATGACGCAGTATGCGGAGCTCTACATCCAGGAGATAGTCCGATTGCATGGAATTCCAGTTTCTATTGTGTCCGACAGGGACCCGAGATTTACATCGTCCTTTTGGATTAGTTTACATGCAGCCATGGGGACATTCCACACTTAGACAGATGGCCAGTCTGAGCGAGTGATTCAGATATTGGAAGATCTGTTGCGAGCTTTTGTGATCGATTTCCATGAGAATTGGGAATCAAAACTACCTCTAGTGGAGTTTACCTACAACAACAACTTTCAATCATCTATAGTTATGGCTCCCTATGAAGCACTGTTTGGAAGGAAGTGTAGATTGCTGATTCATTAAGATGAAGTAGGTGAGAGATCAAATTTGGCCCAGAGATTGTTCAGCTGACTGCAGATATAGTGGTCAAGATCCGAGACAGGATGAAGACCGCCCAGAGTCGTCAAAATAGCTATGCTGACAAGAGGATTAGAGATCTCGAATTTGCCGTAGGAGATAACGTATTCGTGAAGATAGCACCTATGAAGGGTGTTATGAGGTTTTGGGGGAGAGGCAAGTTGAGTCCGAGATTTATCAAGCCATTCGAAATTCTTGACAGAGTTGGGACACTAACTTATCATGTAGCCCTACCACCGAATTTGACAGGAGTACACAACGTATTCCACGTCTCGATACTGAGGAAGTATATAGAAAATCCTTCGCATGTTTTGAGTTTTGAGCCGTTGCAATTGGCTCCAGACCTGTCATATGAGGAAAGACTTGTCGAAATCCAAGACAGACAGGAGCAGAGACTTCGGAACAAAGTGACCAGGTTGGTCAAAGTCCGGTGGCTGAATCAATCAGTGGAGGAGGCCACTTGGGAGGTCGAGGCAGATATGAGAACTCGCTACCCGGAGTTGTTTGATAAGATTCAATTTTGAGGACGAAATTTATTTAAGTGGGGGAGGAACTGTAGAACTCAAAATCTGTACACCTAAAACCCATACATTTATTTAAATTCTTAAATTATTTATTTAAGTTTAGAATGATTTTTAAAGATGCATGATTTATGAATAGACATTATTTTAAATTATTTATGTTTATGTGATGCAAGTTAAAATGTTTTCTTGAGTTTCATATTTCAGGCGATTATTCGATGCGGGATACGGGAAATGAGATCGGCGAAGATTTGGGCGATTTGTAAAATGTGATTTTTTTTTCATGTCAAGAAAGTGGCTTTTTAAATGATTTATTAAGTTTCTAGCATTTTTAAATTCAAATTTAATTTATTAGGTGATTTTAAGGTTTTGAACTTTTAAAATTTATCAATTGTGTATTTTATTTTAATTAGGGGATTTTTTTGTAAATTAATGTGGATTAACATTCAATTATCTTGTTAATTATTGATTAAGAAAATTTTATTCCCTTAATTTTTCTAAAACTCACGCACACACCCCTTACACACACACCTTCACGTTACACACACACACACACACACACAAAGTCTCTTGCAATTTCATTTTAGTTTTGTGAAGAGAAATTGTACGTTTCTTAGTCTCTTTCTTCAGCAGCTACACCTCTACCCTTCCCCTTCAATAATTTCAGCAATTCACGTCCATTTTCATTCAAGAAATCGAGCCACAACTCGTCTCGGATCGGCCCTCTCAGCTCTCCGCTTCGGTATCGCCGTAACGTGAGTTTTAATGATCAAAGGCATGTATAATATTTATTTTTGCATCGATCTTGTTGTAATAAGTATTTTGATTCATATTGTATGCAAAATCCATGTATGTTGTGCACAAGTTTGAGCAAAAATGTTATGGAACAATTTTGGACCAAAATTTTAGATCTCAAAATCGAGTCTGCTGTCATTTCGAGTACTTTGAATTTTCGGTCTACTTTTTGGAAAGACTTTCAACATATTAAACGTATTACTTTTTGATATCTTCGATTTGATAGTAAATTCGTAATTTTTGTACAAGAGATGAGTGAGTTATGATCATTCTTTTTTGAGTGCCAAACTGTGGAAAAATTTGTTTTTGAGGATTTTTTAGTTGCAGGTTTTGTTGGAACTTGGCGGCGACCGAGCGGTAAGATCTTACCGCCCGAGTGCCAGGACTTCTGGACAGGCGTGTGATTTAGTATGATAAGTCGCATTATGTATGGGTCACTTGCTTTGAAACATATCTCTACGCAAAATGATAATGATTATGTATGTTCACGTATGTATGATGCAAGTACGTTTATGAAAATGTTTATGAAAAGTTTTACAATATGATGACACGTCTATGTTTATGTAAGTATGTTCAAGTTTAAGAATGTACGCTCTACTTTAAAATGCAAGTGGTTTTATTACATATTATTTGTTATTCTCAGTTTATACATGTTGAGTTTTTAGACTCACTAAACTTGATCGATGCAGGTGAAGACGAGTTTGAGGAGGCGAGAAGTGGAGACCAGTGATTCGATTCGAACTGCGTGGAGGCTCAACCTGAGGACTGCCTTTGTTTTCAAAAATTTTCAAGCATGTTAATTTAGTTACTCTGATTTTATAAAACTATTTCACGATGTTTAAACGAATATTTTTTTGGCAAACATTGTTTGTAATCGTTTTTATTTGAAATATTTTAGACGAGCAGTTTATTTTTATCGCAATTTGAAAGATTATTATTTATTTAAGAAAATTTTTATTTTTCCGCAAATTTTAAGTAGTTCAAAATACGGTACGTCACAGGTAATGATGTCATTTATGTCCTCGTCGCTGGGTACCTTGGTTACACGTAGTTGGATCCATCGACTGACATGATGATACGAAAGTCACAAATAATGAACTGAATTCAAATTAAGAAAATGAACACGTATATGTTGATATGATGATCTATGATTATGCTTTGTCAAGTTACGATTATGCATACGATTTTCCATGATAATGAAATATATGTTGATTACAGTATTTTTCATCGTTGCATGTTATGTATATGTACATGATATCACGTTACAGGTGTATTGAGTCTTTAGACTCAATAGGTGTGAATGATGCTGGTGAGCATATTGTTGAAGGAGGCTGGATGTGCCGAATTCTGAGTAGGCAGGGCTGGATGTGCGCACACGACCTGAGGACCTTATTTTTCTGCACATCACTTTTTTATGAGTTTGGACTAGACATGATCTGTTTTACGTTTGTCTTGATATGTTGATGTGTTCCAGGATTTTTACTTATCTTACTTTTACATACACTATCGATGGCCGAGTCGGCAATGATTTTAAACTGTAGTATTTTTTATTGCCATTTGATTACGATTATTTTCAGAAGTGTATTTTCAGCATTCCTGCATGCATGCATAAAAATGGGATTTTCGTGTATTAGTATAAAAAAAATATTCTAATAGTATTTTAAATTAGTAGGCGTCACACATGAACTCGCGCGATCAAGCCTAGCATCACCAGCTTTCCTCCTTGCACCAGGTACAGTACCAGACATCTAGGACCATCACTAGATCCTTTTAGGACCCATAAACACATCCCTACAACAGCTAGCAGCCGCTCCCTCCTACGAACCCAAAACCGAAACCCTAGTTCATCTACAACCCAAAATCAGTGCAGCCCTTGTCATCACTTGTTCCAGCCTTCAACCATGTACCTAAGGGTCTCTAATCCCTCTGAAATACATCCTTTTTTATTGCCCTAGCATGGCAACGCCTTTATGCATCAACATCATGAAGGATTATGCAAGAAAACTCAAGTTTTGATCATGTATTACCATAAAAATGAAAATAAAAGAAAATGTATCATATTTTTCATACATACATGTATTAACATAGATAGTATGGTATGAACGATGAGCGAAGAAAGATTAAGGTGTGCCTTTGCATGTTTCACGCACGAAAAAATTCCTTGACGCGAGGGACGTTGGCGGAGTGATTGGGAGGAAGCTTGCTGCATTTTTCCTTCAACCTCAGGTGAATTGCCTTTGAAAAAATGTGTGTGCGCACTCGGCTACCCTAGGAGTCCTAAGTGTGTGTGGCATGAGTTTTAGTTATTGAAAATAGGGTTTAGAAATCAATATTTGGTATTAAATAATAAGGTAGAATGCTTGGCCCATAAATCTTGGTATAATAGGTCCATTAGAAAGTAGGAAAATTATGTCGTTTAGGAAAACTTTTTAAAATATTAGTCAAATTCCCAAAAAGTCCTTATTTTCGTCAAAAATCGATTACCGGTTTAAAATATGACTCGGTGTGTAAAAACATCTCAAAAAGCACAATTTCGAAAATACCTTATGAAATATACCAAAAATTAAATTTGTAAAAATAATCATTTAATAAAAAAAATTTCTTTTTACGGTCTCTGGTTTCCGTTCCTCGATCGCGTCTCGAATAATCTTTAAAACACATTTTATGCCTTCTAATATAATACATTATTATAAATATGTAAACATGCCTACCAAATTCAATAAATGCACTTAAAATAATTTAATTAGGCATTTTACATTCTTTCTAGATTTGCATGCAGCTGGATTACGTTATCACATTTTTTGAGCCTTACAACATAACTTTAGGAAGAAGCTATACTTTGAAAACATAGCAATATATATCATAGTTCATGCGAGCATCAATGAAAGAACTTCCACTTACAACCAAATAGAGATACACTAGTCTTGGAACTTGGGTGATGATTCTACAATATAAAACCATAATAAAATCTATTAATATCACTTTCTTAGGTTTCCAATCCCCCATAAGTCTAAAACTTACCAATACTAGCTTACAACTGAAGGAATCTAAGAACAATACATATTATACCTTACCTTGATCCTCCTCCTAGCGTGGATGAAAATACCAACTTGGATTGAAGGAATAAATCAAGAGATGACATGAGGAGAAGAAGAAAAATGGAAAAACCATAACTTCTAACCGATGGAGTGGGCAATATGAAGGAGAGAAATGATACAAAATACTCCCCAAATAATAAATTTATGCAACCCAACCTCAAAACACATTTTTTGATCTATACTGGGTGCTAGGGCACCGATTTTTACCCGCCCTAACAGGGCCCTTTTGGTCAAGACCCAAATAATCAGTACAAAGCATGTTGGGCGCCGAGTTCAACCGCTAGGACACGAGGTTATCTACCAAAAACTCGTTTTTAACGTCTGAATTTGTAAAATTGGTCAACTTAAAAGTTTTAGACCTATGTCTTTTCTTGCATCTATAATTTGCTTCATGTCATATGAATATTTGAGTAATGAGTTATGCTCTTTCTCCCTACATGTGTCAGTGTAGGAACGAAGATACACATGACATATTTCGAGCCACTATTGGCTTGTCTTACACATAGATTTGGACAAAATCTAAGACATAAAAGTTGTAGTCTTATATCTTACATATCTAATGGTCATGACCTCACATAATTTGGATTTATATCCAAATCATTATGCAAAAACCCGTTACCATGGCTGCACTACTATATCATTTCTGCACATCAAAAATTCCATTCCACTTACCCTTACACCATTTCATTTTCTCCAATCTAAATTATTATATTTACATCAAAATTCAATATTCAACTTACACAACCAAACAATCAAGTGAACATGAAATCAAAAATTTAGCCAACATGATCATATAACACCATAACTTTTCTTCTAAATCATGTTCTCCATAATATACTCAATTAATCCAAATATACAACATATCAACATCATAAATGGATGAAAACCATGACTAAATTCATAATAAACATCATAATCACCTTAATTCAATATAAATGAAATTAGGGAAATTGGGGTATTACAAAGAGCCTTTGTTTTAATATAATTTAAATTTAATGGTCTCATTTTGCTTTATCTGTATACTCATGCAATTGACATAGATAAATACCTTGATTATACTTTAGTAAAAATGAATCGTACTTAGATCTTGAAACTTATTTGTAAACATTGTATATTCTAAATTTGTTCCTAGTCGATTCAGCTGCCTTAAAACAAGGATAAAGGCCACTTGAGCTTGATACTAGCATATGTGATTTTGTGTACCGTGTTTCATGGTAAGAGCATAGAGATTTCCAATCATGCATATGGTTAATCATATGATGATTATACCGAACAACGCTCTCTCGGACTTTCCAAATTGTTATCATTCATCGAGTGGAAATGTTTATGGTTATGACTGTACATCATTATTCTTTACGACCTTGGACAACATGGAGGTTCTACTTATTAGGATTGTGCTTTGACTCATTTACCTACTCCACGAGGGTCACAAGGTAGTGCGGATGGGTGTAATTGCGACATATGTTGGAGCCAATGCTTGTAATGGGGAATTCACTTGTAACCCCCAAAAAATCAGTCCACGTAAATCGCATCCATGCAAATGAATTAAATTTCATAACTATTTTATTTAATTGACTTTAAATGCTTGTATGATACATATTAAATGATTAAAGGTGTAATTGCATGATTGAATGATTATATGGCAAGATTTCATGATTATTGTAGATTTTAGTCGAATATTCGATAATAGGCTGGGGAAAGAAGACCGGGAATGACCAATACAAGAATAAATATTTTTCACTAAATATTTTCAAGGCTTCTTAATATGATTAAAAATGAATATTTTTTTCTAAAAATGATAGATTTTAAATTATTTTACGAGACAAGCATGATTTTTCCTTGGAAGCCGGTATTGGGCAAACGATGGACTTTTAAAATGTCAAATGAATTATTATTGAAAACTAATTTTATAAAATTTTATTTTTCAATAAAATAAGTGTTATTGGCCCCAATTTAACTATGTTGAGTAGGCCCAATTGCTCATATACTTGGAAACTCAAAACTCAAGCCCACTGTCATGCAAATTAAATCTATGCAAATGCAAACCTAGGTATTTTTCTACTCCATTCAGCCAACACCAGCACACACAACACACACTAATTTCAAAAATATTGGAGAGGAGAAAACAAGGAGTCTTCGTCGCCCGTTGTTCTTCTTCGCACCCACGCCGACGATCGCGTATTCGAGCGTTCTAAAATGCAAAGGCACGTTACTAAACTCTTTTGACGGATAATTCAAATCATAATATGCTTGTTTTAATTGTTTATGCATGAAAAATATGTGTGTTCGATTATTTTTACGATAGAACGATTGTTTTCAAATATATGATGATTTTACGCTTGTTTGATAAACTCAATGATTCCTAAGGACACGCTGCCATTAGAAGAGGTTTTAGGGACTGGAAAAGAGTCGTTAAGGGCCAATATACATGCTGGAATTATAGTTGGCAAGGGGAAGGATCACCTAGGGTTTTCTAGAACTAATCCTTCAAGCATGGCTTCATAGTGGCGTGGCTCGGCAAGTGAGGCTCGGCCGGGGCTGGTTGGGTATCAGCCAGGGTCGTGTAATAGGGTTTGATAGGGTCTTAGAAGGGATATTTGTTAGAGTAAGTGCCCGTCATGCCAAATGTTGGCCATATGCTTGTTGTATAGATAAAGTCCTTGAATATACAAATAGTAGAAAAAATATGAGATGCTCATATGATGAGTGTCATGAAACTCATATTTGGAATACTGTATATTTTAAACAGTTCCTAGTCGATTCAGCCGCCGCTAAGAAGGATAAAGGCCGCTTGATTTTAAGACTAGTATCTGTGATATGAGTACCATGTTTCATTGATAGGGGACATTGTGATGTCCGAGCATGCAGATAGTTGCTCCTTATAGAGTGCATTGAATAACCCTCAATAAAGGACTTTCCAAGTGGTTCTCACTTATCGAGTGGAAACGTCCTAGTTTATGGTTGTACACCATTAGTCCTTATGACCCGGGACAACATTGTGACTCTATATGATAGCATTGCACTTTGACTTGTTTACCGACTCATATGGGGTTATCAGGTGGCAAGATTGGGTGTTTTGTCGAAACATATAAGTGTTTATGAATTGTAGTCGAGGATTCATCGCATACCTTCGGGTATGGATATCCTATGTGATCTCATGTGTATGTAGTTTGAAATCTCTGATCAGAGTGTTTGTGGTAATTAAGAAAGGGGTTTCATAGATTACACCATCGATGCAACTACGACATGACACCTAGTATCGATTCTTTGACAACTCTCGATATACTAATGGTTGTTGAATTGGTCGGGATAAATGAGATGAAGGGACCGTATTGTACGCTAATTATAATGGAATGGTTCTTGCAGGCACTATCATTTGATACCTAGGGAATCATGTAAGCGATGCTGCTAGGAGTTTAACATAATTGGTTGGGTACTATCAGACTTAAGTTCTAACGTTCTTATTATCAAGGAGTTGATAAGTAAGAATGGAGAAATTGGGGTATGCTCATATAAGGACATGTTTAGTCCTGAATCACATTGGGATGTGAACCCACTGCTAGATGTATCAATGAACTATTGAGAGCTACACAAGTACTAGCTTTCTAGACCCCGTTGAGAAGGAAATTATTTCAATGTGTTGAACGGCTTATAAAGGAGTTTATAAGCACAAGGAAAATTAGAAGTATGACTTATATATGGTAAATGTAACTTTTAATTTGTGGAAGTGTTCCTTAACTAAAAGTTGGCCAAATAAATAAGTATTTGAAAATTGTAATTTTCATAAACATTGTTATGGACTAAATTAAATTAATTCAACTGTTGAATTAATTAAACACAATTGGACTTAGTAGAGTCCAAATAATTAAATTAATTCAAGGGTTGAATTAATTAAATAACATTGGGTCTTGTAGAGCCCAAATGGAAATAATTATTTAACTAGTGTGCTTTAATCAATTCAAGGAAAATTTAATTAATCTCATATGTGTTTGAGATATTAAAATAATAGTCAAAGAGCTTTGTAATTGTTACAAGTCCAAATAACATGCAAGGGAGGTGAAAGGTTGTGAGTCAACTTTTTCAAATTAAAGGCTAGGTTGCCTTTGGAATACACAAAACTTTTTACACAACCAAGAAAAGATTGCCCTCCTCCTTCTCTGCATGGTGGCCAAATTTATCTCCATATTTTCTCCAAATATTTGCTTCTTCATTTGATGAATTGATAGCAAAATTCTCAAAGAAAAATACCTTACATTTCCTAGTGCAAGTGTAAGGTGGTTCTAGCTTGTTGGTGGTGGGCTTGATTTTGAGTAAGGAGTGCTCAAGGGAAGCTTGTAGAGTTGTCTATTCATTGAAAAGCTAAGTTGTTTAACAACTTAGTTGGAGCCATCATCAATCCTTTTGATTGATAGGTAAAACACTAAAACACCCTATTTATGTTTGTGTTTGTGTTTTTCGTATTTTCTACACACTAGTTAAGGGTGCTTAGTTTTTCTCTTGTAAATTTTTTAAAAAACTTCTGTTGCGCATTCTGGGCACCCGTAACCGATCCCCTTTCAAGTGGTATCAGAGCTCAGGTCACTCTTTTGTGTAGTAAATACATGATATTATAATGAGAACCTATTTCTAACCGCATGAGAAATCAAAACAACGAATCGAGGGCCGGATTAGTGGACTGTTTCGGCGCATGGTTGCTGACCATTTCGGGCAGCAAGGGCAGCCGATGGGGCTACCCAAAACGCCCCAACGTTTTATAAAAAATAATTTTGTTGGCCGAAATCCGGCGAAAAATGACGATGACGACTAGGATTTTCAAAAGTGTTTTGGAATATCAAATTGTAATGAGCCTTGAGTTGTTGGGCCATTAGATGGTTGACATATTTTGTGAAATTTAAATAAACCAAAATTTTTGGTGAAAAATGTCATTTTGAGCCCTTAAGTTTAAATCTACAAAATTTGTATATATTTTTTAATAAAATAAATAATTGAGGTTGGACTTTTATTATTTATAGTAAACGGTGATTTACAAGAAATCGTGGCGGTTAGTGATTGGATCAAGACATATAATATTGGATCAATTGATTATTGTGATAATTAATTGATGGTGTATGATATGTGATATTATGCATGAAGGATGATCAAAAGCCCAAGCCCAATTTGCTAGGTGTATGTTATGATATTTTGTGTTGATTGATTGTAATAATTATCAATTTATAAGTGAGCTTGGTTTATAGCTCGTTCTCACCCCATGAGATGTATCCATATTTGCCATGGATATTTATTTTTAAATATTAGTATAGTAGAAGATCAAGATTGGAAGATTGTGGACCTTGATGATTATGAAGATCGAAGACATGTAAATATTGGAAGCTTATGTAATTATGTATTTGCATCTCATGCATTCCATTGGATTGGACATAGGCCCTTGTTTGGCTCACACGGGCCATTAGTATTGGGGCGATTGATCATCCTTGTTGGTTTACTGTTTAAAATATATGGATGATATATTATAAATAATTGATATGTGTGTTATTTTTATTATAATAACTAAGTTGCATGAATCTGACAAACATACGATCAAACATAGCAAACTTTTAAATAAAATTAATGATGCGACCTTTCAAAATTACAAAACCCTCATTTTGAATAAGATTCAAAATTAATATCAAGCCCGAAAAGGGGAACCATAAAGTTATTTATAATTTCCATGTCTTTCATCGACAAAGGATGTATGATGAACGCTATCCGTGCTCAGTGCTCGACTCATATTATTGGGGGAGCCCTGGACGCCGGAAATCTGTGACAACTATTGACATGGTGATGTGAACTACGTGGAAATCCCATGATTTCGGCTCAAATTATGGAGGGAACTCATGGCGACCGTCCATTAAGGTTCAACATCGATGAGTAAGGCTTGACACGTAATAATGAACGACGTCATATTATTGGGTTCTAATCAAACGTGTGACAAAAGTTTACGTAGAAGGTTGCATGTAGATGCAATTGGAAACTACCTTTTAGGAATTATGATTGATTGATATTATTCAGGATCATAATTTGTTAATTGGACCGTACGTACCTACTGAGAAAATGAGTTTCCCGTTTTCACTATATGGTAGTGAAAAGTGTCAAAACAGTCGAGGTTAAAATTTATGAAGTAAAAGTTCATACTTTATATCTTACTAAATATTTTAAAATAGTCATTAACATTTATCTTTTCTTACTTTTCAGTACAAATTTGAAAATGTCTTCGATACGCAACCTATTATCTGCTATACTCGGCAAACATATTTTGACCGGACCTAATTACCTCAATTGGCTAAGAAACCTAAAAATTGTCTTAAATTCGGAAAGGATAGCATATACACTTACTAAGTCGCCCCTTGTTGAGGCTCTGACTAGCTGCACTCCTGAAGAATTGCAGACTTACAAGGATTGGTGTGACCATGACTTGCGAGCCAAGTGTTATATGAAGGCTTTTATAAATGATGAGCTGCAGAGGCGTTTTGAGGATGCAAAGAATGCTGCTGACATTCATATGCATCTCAAAGAGCTTTTTGGTGAGCAAACACGACATCTTAGGCATGCGACCGTCAAGGAGCTAATCAGTTTACGCATGCGAAATGGGGCTTCGGTCCATGAGCATGGCCTAAACTTGATTGGGCTTGTGAACAAGCTCGTTGGCATGGATCTTACGTTGCCTTCGGAATTGACCACTGACGTGTTGCTATTGTCATTGCCTAGCTCATTTGATCCTTCTGTGGTGAATTTCAACATGAACAAATTAGAACCTACCCTTGAGGAGTTGGTGAATATGCTAGTTACGTGGATTTGGTGAATATGCTAGTTACGTTTGAGTCCTACCATCAAGAAGCGTTCTTTCTAACGTCCCAAGAAGAACGTGCCCTTGAAGAGGCAATCTCTGAGTCCCACTGTGCCAGCCATACCAGTTATGGTTGACAAGACTGTTGATGTATGTCATCACTGCAAGAAGCCTGGACATTGGAGGCGTAACTGCAGAGAATATCTTGCCTAGAAAGGTTCCGGAAATGGTATGTTATACATTGAAGTAAACATTTCAATTAATTCTACTTCTTGGGTATTAGATACAGGCTGTGTCTCACATCTCTGTAATGATTTACAGGTGATGGAAAGAAGTAGGAGACTTAGGGAAGGTAAGACCTTCTTGAGGATGGGCAATGGAGCAAGAGTTGCTGCCAAGACCGTAGGAGATGTTTACTTATTGTTGAACAATGATTTTAAGTTAATTTTGAGAGATGTTTTGTTTGTACCTGAGTTGTAGAAAAACATTGTTTACATTTCTATGCTTGATAAAGATGGATATTCTTGTTTATTTAGCAAAGGTGTTTGCAACATTTACAAGAATGAACTTTTTATTGGTACTAGAGAACTTGAAAACAATCTCTACAACTTAAAATTGAGAGATATTCCACTAAACAATGTCCAAGCAATAACAACAACAAACAAGCAAAAATCATATACTCTAAATTTAAAACAATTATGGCATGCTCAATTAGGACATATTTCCCTAAGAATAATGAACAATCTAGTGGGAGTATGAATGTTTGAAATGTCTGATTTAATTCTCTCACGACTTGTGAATCCTGTCTAAAAGGAAAGATGACAAAAATTCCCTTTAAGGGCCACGTGAAGCGAGCCAAAGGGTTATTGGATTTGATCCATACCGATGTGTGCGGTCCACTTAGCATCACCACTAAGCATGGACATGCCTACTTCATTATCTTTACCGATGATTTTTCAAGGTATGGGTATGTGTATTTGATGAAATACAAATTTGAAACCTTTGAAAGATTCAAAGAATTCAGAAATAAGGTAGAGAAACAGTTGGAACAAAGCATCAAGTCACTTCGATCGGATCAAGGTGGTGAGTACTTGAGTGCCGAGTTCCAAGAGTATCTTAGGGAGAATGAGATTCTCTTGCAGTGGACTCCGCCTGCTACACTGCAGTTGAATGGTGTTTCAGAGTGTCGTAATCGGAATTTGATGGACATGGTTCGGTCTATGATGGGGTTCATGGAGTTGCCACAATCCTTTTGGAGATATGCACTTGAGACAGCAGCACTGTTGTTGAACAATGTCCATTCAAAAGCAGTTGATATGAGATATAGATGGGTAAGCCTCCAAAATATTCTTATCTTAGAATATGGGGATGCCTTGCTTATGTGAAGCATGCAATGAGAGATAAATTGGATAGTCGATCAATTTTATGTTACTCTGTGGGATATACAAGAAATTCAATTGGACATTATTTATATCATCCCCAAGAAACAAAGGCGTTTGTTTCATGGTATGCAACCTTTTTGGAAAGGTAGTTTCTATTAGATAGAAAATGGGATATGATAGAACTCGAAGTGATTCGAGAGACAACCACAATTGTAGAACCCACACCCGAAGAGCCAAGAGAGGAGATACAAGCTCCTAGAAGATCCGTGAGAGTCTCGAGACCACCTATGAGGTATGGTATGCTTCTTGAAGAGGACCATGATGAGCCTAACCATGGATGTGATCAAATGACCTTCAAGGAAGCGTTATCTGATGTTGATTCATCCAAGTGGCTTTAGGCTGTGGAATCTGAGATGAATTCCATGTATTCGAACTAAGTGTGGAATCTTGTGGATCCACCTGAGGGAATTGTTCCCATAGGGTGTAAATGGATTTACAAAAGAAAACTTAGGGCAGATGGGAAAATATTTACCTTCAAGGCGCGATTGGTAGCAAAAGGCTATACTCAAAGACAAGACGTTGACTTTGAGGAAACCTTTTCTGCAGTTGAAATGTTCAAGTCTATAAGGATATTGTTTGCCACAGCTGCATGGTATGACTATGAGATATGACAAATGGATGTAAAGACAGCATTTCTTAATGAGGATATTAAGGAAGAGATTTACATGTCTCAACCTGAAGAGTTTACATCTATCGGAAGTGAGCATATGGTTTGTAAACTTCATAGATCTATTTATGGTCTAAAGCAGGCATCTAGGAGTTGAAACCTCAGATTTGATGGTACAATCCGAAGATTTTGGTTTTACTAAGAACCCTGAGGAACCTTATGTGTATAAAAAGGTCAGTGGGAGTGCTGTGACATTCTTGGTACCTTATGTTAATGATATTCTATTCATTGGGAATGATGTAGGGATGTTGCAATCAACTAAAATATGGTTAGCAGGTAAGTTCTCGATGCAGGACTTGGGTGAAGCATTTTTGTATTAGGAATACAGATCTATAGAGATAGATAAATAAGATTGATTGGTCTCACACAGTCCACATACATTGATACCATCGTTAAGTGGTTCTCAATTTATGAGTCCAAGAGAGGACATCTACCAATGTGTCATGACGTGTCCCTATCCAAGTCTATCGTCTCCCAAGACTGATGCAGAGATAGTAGCAATGAAAAGCATTCCGTATACATCTGCAATTTGTAGTATCATGTATGGGATGATATCTACACGTCCTGACGTGGCTTTTGCACTAAGTGTAGTGGGGAGATATCAATCGAATCCTGGTCTTACACACTGGTAAGCTGTGAAAGACATCCTCAAGTATTTGAGAAAGAACAATAAGTTGTTCTTGGTTTATGGAGGTGGAGAACTGAAATTGGAAGGCTATACTGACTCTAGTTTCCTAAGTGATATCGATGACTCAAAGTCAACCTTTGAATCCGTATTCATGCTCAATGATGCTGATGTCTCTTGGAAGAGTTCTAAGCAAGACAGTACTGCGGAAAGATGATCGAGAGCCTTGACAAATATGATAGGTCTAAGTTAGGATAATTTTACTGTTTTATTCATTTTGTTAATATTTGATATTATTAAATTTGTCTGGTTTATGGAAGATCAAGATTGAAATATGGTGGGCCTGGGCAGATGCACAAGATGAAGACATGTAAAATATTGAAAGCTCTTGTAACAAAAAAGTAAAAATTAAAATAGTTTAATTTATTATTTTCTTCTATCAAATGTGGTTGTATGATAAACTCTACGCGCAGTCAGTGCTTGAATCATATGATTGGGAGGAAAATTTATAAAATAAAAATCCATATTTTATATCTTAAAATTATTTAAAAATAATTTTTAAACATTATCTGTTTTCGATTTAGTAAATTTGCAATAATGTCTTGTAACCCAACAAGTTGACTGACCCTAACTATAATGACTGGCTTCAAAATTTAAAGATCGTTCTGAACTCGGGAAGGATTGCGTATGCAGAGGCCCTGTAACTTCTTGCTTGAAAATTTGCGGAAAATTAAAAATTTTCTCTTTAAAAGAACTTAAATGGCCTCATTCATAAAATCACTGGTGAATCAAGTTCAATATTTCAAAATACTGCAGCGGAAGAAAATAAAGTTTGCCAAAAATCACAATTTAAAAATATCCAACTGACTGATAAAATGTTTGCGGAATAAAATAACAACTGCTGCTCTGAGGTCCTCGGGTGCCACTACTGCCGACCCAAGCTGGCTCACTGGTCCCCGCCCTCGGCCCTGGCCTCATCAGTACCTACAACAATCAAGTCTAGTGAGCCTAAAGACTCAGCATGCATATATCGCAGGTAACGAGTAAAAATCTGAATTAAAATATGCATGAGATAACATATCCTGTCCTGAGGCATGCTGAAAATAATCTGTACTGAGCAATTATAATACGTGCATAACTGAACTGATAATCACAGTAAAAAAAAATGTTTGCTCCTTGGAGCTTGTACTGAAATAACTGATAAAATTTTCTGTTGAGATTATGTTTTACGCCTGTGGCCACTGCACTAAGCTGAACTGATCGGTAACTGGCTACCGGGGAGGCTAAAACTGAACTGAGCTGGACGGTCACTGGCGACCGGGTGGTACCATACTGAACTGATCGATCACTGGCAACCGTATAAAATAACACTCTCACATAGTGAATGAACCACAAGCCATATCGCATAAATCTCAAAAATAATCATTTTCTATTTAATGCACGTAAAATAATTAACTGGCATAATGAAAATGTCCCGTAATTTTACCAACTGGATTGGATTGGATCGTCCCCAGGCTCGCTGCAACCTAACTGTGCCATTAAAAATATGCAATAGCTTAAACATGACCAACTACGCAATTTACGTTCAAAAGATGCGACTATGACGCCTAATGACTTCGCATTTAATCATGACTCCGAGCCAACCTGAACCGACACCGAAACCGACGTATAGTCATGATTAAAATACGCTGAAAAATCATAAAATAATGCTTCTAAAATGATAGGGTCGAAATCTAGGTGGAATGGAGGCCAAAACACGAAACGCTCTTTCGAGAGTCAATTTGGCACATCGCACCGTAAATTCTCGTACGACCTCAAAAATGATCCAAATGACAAACGTCCAGTCCAAGGCCATGGGCTAAAAGCCAACCAAGAACTCGAACGAGCCACCGAACCGACACAGCAACTTGCTGTAATTTTCCAGCAACTGTACAATCGTGTAACTTGTGTTGTTTTCGAGACTACCGGCCATTGGGGCGTGAACCACCAACCAGAGACTCTTACCAACATCCCAAGGAGTGATTTGAACCATGGCAAAGGGCCTTAGGCCAGCCACAATCCGCATCACACCATAACTCAACCGAAACTCCAACCGAGAACCAACGTGCATGCGTGTGTAGTGTTTTGCTTAGATCGATGTCTCGCGTCGTTCCAGTGGCCATTTGATTGACCATGGCACGATCTAGACATCTAGGAGCATGGTATGAATCGTGGCTATGGGCCATAGGCCAACCAAGATCCATACCAAGCAACCAAAAACCGAAACCATATGCTGAACCAATGAAGAAGCCGAATGGGGAAAGGGGCTGTTCTTGTTGATTTGATTAAAACCGATGCACCATGGACCAAGCCACCAAAAGGGCAACTTAGTCACATCTTATACATGCTAGGGGAGTGATCTAACCATGGCTAAGAGCCCTTAGGGCAGCCAAGATCAGATCAAACCCTCATGACAGGAAACTGAAATTTTCGAACTCAAAAAGCGACACAAATGGTGTTGCTGTCATTTCTTTTGCTTTCCAGCGAGCATGGGGTGAAACCGATGGACAAATGTGGTCCTAATGCATCCTATTACATGTATATAAGTCGCCTTGGGAGCCTAGAGTCTATCCGATACCTGAAACTCACAAACCAAAAGAAACCGTGAAGCTTGCCAAGGAAAAATCGAAAATTCTGCATGTGTTGTTTCAAAATGTTTTGACATGTATCTCGGTTTTTGCTTGATAAAACATGATCATATACTGAAAAATAATTGATAATATGACTTGATTGAGGTTTGAAAGAAATCTAGACATGCCTGGTTTCGTTTCGAAAGAAAACGAATGAAACGACGACGACGCGGCACGGAGGAGATGGAGCGCTTCTCTTGTTTTCTTTACTCTCGATTTTTTTCTTGCCTTTCTCCCTAGCTATGGCTCACGATTTTTCTACTGAAAATGGGTCTGATTTCACTCTGAATTTTCGAAAAGGAGAGGGGGGGAAAAATGGTTAGGAGGGTGAGGGAAGTGGGTGCAAGATATAAGGAAAGAATCAAGACCAAGTCTTCTCATTTTGAATTTTGAATTATGGTTTGATATCAAATCTATGTTGGGTGTTTCTAGAATGGTGATGGCCGATTATTGCTTATTTTCTAGTCTAGGATATGTCCATTTATTTAATTAAATTGTGCTCCCAAAAATCCTAGAATTATCCTACTAATTACATGCAAAGAATTGGTCAAAGTTGATGAGTTGGAATGAATTGCTTAATAAATCCAAGGGGTTGAAATCATGCTAATAAAATGAGTGGGAAGTGTTGGTTATCTAGTCAACTAATAATCCTTGAAAGCCTTACTAATCCTTTAAATAATTTAGTGAGCTAACCCCTTAATTTAATAACTTAAATGAGTTCATTTCTTAATCACCTCAAATAATTAAATTAAATCCTCAAACCTCTCTTTCAAACTTAAATGAACTTAGCTGCTAGCTAAATTAACTTCTGGAAATATTTCTCGAATCTTAAATTCTATCTCAAAACTCCAACTCCGGTCCGGCCACACTGAAATAACTGAAATGCTAAAAATCAAACTACTGAACTGAAATAATAAATAATTAACTTCAAACAAATGCATTTAAAGTAATTATGCAATGAAGTCAATTAAATTTAAAAATCTAGAATTATGCATGGCTTATACGTCTACTGATTTACGGGTTCTACAATCCTCCCCCCTTAAAAGAAATTTTGTCCTCGAAATTAGAACTCACCGAATAACTCGGGGTAACGATCTCTCATCTCCGGCTCAGACTCCCACGTAGCTTCCTCCTCTGAATGGTTGAGCCATATGACTTTGACTCGCTTAACAAGCTTGTTCCGAAGTTTCTTCTCCTGTCTGTCTAGGATCTGCACGGGTCTCTCCTCATAAGATAAGTTCGGAGTAAGCTGCAACGGCTCAAAATTCAGCACATGCGAAGGGTTCGCCATGTACTTTCTCAGCATGAAGACGTGGAACACATTGTGTACTCCGGCCAGATTCGGCGGAAGAGCCACACGATACGCTAGCGTCCCAACTCTGTCGAGGATCTCAAACGGTCCAATGAATCTCGGACTGAGCTTCCCTTTCTTCCCAAATCTCATGACACCCTTCATAGGTGCCACTTTCACGAAAACATGATCGCCCACTGCAAACTCTAAGTCTCTCCTCCGCTGATCGGCATAACTCTTCTGTCGGCTCTGAGCAGTCCTCATCCTATCACGGATCTTGACTACTACATCTGCTGCCTGCTGAACAATCTCTGGACCCAACTCTGCTCTCTCTCCGTCTTCATCCCAATGAACAGGAGATCTACACTTGCGGCCATACAGTGCTTCATACGGAGCCATACCTATAGACGACTGGAAACTGTTGTTATAGGTGAACTCTACCAATGGTAAGTTCGACTCCCAACTCCCAGAGAAATCAATGACGCAAGCATGGAGAAGATCCTCTAAGATCTGAATAACTCGCTCCGACTGTCCATCTGTCTGCGGATGGAAAGCTGTGCTAAACAGCAACTTCGTACCCATAGTCGAATGCAAACTCTTCCAAAACGAGGAAGTGAATCTGGGATCTCTGTCGGATACGATCGAAACTGGAATACCATGGAGTCGGACTATCTCTCGGATATACAGCTCTGCATACTGAACCATGGTGAAAGTCGTCTTAATAGGCAAGAAGTGCGCTGATTTGGTAAGACGATCTACAATCACCCAGATGGCATTCGATCCTCTGGCTGACCTCGGCAATCCGGTCACAAAGTCCATGGTAACATTCTCCCACTTCTGCTCGGGAATAGGGAGAGGCTTGAGCAAACCTGCTGATCTCTGATGCTCGGCCTTCACTAACTGGCAAGTCAGACACTCGGACACAAATCGCCTGATGTCCTTCTTCATCCCTGGCCACCAATACAACAGCTGCAGATCCTTGTACATCTTTGTACTCCCAGGGTGAATGGAGTACGGGGACATGTGGGCCTCTAATAGAATATCTGCTCGGATAGAACCACTGGTAGGAACCCACATCCTGTCTCGGTATCTCACAATATCGTCGCTGACTGTATACAAAACACTGCCCTTGGCTTCATCTCTCTTCTTCCATTGTGCCAACTGCTCATCTGCTGCCTGACCGCTGCGAATACGGTCAATAAGAGAGGACTGGATAGTCAAGGTAGATAAACGAGGAACTCTACCTCGCGGATAAGTCGTCAAGTGAGCCATCATTCATAAAATCGCGGATAACTTCTTGCTTGAAAATTTGCGGAAAATTAAAAATTTTCTTTTTAAAAGAACTTAAATGGCCTCATTCATAAAATCACTGGTGAATCAAGTTCAATATTTCAAAATACTGCAGCGGAAGAAAATAAAGTTTGCCAAAAATCACAATTTAAAAATATCCAACGACTGATAAAATGTTTGCGGAATAAAATAACAACTGCTGCTCTGAGGTCCTCGGGTGCCACTACTGCCGACCCAAGCTGGCTCACTGGTCCCCGCCCTCGGCCCTGGCCTCATCAGTACCTACAACAATCAAGTCTAGTGAGCCTAAAGACTCAGCATGCATATATCGCAGGTAACGAGTAAAAATCTGAATTAAAATATGCATGAGATAACATATCCTGTCCTGAGGCATGCTGAAAATAATCTGTACTGAGCAATTATAATACGTGCATAACTGAACTGATAATCACAATAAAAAAAATGTTTGCTCCTTGGAGCCTGTACTGAAATAACTGATAAAATTGAAGTTGCTGTCAAATTCTGAATTTCCAGCGACAAAGGGCTTGAACGAACGGACCAATATGACTCTAATGCATCCTATTACGTGTCTAAGAGTCACCATGGGAGCCTGGAGTCGATCCCTAACCTGAAACCACCAAAACTCAGAAAAACGTGAGGTTGCCAAGGAAGGTGCCGAAAATCTGCAAGTATTTCTAAAAGTTCTTTGATGAATATTTCGGTTTTCATGATAAAAATCATGCACATGTGATATTAAAAATTCAGTATATGACTTGATTGAGGTTTGAAAGAAATCTAGACATGCCTGGTTTCGTTTCGAAAGAAAACGAACGAAACGACGACGACGCGGCACGGAGGAGATGGAGCGCTTCTCTTGTTTTCTTTACTCTCGATTTTTTTCTTGCCTTTCTCCCTAGCTATGGCTCACGATTTTTCTACTGAAAAGGGGTCTGATTTCACTCTGAATTTTCGAAAAGGAGAGGGGGGGGGGAAATGGTTAGGAGGGTGAGGGAAGTGGGTGCAAGATATAAGGAAAGAATCAAGACCAAGTCTTCTCATTTTGAATTTTGAATTATGGTTTGATATCAAATCTATGTTGGTGTTTCTAGAATGGTGATGGCCGATTATTGCTTATTTTCTAGTCTAGGATATGTCCATTTATTTAATTAAATTGTGCTCCCAAAAATCCTAGAACTATCCTACTAATTACATGCAAAGAATTGGTCAAAGTTGATGAGTTGGAATGAAGTGCTTAATAAATCCAAGGGGTCGAAATCATGCTAATAAAATGAGTGGGAAGTGTTGATTATCTAGTCAACTAATAATCCTTGAAAGCCTTACTAATCCTTTAAATAATTTAGTGAGCTAACCCCTTAATTTAATAACTTAAATGAGTTCATTTCTTAATCACCTCAAATAATTAAATTAAATCCTCAAACCTCCCTTTCTAACTTAAATGAACTTAGTTGCTAGCTAAATTAACTTCTGGAAATATTTCTCGAATCTTAAATTCTATCTCAAAACTCCAACTCCGGTCCGGCCACACTGAAATAACTGAAATGCTAAAAATCAAACTACTGAACTGAAATAATAAATAATTAACTTCAAACAAATGCATTTAAAATAATTATGCAATGAAGTCAATTAAATTTAAAAATCTAGAATTATGCATGGCTTATACGTCTACTGATTTACGGGTTCTACAGCGTATGTGCTTGAGAAGAAGCCATCGAGGGAAGTACCTTCGGATGTCAGTAAGACTGAAATGGCTAAGCTTGAGAAATGGTAGGACCATGATATTCAAGCTAAAAGCTAAATGTTAGCTTTTATGTTGAATAAACTTCAAAGGAGGTTCGAAAAAAGCGGTGAATTATGCTGAAATTCACCTTCATTTGAAAGAATTATATGGTATACAAACTCACTCAGAGAGACATGCTACTGTTAAAGAACTCATAGCTACATGCCTGCGAGATTGGACTTCGGTCAATTTTAATATGAACAAGCTTGAGGCCACCCTTGAAGATATGGTCAATATGCTTAATACTTATGAGGCCACGATCAAGAAGGAAAAGCATGTTCTTCTAGTGGGCTTGTCTTCCGGTACGAAAAAGAGAGCTCAAAATATAGGGAAGAAGCATTCTACCCCACCGAAGAAGGACAAGCCTAATGAGAAGCCATACAAAAAACCCATTCCAATTCCCACAAAGCCCGAGAAGTCAGAACATATCTGTTTCCACTCCAACAAGCCTTGACATTGGAGGCGTAACTGCATGGAGTATCTTTCCTAAAAGCGTTCTGGCCATTGTATATTTGACATTGAAGTAAATTTCTCAATTAATTCTTCCTCTTGGGTACTGGATACTGGATGTGGTACTCATCTATACAATGATTTGCAAGTGATGACAAGAAACAAGAGACTTAGAGATGGCGAGAAATTTCTCAGAATAGGGAGTGGAGCAAAGGTTGTTGCAACTGCTATTGGAGATGTTACTTTGATTTTAAACAATAATTTTAATTTACTTTTGAGAGACGCTTTATTTGTTCCTAAGTTGGTTAAAAACATTATTTCTATTTCTATGCTTTATAGGGATAATTATTCTTGTGTTTTTCTAAAGGTGTTTACAATATTTATAAGAATGAATGATTGATAAGAATCGATGATTAATGAACGATCTTTATAACTTAAAGTTAAAAGACATTCTATTGAAAAATATCCAAGCACATATGAAAACAACAACAAATAAAGAAAATTAGATAATCCCAAACCGTCACAAATATGGCACACTAAACTAGGTTATATTTCCCAAAGAAGGATACACAAACTGGTGGGAAAATGCATGTTTAACTTATTAGACATAAACTGTAAGGTCTAGGAAATTCGAACTACGTAACTGACTGCATGCAATCTAGGTTTTTACTAAAATATGTGTTTAATTATTTTTATTCATTCAATGCATGATAATTGCGTGGTTTAATAATGTTTCATGCATAAGGGCTTTCAGTAGTTTTTCAGGCTCGAACGAGAGACGGAGACCGGAGATAATTAAGGAAAAATATTTTTATTAAATAATATTTTTAACTATTTAATATATGGTGTATATAAGTGAGATTTTCGAAAATGGACCCTAGGTGAAGTGTTTTTACTCGTTGGGTAATATTTTAAACCGATACGCAAATTTTAGCGAGTCGGTGAACCTTTTGATGGTTCGGGCAATATTTTCAAAAACATACCTAAATGAAATATTTTTTGGGAGTGTTTTTGGGCTTGATGGGATAATTTTTTTGCTTAATGGGCTTAAAATCCTTTCTACCCCTTTATTTTAAATTTATGGCCCATTAGCACCTTATATTATAACCTAAACTCTACCCCGAAAACCTAAACCTAGTGTAAGTTATTCAGCCGCCCCTCCTTCATCCTCCAGCAGGTATTTTCGGGAGTTTTATAGTATCCCCTTCGAGTTTCTCACAAAGTTTTTCATAAAGCTCCTTCCCCATCTCTCTAGTGCAAGTTCTACATGTGGTATCAAGGTTTTCAAGCGCAAAAACGCAAAGGCACGCCTATATCACGCTTCTTTACATCAATATACGTTGTTTATATGTTTTTGCATGAGAATCATTCAATCTATCATGTGGCGTAAATTTTATGCTATTTTTGTCATGAAATACGCACGTTCTTTACATGTAACTCACGTTTTTTATTGTTCTTGTGTAAGGGGCAGCCGATTTGAGGTGCTAAGGGGCTGTAAATGTTGAGAGTTAAGGTGTCAAGGTGTTGGAGTCTCGGGTTGGCCCCATTTGGTGAGGGCCGATCGCGTTCTTGGTTGAGTTTCTCGGATGGGGCTAGATCGTTAGTTAGGAGTGAGCTGGTGGTGCAAAGGTTGTTCCAAGCCTTGTACCAAACCATGGTGGTTTGAGTCATGGCCTGGGATAGCTCTAACCTCGCTGTTCATGTTCTAAGGGCCTGTCGAAGGAGCTAAGTCGAAGGTTGGCGCAGCTTGGGTGATTTCGGGGAATAGCGGGTGCAACCACGTGCATGGGGCTATGGACGTGGTTTGTTGGTCCAAGACAGGGTCCACGGCTTGGTCTCGGTCCTAGGGTGGTCTAGTTTGGGGCTGGTCCATTCTAGAGTCGGCTAAGTTCGGATAGTGCAAGGCTCGGCCCTAAGGTTTTGTAGTACTGTAAAGTACCATTTCTGTCCAGAAGTCACTTGGTAATTTTCGAGGGTCATAATTGGTCTGATATATGTTTTTTAGGGGCTGGTATGGTGTGATTTCGTAGTGGTTAAAAAATTGAGAAATTTTGGTTCAGTTTTGGATTGATTCGGGTTAAAACAGGGACCCTGGTGCAAATTTTATAACGAATCCTGTAAGTTATGTATCGAGCTCGAGGTTATATCTAGAATATGATTATAAATATATTTTGAGGTGTTTTAAGGAGTTTGGTTGGCTTCGGATAGAAATTTTGAGGTCCAGGGGAAATCGGTCAATCATGGTTTCCAAAGGCAAAATGGTCATTTTGCACCCGGGTCGAGTTAGCAGTACTAGCAGCGCCCTGATCACTAAATTACATGTTTTGAATGTATATGTTACCACGAACATGACTTTTTATGAAATATGATGTTACCACGAACATGACTTTTTATGAAAATATGATATGAAAAATACGTTGCATGCTTGATTTTAAGGAAATTTACGTATATGCATGATTTTTATAAGTGATGAATATGATAATATGTTTTGAAGGATGGTAGTTGGTTGTGACTAATACGAACACGAACACGAACATGAAAATGAACATGTAAGGCCAAGGCTCAGTGGATGGGTAAAACTGTCGCTAATGTCCCCGCCGCCGGGTACCACGGTTATACGTAGATAGATCCATCAATTAGAGCTGATAAGAAAGTCACAACTAATGATATGAATTCGAATCAAGAAAATTAACACGTATATGTTGATATGATGAGACATGTTTTGGACACGTTATGCTTTGATATGTTATGTTTAAGTTCATGCTTTTAAGATCATAAATATATGTTAATTACAGTATTTTTCACTATTACATGTTTTGTATATGTACTTGTTATAACGATTCAGGTATGTTGAGTCTTTAGAATCACTAGGTGTGAATGTAGAAGGTGAGCATATTGATGAGGAGACTAGAGGTGGCGAAGACTGAGTAGGCGAAGCTGGATGCGCGCACGCTAACTCGAGGACCAGCACATTATGTTTATAAGTTATGAGGGGGCATGGATATTCTTTTTTTTACACTTCGTTTTTGTATGTTGGTTGTTTGACAGGATTTTAGGATGTTTCTTATTTGAACCATTTTGAACGACAGTCTAGGGTTTGATGATTCGACACATTTTTAACTGCATTATTTTACCAATAGTGGAATCCTTTTATTTTATAAACGTGTGATTGACAACTGTTATTGCATGCATGCATGCATTTAAATGTATTTTTCTAGTTTAGTTTACAACAAAAAAATATTTCTAATAGTATTTCAAGTAGTAGATGTTTCAGTTGGTATCAAAGCTAGGGTCCTGTATAGAGTTGTGCTTCTGTCAGCTTCAGCAGCTCAGTCTTCAAGCCTCAAGTCTGTAAGTTTGCATGTTTTGAGTGGTTAAATGCTATTACCTGCATGTTTACATGATACATTTTTTTCAGTGATTTACAGTATATGTTTAGTTGTTCACATTATTTAAGGAATAAATGTTTTGAAAACTAGATTAAATTACATGATGGGTTATGTTTAGAATTTGAACTATATTCAGATACTATGCCTCGTAGACACGCCCCAAGCACCGACGAACAGGATAATAATTCTGGAGGCGATATAGGCCTTCCACCACCACTGCCGCCACGAGACGTAGCTACCCGAGTCCTTGAGGGTATTGCGAGACTGATGGAGCAAGTGCAGCAGGCTCCCAGACTCAGAAAGACATTTATGAGCAATTCAGATGGCTCAACCTGAAGGAGTTCTGGAGTACTACCGATCCATTCTTAGCAGAAGGTTGGATCCGGTCTCTAGAGCTACACTTTCAGTATCTAGACATGAGGGATAGAGATCGGGTCAGGTGCTCCACATACATGCTGAGGGACGAAGCATTCCTTTTGTGGGATGGAGCAGCGCACGGGGTGAACTTGGCTACCCTCACATGGGATCAATTCAAGGACATATTCTACAACAAATACTTTCCAGCGGAGGTCAGGTAGACGCCTAACGAGAAATTTTATGAGTCTCCGATAGGGGGACTAGTCTGTGGCAAAGTTTATCAGGAAGTTTGACAGTGGCTGTCAATTTGTGCCCCTTATTGCGAGAGATGTTGCTCAGAAGGTGAGGCATTTCATGGATGGCCTCAGACCCACTTTGCACCGAGATGTTATGCTAATGAGATTGGCGAGTTATGATGAGGCCACCGCTTGTGCCTTTCAGGCGGAACAAGCCCTGAGAGATAATGATGCTGAGATATAGCAGAAGAGGCTTGTGCCTTTCAGGCGGAACAGGCTCTGAGAGATAATGATGCTGAGATACAGCAAAAGAGGCATCAGGCCTAGTCTATCTCGGAGCCACAGAAGAGACAGTTCACCGAGCCACCGAGGCATTAGGGGCAGCAGAAGTCCCAAGGACAGTTCTTGAAGCCCGGACAGTAGAGGCCACCACAGGCAGTAGGGGATCCTAAGTCGGAGGAGAGGCAGCCATGCAAGCAGTGCAACCGGTTTCACTTCGGCAAGTGTATGTGAGGGGACCTTCAAATGCTTCATATGCAAGAAATAGGGCCACAAGGCAGTTAACTGCCCTAGGAACAAGGGCCCCACTATTGGCAGGCCTATGTGATTAACGCAGAGGAGGAGGAGGCGGAGGTTGAGCCAGACTCTACAATGATCACCAGTAATCTTTATATTTAAGAATTTTTATTTACCGTCTCGATTGCATGGATTATTGTGTTGGTTGTGGGAATTATTTTTGCGATTGAGAACCTAGAATAAATTAGGTTGCATGTTCTAATAGGTGGACTTTAGGATTGAATTGATTTAAGTAAGAGCTTTGATGACCAAAATGCAGTAACCGATATTATAGGGACCTGATCGCAAAAATTCGAAAGTTGGGGACCGTTTCGCATTTTTCGAAATCTTTGGGATCAAATTAATAACTTTTGAAATTTTATGGGGACTAGAATACAATTTTTGAATATTTGAAGGACTAAATTGTATGAAATTCGAACTTTAGGGTCAATTTGTAATTTTCGGAAATTTTAGTGGTAAACGTCAAAATTTTTGGGGGACACTAGAATTAAATCATTGATTTTTCGAGGATTTTGGGATTATTGATAGAAAATTTCTTAAGTTTCAACAAGATCAGATTTGATTGTATGTTCTGTCGCCTGAAGGATATATATTTCAGGTCTAGCCACGTATGCATTGCTAGATTCCGGAGCTACAAATTCATTTATATCCGAATATTTTTTCAAGTGACTAGGAATAACACCAGAGGCTTTGGATTTGGGATTCAGAGTTTTGATTCCATCCGGAGATCAGATGTTTACCTTGCAGATAGTGAAGAGATTGGAGATTCAGTCACAGAAAAATATGGTGCAGGCAGATTTGATTGTGCTACCGTTGCCGGTGGTCGACATTATTCTAGGTGTGGATTGGCTTTCTTCGAACGGAGTTGTGATAGAGTTTCGACGTAGGACAATATCTATCCAACCGTCCAGCGGGAAGCCATTTAGTTTTTGAGGCAGCCAGACACCAGCAGATGCCGCACATCATTTCTTGCATCTATGCGAGGAAGCTCATCGGGAGAGGCTGCCAGGAATATTTGGAGTGTATTGTGATAGTGACCGAGCCAGTCAGCCAGCGTCTAGAGGATGTCGAGGTGGTCAAGGAATTTCCCAGCATTTTTTCGAGCTAGCAGCAGTGGTATTCGCCTTGAAGATATGTAGGTATTATCTGTATGAGGAAAAGTGCAGGATTTTCACCGATCACAAGATCCTGAAGTACTTCTTCACGCAGAAAGAAATGAACATGAGACAGTGGGGATGGATTGAGCTAGTGAAGGATTATGACTGCGACATTAGCTACCATCCGTGTAAGGCTAATGTGGTCGCGGATGCCATTTGTAGGCAGCATGCAGTGATTGTTCATTTGTCGGTACAGAGGCCATTGCAGGTCAGAGATTCAGAGGTTTGAGCTTGCAGTGTATGCCAGGGGCAATGCCCTTAGTTTTTCTACCCTGACAGTATAGCCGACACTGAAATACAGGATTTGAACAGTGCAGACTTCTGACGAGCAGCTGCAGAAGTGGAGACAGAGGGATGAGTCTAAGGGCCTGAGGTCGTATACAGTTGAGGATGGCATAGTCAGATATTGTGACCGACTCTGTGTTCCTAGCAATTATTCCCCAAGAGTAGATATCATAAGAGAGGCCCACAGCACCCCGTACTCCATTCATCCAGGGAGTACGAAAATGTATAAGGATTTTCAGTCATTATATTGGTGGTCGGGCATGAAGTGGGACAATCTGCGTTTTGTCTCTGAGTGTTTGACGTGTCAGCAGGTTAAGGCCGAGCATTAGAGACCTGCAGGGAAGCTAAGACCACTCCTTATTCCCTAGTGGAAATGGGAGAACATTACCATGGATTTTGTGAGAGGACTACCGAGAACACCTGGAGGATATCATGCCATTTGGGTGATAGTTGATCGGCTCACTAAGTCAACACACTTTCTACCAATCAAGAAGACTTTGACCATGACTCAGTACACAGAGCTGTATATTAGGAAGATAGTCAGACTACATGGATTCCAGTGTCAATCGTGTCAGACAGGGATCTGAGGTTCACGTCTGCGTTCTGGAAGAGTCTGCATCAGACATTGGGTACTAAGCTGCTATTCAGTACTCCCTTCCATCCTCTGATCGACAGATAGTCAGAAAGGGTGATTCAGATTTTGGAGCACCTACTAAAAGCTTACATGATCGACTTCAAGAGTAGCTGGGAGCCAAAGTTACCTCTCGTGGAGTTTATGTACAACAACAGCCACCAGGCATCTATTGGTATGGCTCCATACGAGGAACTTTATGGGAGAAAGTGTAGGTCGTCGGTTTATTGGGATGAGGCAGGGGAAAGATCAAGTTGGGACCAGACATTGTCAGTCAAACTACAGGGTTAGTGGTCAAGATCCGAGACAGGATGAAGACCTGCTCAGAGCAGACAGAAGAGTTATGCAGATCAGCAGCGCAGGGATCTAGTGTTTGCATGGGCGATCATGTTTTCGTGTAGGTAGTACCGATGATGGGTGTGAAGAGATTCGGAAAGAATGGAAAACTCAGTCCTAGATTTATAGGACCATTCGAGATCCTCGAGAGAGTTGGGACACTAGTTTACAGAGTTGTGTTACCGCCGAATCTGGCGGGAGTTCATAACTTATTCCACGTCTCGATGCTGTGGAAGTACATGTGGAACCCTTCGCATGTGCTGAATTATGAGCCACTTGCAGCAGACGTCAAACCTGTCTTTCGAGAAAAGACCCACTCAGATTTTTGATAGGCAAGAGAAGAGACTCCATAACAAAGTGATCCACATGGTCAAGGTGAAGTGGCTGAATCATTTCGAGGAGGAGGCTACTTGGGAGACTGAGACTGAGATGAGGAGTCGCTACCCGGAGTTATTCGGTACGTTTTAAATTTCGAGGACGAAATTATTTTTAAGGGGGGAGAAATTGTAAGGTCTAGGAAATTCGAATTACGTAACTTGACTGCATGCAATCTAGTGTTTTACTAAAATATTTGTTTAATTATATTTATGCATTTAATGCATGATAATTGTGTGGTTTATTAAAGTTTCATGCATAAGGGATTTCAATAGTTTTTCGCGGTCGAACGAGGAACGGAGACCGAGGATAATTAAAAAAAATATTTTTGTTAAATAATTATTTTAATTATTTAATATGTGGTGTAAATAATTTAGATTATTGAAAATGGGCATAGGTGGAGTATTTTTACTAGTCAGGTCATATTTTAAACTGGTACGCAAATTTCAGTGATTTTGGGGACTTTTTTATGGTTCGGGCAATATTTTCAAAATCGTACCTAAACGAAATATATTTTGAGAGTGTTTTTGTGCTCGATGGGATTATTTTATTACTTAATGGGCCTAAAATCCTTTCTACCCCTTTATTTTTAATTAAGGGCCAATTAGCACCCTATATTATAACCTAACCTCTACCATAAAAACCCTAAACCTAGTTTAAGCTATTCGGCCACCCCTCTTTCATCCTCCAACAGGTATTTTCAAGAGTTTTACAGCATCTCCTTTGAGTTTCTCCCCAAGTTTTTCATAAAGCTCCTACCTCATCTCTCTAGTGCAAGTTCTATTCGTTGGTATCAAGGTTTTCGAGGGTAATAACGCAAAGGCATGTCTATATCTCATTTTTTACACCATTCATGTCAATATATATTGTTTGTATGTTTTTGCATGAGAAGCATTCAATCTATCACGTGGCGTAAGTTTTATGCGATTTTTGTCATGAAATATAACGTTCTTTACATGTAACTCACGTTTTTTTTGTTCTTGTGTAAGGGGATGCCGATTTGAGGTGATAAGGGGCTGTACATGTTATGAGTTAAGGTGTCAAGGTGTTGGAGTCTCGGGTTGGCCACGTTTTGGTGAGGGCCGATCGCGTTCTTGGTTGAGTGTCTTGGATGGGGCTAGATCGTTTGTTAGGAGTGAGCCGACAGTGCAAGGGCTGTTCCAAGCCTTGGACCAGACCCTGGTGGGTCTGAGTCATGGCCTGGGATAGCTCAAAACCCTTCCGGTCTTGTTCGAAGGGACATTCGAAGGAGCTAAGTCGAAGGTTGGCGCGACTTGGGTGATTTCGGGGAATAGCAGGTTCAACCATGTGCATGGGGCTATGGGCGTAGTTTGGTCGGTCCAGGAGAGTGTCCACGGCTTGGTCTCGGCCCTAGGGTGGTCTAGTTTGGGGCTGGTCCAGTCTAGAGTGGGCTAAGTTCGGATAGTTCAAGGCTTGGCCCTAGGGTTTTGTAGGATTATAAAGTGCCGTTTTTGTCCAGCAGCCACTTGGTGTCACGCCCAGAGTCCGAAGCATCGGTGACATCCGACATTGTTTAACAATTAAATTGAAAACAATAAATCCTCGTATCAAATCAAACCAGTCTTTTTCATAAATAAAGTATTGTCTTACAATGACAATGGAATAAAATACATCAGAGTTTCAAATAGTGGAAACGAAAGAGAAGTAAAATCTTGAGTTTTGATCTTGATCTCCGGTTCACCAACCCCAGAAAGCATCTTGCTCTTACTCATCCAATTGCTCCTCATTTTTATCTGAAATTTGTAAGGGGTGAGTGTTTTGGGAAACACTCAGCAAGTGGGGGTCGATCGATTCCAAAGATACATATAGAACTTAGTTTTCTTAAAACGTTCTTTTAACATATTTTCAAAACTTAATATTCTTAACTTATCAGGACATAGACAAATCGAATAACTGACAGAATTCATCAGATGATTCAGAACAATTTAGAAACAGATTAACTCAATTCAGAACGAAACATATCAGAACAGACAGAACACTGTTACTCATCTCATTTCCATGGTCAAATTGTCCCCAATATGTTGGTCCTCTAAGGGGTGAGGCCAGAACATGGTTTTATACCCACCAATGGGGCCAGAACAGAACATGGTTTAATACCCACCAATGGGGGCCAGACAGGAATTACAATTCTCGTCTCATTTCAAATCAATTCGTAACAGTGCAAACAGAATTAAAAAGTAACAGACAGAACTTTTCAGATATTCAGATTTCAGAGTTTTCATACTGCTACTTCTTAAATAATAATTCACCCAAGTGTAGCTTGTCTGCAAGTAATATATTTCGTAAGTACGAGATCGATCCTCAGAGAGGTTATTTTGAGTTTAAATTTATTAATTTATAGATTACCAAATGCAAGAATGAAGTTTACAAATTATAAATTTTGTCAAGGCTTGAGAATTTATTCTTGGTTTATGTAATATTGTTTAACTAAAAGTAAAACAAAAAAAACCACCATAAATAATGGTTCCAAGAAAATTAAACACACACATAATATAATATAGTTCTCACTATAGAAAATACCGAATTAATCGATATTTTATATATGGTACCTATTATTATAATTATAACTATATAAATAAATAACGGCATAAAGTAAATGTTAAATTAAATCATTATATTTCATTTAGAACAACCGGCAGAGCCACGCTATTGCCTAAATGAAATATATTGATTTAATAAGTTAGTTGCGGTAAAGTAAAAGTTAGTTGCGATAAAGTAAATGTTAGTTGCGGAAAAGTAAAAGTTAGTTGCGAGAAAGTAAAAGTTAGATGCGGAAAATAAAAGTTAGTTTCGATAAAGTAAATGTTAGATTGTTAGATGTTAGTATTAAATCATAATATTTCATTTAGAACAACCGGCAGAGCCACGCTATCATCTAAATGAAATATTATGATATTATTATATAAATATATATATATATACTAATAAGTGATGAAATATTTATTGTATCAAAATTAAACAACAAATCAAGATAACGACTTTAATGGTATCAAGCATTTGATGTAAATTGATAACAACAAATAATTCATTTTTATACCTACAATAAAAATAAGTTAGCTAAATGAAAAGAAATAAAGAAAGAATATACAAAATATAAACAATCTTACGTCACCAAGAATGCATCCTCTTCATCTTGACATAATAGATTTAGCTTGCCATAAGTTTACTTTTGATCAACACTAAAATATCACTCATAGTTGAGAACATGAAAGAAAATATATTGGAACTTAGAACTTTGATACACACTTACACTATATTTTACAATGAGATAGAATGATTCTCAAGCTAGCACAAGGCCTCTATTTATAGGCCAAATGAGAGAAAGGATCAAAATTTTTATTAATGCCATGTAGTTGCAATAGTATTCTTTGTCTCCTCCAAGTTCAATTCCATGTCCCTTTTTCAAAGCTTTGTTCCACAACTTTAATAACAGAATTTGACTCTGCTCAAAACGGCAAACATGTGGGGAATTGTCTGTAGATAAATTTGGCCACTTGGTTCACCTCATTTGGTTAAATATTGAAATAGTTATGATTTTTTTACTATATGGAGGTCATAGTAAAAGTAAATTTGTCTTCCTTTTGATATTTGCACAATTTGATCATCTTAATGAACTTTTTAGGCAATCATGTCTTCTGCAAAGTTGTAGATAATTTCTCAAGGATTCCAAACATGTTTGAGTCACCTCCATTTGAATTTTCTAACTTGAGTTATCATTATTTTACCAACACGTAGAAAACCTGAAAATAAAACATATTTAGTAAGACAATTAAATATAAACAAACAATACTAAAATAACATAATTTTATAATTTTAATGAAACTTAAATTTTAAAATACAGGTTTTAACATATAATAAATTATTAATTTTAAGTTCCATCACATCCCCACACTATCTTATTACTAGTCCCTTAGTAATAAACTTTATCGGAAAATCACAACCTAGATTCTTTATTCCTTTTATATATTCAAATACAAACATATTTATTAAAAACTAATTCATATACCGATTTATATATATATATATATATTTTTTCGTTTAATATATTAATATATAATTAAATGTGTTTTTATTATTATTCTTATTTTCACATAATATATAAAGTAACAATATATATATATAATTTTTTTTAAAAATTTCTAAATTTTTTATAATAATATAGTCCAAAAGATAATTCACACCACCCACCATAACATGTATAATATCAAGAATATTATTGTAAAAGCCTCAGCTCCATATATTCTTTCAGGTCAAAATGTTTAAGGAATAGCTAGTTTTCACTCATGGAGTTGGAATGAATATTAACTCTCATTGAAAAAGGCTAAGTATTAAAGCAGACAATTAATTAAACTAATATTGAAAACAAAATAGGAAAATTTGCAAAGAATAAAATCCCCATTTTTTTTTATTGTTTTTTTTTTAAATAACGTGACTGCAAAATTTTACAATAACATAAAATTTTTTATCCAAACATTCTACCAATATATATATATATATATATGTGTGTGTGTATAAACATTTATGTAACGGATACATCCGACTATCTTTGAAACTTATCTAGCACAAACAAATCTTTTTGTATGTTTGTTTGTTTTTTTTTTTTTTAACACAATATTAATGTTTTTAGAACACATTGATAGTACATCAATCAAATCTAAAAAAATTACAATGAATAAAGTATTTTGCAGTCCGTTATATATTTACTTCTTTTTTTTTCTTTTTTCAATAAATATTTTTTTTAGGGGAGTTATATTCTTGTAATTAACCATTTTTTAATAATCAATAAAAGTTTATTAATTATTTTCTCATTTCTCACCACTCACTCACAAAAGATGTGTGAGTATATATTATACTTTTACAAAAGAATTCTTTCAATTATACATCTTAACAACCATACAAACCATATCTTTTAACTATATTCTCATAAAAATTTTAGAAATTATTTTATTTGAAAACACATATAATTATATATATATATATATATATATATATATGAACACATCTATTATATATTTTATATTAATTGATCAAAATATATATATAAATTGGTACATATGAAAAACTAATTTTTCTTTTATTCTGTATTTTGAATATAATGAATATTAAAATCTAGTGTATTGTGATTTTCCAATAATTATTAACTAATGCGTCTCAGGTGCATTTTACTGACACCTTACTCGACATTAAACTAAAAATTATTATTATTACTACTATATATAAGTATATATTTTAATTTTTATATAAAAAAACTAAGAGGAGAAGAAGAAGAAATTATTCATACCTTAAAGAAAAACATTAAAACATACCGTTGAATCACAAGTTTAGCATCAAATGAGTTTTCTTTTCTTACTTTTGGATGTTGGCCAATTAAGTTGAGATAAGGATGGATCTGGTTCATGAATAAATCCTTGCAGTAAATCAATAAGTTCACCTTCACTTGTAGCAGAGACTAACATCCTTCGCGAAGCTAATGAAATAAATCCCTGTTCCACAACATCATCAATAAACGATAACAGTTTATCATAATAATTGTTAACATTTAACAAACCAATTGGCTTATTGTGGATATTTAATTGTGCCCAACAAACAGTATGAAATATTTCTTCCAAAGTACCTAAACCTCCTGGCAAAGCAATAAAAGCATCTGAATGTTCAATCAATTGAAGTAATTCGTTCATACATGTTGTCCACTTTCATTTTTTCTCCTATTGTTGGTCCTGTAAGATTGGCTAAGATAATCGGAATAATGCCAAAAACTTCACTTCCACCTGCATGCGCAGCTTTTGCAACTTTTCCCATGAGGCCAACTTCACCACCACCATATACCAAATGAATCTTTTTTTTAGCAAGTGTTATTCCAAGATTTTCTGCTACTTCTTCATAAATTGAATCTTTTCCTGCACTAGATCCACAAAATACACAAATATTTTTGATTTTACTTACCGTGGACGTTGACATGTTGAGAAATATGTTTTTTTTGTAATTGTTAGATCACAGCATATGAATTTATAAGCGTAACATGCCAAAAGTCAATATTCGAACAGGAAATTATTATTATTAAAAGAAAATAAAAATGACAAAATTAAAACAAATATATACAGCGTAGTTGTGATTGTGGCTCACATCTTCCTCTGATTTTACGTTCAGTAACGGCTTCAACGCCTTCTATGAGTCCAGGATATGCTTCCCATCCAATTTTCTTATAAATTGGCAAACATGGTCTTTTAACGTCAGATTCCCAAGACGAAATTGTGTATATATATTTACTTATCTAAATAGATATGCATTACTACAGTAGGATCTTTGTAAGGCTGATTCCACTGTCCATATTGATATTCCTCCTATTGAAATTGCCACCATAGTTTAAGAAGTTCATTTTGCACGTACCCACTAAAATGCGTATCAAGAACCTCTAAAAAATTATCCAAAGTCTCTTTACTCAGACCATTCTTAATTAATAAAATTTTATCTTCTCTATTCATTGATGTCATTCCAACATTTTTGCATTTTCCCTTACAAGTCCACCTTGCACATTTATGACATCCACCTATACGTTCAGCTCTTCGCTTTTTGGCATATGTGCTTTTACCAAATACTGGCATATGTCTTATTATTAATTCTCTTGCTTCCCCAACCAATCGGACTTTTGCTTCAATTATCAAACGGACATCATTCGGTATGCCATATGACATCATCAACCTTAGACGCTCACATCTAGCTTTATAAATTTTTTTCAACGCATTATCAGGTAAACAAGCAAAATATTTACGAAGATTCATAATACACGCATCCATATTATTATTATTATATATATTTCAATTATTTTGGGAAAACTGAAGAAACCGACTTAAACAGTCATGGAGTACCGTTATCCGCCACTTAACCGGGAAATGAACTAGAATCTGCAAAACAAAATGAAAATATCAAACAACTATTGTGGATCATATAAAGGCATAAACTAATTATTAAGAATTTCATTTTCTATAAAAGGCTCAAGTCTTTGCCCATTAACTTTAAACACGTCATTATTTTTAGGATTTTCAATATCAACAGCACCATGAGGATAAACAAATTTGACTATAAATGGTCCTGACCACCTCGATCTTAGTTTACCTGAAAATAAATGCAAACGAGAATTATAAAGCAAAACTTTTTGTCCAATTTCAAATGACTTTCTCATAATATTTTTATCATGAAAGGCTTTAGTTTTATCTTTATAAATCTTTGAATTTTCATATGCATCATTTCATAATTCTTCAAGTTCATTTATTTGCAATTTTCTTAATTTAGATGCATCATCTAAATTAATATTAAATGCTTTAATTTCCAATAAGCTTTATGTTCAAGTTCAACCGGTAAATGACAATGCTTACCAAAAACTAACCTATATGGTGACATCCCTAATGATGTTTTAAATGCAGTTCTATATGCCCATAATGCATCAGTTAATCTTAAAGACCAATCTTTTCGATTTGGATTAACTGTTTTTTCTAAAATTTGTTTTATTTCTCTATTTGCAAGTTCAACTTGACCATTACTTTGAAGATGATATGGGGTAGAAACTTTATGTGTAATGCCATATTTTCTTAACAAAGAAGAAAATGATTTATTTATAAAATGAATTCCCCCATCACTAATTATTGCTCTAGGTATTCCAAATCGACTAAAAATATTTTATTTTAAAAATTTTATAACAACTTTATGATCATTAGTTCTACATGCAATTGCTTCAATCCATTTTGAAACATAATCAACAGCGACTAAAATGTACTTATATCCAAAAGATAATGGAAATGGACCCATAAAATCTATCCCCCAACTATCAAATATTTCAATAATTATGATTGGATTTAAAGGCATCATGTTTCGTTTTGAAATTGATCCCATCTTCTGACAGTTTTCACAAGATTTGCAAAATAAATGCGTATCTTTGAATAAAGACGACCAATAAAATCCACATTGTAAGATTTTTGTAGCTGTTTTATTGGATGAAAAATGACCTCCACATGCTTCAGAATGACAAAATTTAATAACATTACTTACTTCATTGTCGGGTATGCATCGTCGAAAAATTTGGTCAGGACAATACTTAAATAAGTAAGAATCATCCCAATAAAATTTTTTAACTTCTATCAAGAATTTATTCTTATCCTGTGAATTCCAATGAGAAGGCATTTTATTTGTCACAATAAAATTTATAATGTTAGCAAATCAGTGCATAATAGTAGCATAAAACAACTGATCATCTGGAAAATTTTCATTTATTGGTATTTCATTATGAGATGATTCAGTCATTATTCTAGATAAATGATCGGCTACAATATTTTCTTTTCCTTTTTTATCTTTAATTATAATATCAAATTCTTGTAACAATAAAATCCATCGTATTAATCTTGGCTTAGCATCTTGTTTATTTGATAAATATTTTATGGCAGAATGATCGGTGTAAACAATAGTAGTAGAACCAATTAAATAAGATCGAAACTTATCTAATGCAAATATTACTGAAAGTAATTCTTTTTCAGTAGTTGAATAATTTATTTGGACACTATTTAAGGTTCTACTAGCATAATAGATTGCATAAGGTTTTCCTTCTTTTCTTTGTCCTAACACAGCTCCTATAATAGCATAATCACTTGCATCACACATTAATTCAAACGGTAAACACCAATCTGGAGGTTGTAAAATAGGTGATGTAACTAAAAGATTAATAATTTTTTTAAAAGCATTTTCACATTTCTGAGTCCATTCAAATTGTGTATCTTTTGTTAAAAGATTTGAAATTGGTTTAGATATTATGCTGAAATTTTTTATAAACCTTCTATAAAATCCTGCATGACCCAAGAATGATCGAACTTCTTTGACCGTTTTTTTTTTTATGTTAAATTAGCAATAACATCAACTTTGGCTTTATCAACTTCAATTCCTTTTTCAGATATCACATTTCCTAAAACAATCCCAGATTTAACCATATAATGACATTTTTCCCAATTTAAAACAAGATTTTTTTCTTCACATCTTTTTAATACTTCTTCTAGATTTTTAAGACAATTTTCAAATGAGTTTCCAAAAACAGTTATATCATCCATAAAAACTTCTACATATTCTTCAATCATATCACTGAAAATACTTAACATACATCTTTGAAAAGTAGCCGGAGCATTACATAAACCAAATGACATTCTTTTAAATGCAAAAGTTCCGAAAGGACAAGTAAAAGTAGTTTTTTCTTGATCTTCTAATGATATAGGTATTTGATAATACCCCGAATACCCATCAAGAAAACAGTAATAAGAAATTTCCTGCTACTTTTTCTAGAATTTGATCTAAAAATGGTAGTGGGAAATGATCTTTTCTAGTTGCATCATTTAATTTTCTATAATCAATACACATACGCCAACTAGATAGAATCCTAGCTTGTAATAACTCCCCCTTTTCATTTTTTATAACAGTGATGCCGGAATTTTTAGGTACTACTTGTGTTGGACTTACCCATTTACTATCTGAAATTGGATAGATAATTCCAGCGTCTATTAGTTTTAATACTTCATTCTTAACAACTTCCTTCATATGTGGATTTAACCTTCTTTGTGGTTGTTGATATTGTAGAACCCGAAAATCAGATTACGTATAAGCCATGCATAACTGCTACTATTTAAAATAAAAATGAACTTTTATAAATATATGTAGTGTTTAATTCATTTTTACAATTGTTAAGGCATGATTATTTATTTTAAGAGTAGATGTTTAGTGTTATCTTTCAAGATAAATACGCGAGGCCGGACCGGAGTTTGGAGATTAGAGATAATATTAATAATAAGAAAAATATTCCTAAATTTAAATTAAGTCAAGGAATAATTTAATTTAAAGAAAAAGAATGTTTTAGGACTTATTAAATTAATTAGAGCTAAGTTATTAAATAAGTTCTTTAGGTTAATATTTAATTAAAGCTTAAATAAAAATATGTAAACAATGGAGGATGAATTAAACTAGGTATAATATATATTCAAGAAAGTAAAGTATAACATTTAAATACTTAAATCATAAATCCATGCAAGAGTTTAGTCTAACTTAATGTGTAAATGCACTAAAGTGTATAATGAGTATTTAAAACCTCAAACAATTAAAATACAAAGTTTAAACCATAATATACCATTCAAAATTTGTAGGAAATCGGTCAACACTTTTAAACAAATGCAAATGTGGTGTAAACCCATTCAAACCATCCTCAATGACCTTTAAGGTGGATTCAATTCCTCGTTTTAAATCACTAATTAGTAGTAGATTCAAATATTATAATTCATATAATTTCCCTCAACCTATTAGACTATGAAATGAGTTTGAATGTTGCAATAATTTGAATGACATGCAACGGCAGCTGGGAGAGAAAGCATGCGAATGATATTCAAAGCTTCCACTTGTAACCTTCCACTTTAATGCATTTTATGGCATCCTTAAAACCTCTTGTAACAATCATTTCCCCTTACATAACATTCCTACATCCTATATACTCGAAAATATTAGAATCAATAGGCTAATGAAATCGGGAATAACAGCAAGAAAATGAGAAAAGTTATCGGCCAGCAAGAGAAGGAAATGCAATCCGAACCCATTCAAATACTCATTTGTAACTCTCAACTAAATGCATATTATTACATCCTTTAACACCACTTATAACATTCCTCTTCCTTAACCACATATCTCACACTCATATGCTCGAAAATACATCAGAAAATAGCAGCTGAAATCGTGAACAACAGCAGAAACGAGAAGAAGAAAACCAACTCCGTTCCGTCGCGTCGTATTGTCGTTTTGATTTGTTTTCTTCAAAACAAATTTCCAGGCATGTATAATTGTTTCTTTGCTCTTCAATCAAGTCCTATAAATATTTTTAAACATTATATGTTCAGGATTCATGAGGTAAAAACGAAATTTGACAGCAACAATTTCTAAAAATCTGCACAGGTTCTCGGCCATGTGTTTATGTTTCACGTTTGTAATGTTTTGTTGATTTCAGGGGTTGCTTCGATTCTAGGCTCTCAAGGATGCTTCTAGGAATGTTTTAGAGTGTGTTAGGGTGTTATTGGTTCATTGGTTTACATCCATACACGCACAAACAAAGAAATGACAGCAACTTCATATTTAAGTGCAGAAATGAGGCATGATTTCTGTCATGGAATGGTTAAGGATGGTGTTCGAATCTTAACTGTCCTAGAGACTGTAGCCATGGTTAGAACTCTTCCTTATCATGTCTAGGACGTGACCAAATCGTTCTTTCACGGTTTAATTCACAGATCCATTAAAAACATCACAGCAACTACACAAGTGCACTTCGGTTCCTTCATTTTCTGTGTGTGTACACTTTCGGTTTTTGGGTGGGGTTTGGATTGTGGTTGGCTTCTAGCCCATAGCCATGGTTCATACAACAGTCCATCATGTTTAGATCGAGCCATGGTCGATGAAATGGCCACTGGAATGACACAAGATAGTAAAACAACTCAATACATTCCACTGCACAAAGTTGGTGCTCTCAGTTGATACTTTCTGTTGTCACAGGTGTTTGCTTGGGTTGTGGCTGGCTTTTAGCCCTTAGCCATTGTTCAATCCATGCCTTAGGATGTTGGTAAGAGTCTTGGGTTGGTGGTTCAAGCCAATGGTCATTAATTTCAGAGTTTACACCACAAACACACAAGCTGCCACTGCTGCACTTTTGATAGCAGCTATGGGTTTTGCAATTTTTGGGGTTGTTTGAGTTCTTGGTTGGCTTTTAGCCCATGGCCTTGGACTGGACAGTACCTCAATGAGTTAGGAAGGTCATGTTTTTGGTTGTTTGTGATTTGGTCGAGTTTAGAGGTCATACGAGAATTTACGGTGAAAGGTGCCAAAATGACTCTCGAAAGATTGTTTTATGTTTTTGGATTCCTTTAACCTATTTTCGTGTTTTGCAATTCTTATGCATGTTTTTCAGTATGTTTGTGGTATTTTAACCATGGTTAAATGTCGGTTTAATGTTGGTTCGGGTTGGTACGATACCTTGAATGAAAATCAAGTGGTGGGTCCTAATAGTCTCATTGTTGATTCTATTGGTAAGTTTTGGGATAGGTTGTCAAGTTTAGGTCAAGATATTATTATTTGCATGTGTCACATATTAGAATTAGGTTGCAGCAAGACTGAGAGCGATCCAACTCATCCGGTAAAAATAAGATTTAAATTATATTACGTGCATAAAAATATAAAATGTTTATTTTTGAGATATATGCTATTTGTCATGTGGCCACCTTATGCTTATGGGTTTGAAAGTCGGTAGGCGCAACCGAGGACCTCTCCGCCCGGTGACTTATGACCGGTTTATGATTATGTATGGGTACGGACATCCAGTCCAAGGGCTGTGATTGATCTCTACCGCCCAGTATACTGTGGTTTAGTCTGATCAGACACTCACGTTATGTTATGGGCCACTTGCTTAGAAACATTATCTCTACCAGAAAATTATGATATGATATGACAGAGCTCTATTGAGCAAAGCTTTTACATATGATTTTCAGATATGCACGTAGATATAATTACTCATGATACGATTTTCACCGTACGCTTTACGATACCATATTTTTACGTTGCATGCGATTTTATGATATATTTACTTGTTATTAACGATATATACATGTTGAGTCTTTAGACTCACTAGACTTGATTGTTGTAGGCACGGATGAGGTCGAAGCCGAGGACGGGAACTAGTGAGTTATCTTGGGGCAGCAGTAGTAAACCCGAGTACCTCATGTTTTAATTTATGCATTTTCTTATATTCAAACTCAGTTTTAATATGTTGGATATATTTTTAAGTTGTTGTTTGAAAATAATATTTCCCTCCGCTGTTATTTTCAAAGTTCAAATTATTTACATGTTTATTTTATAAATGAGGCAAGATATTTATTTATTTAGAAAATTTTTAATAATTCCTGCAAAAATATGAATACGAAATACGGGCCTTTACAGATATGTTTTAGCATTTTCTTCCAAGTGAATTTTATGTGTACAAATTAAAGGATTCATACCTTTTATATCTTTCAAAGTCCATCCAATTGCATTTTTATTTTTTTTAATAATTTAATCAAATCTTCTTCTTGATTTGGCAAAAGAGTGGAAGAAATTACAACAGGAAATGTTTTATTTTCACCAAGAAATACATATTTCAATTCTAATGGTAAAACTTTTAATTCAAGTTTTGTATTATCATCTTCTTTAAAATTATTTTTAGACTCAAAACTTTCTATTGAAAAAACTTCAGATTGTTGATTTAAGTTTTCTTCTTGTATATTTTCTTCCACAATTGTTTCAATTTCATTATCATATTCATTTTCATTAATACTTGGTTGTTTACATAAATTGAACACATTAAGTTCTAGAGTCATATTTCCAAAAGACAATTTCATTATTTCATTTCGACAATTAATTAAAGCATTTGAAGTTGCTAGAAATGGTCGTCCCAATATTACTGGAATTTCATTATGTACTTCTATTGGTTGTGTATCCAAAACAATAAAATCTACAGGATATATGAATTTATCAACTTGAACCAACACATCTTCTACAATACCTCTAGGTATTTTGATTGACCTATCCGCCAGTAAGAGAATAACAGAAGTGGGTTTTAATTCTCCTATATTAAGTTTTTCTTAAACTGAATAAGGAAGTAAATTCACACTTGCTCCTAAATCCAACAAAGCTTTTTTAATTTTATTTTCTCCAATAATACATTAAATTGTTGGACAACCAGGATCTTTATATTTTAAACTAGAATTATTTTGAAGAATAGAACTTACTTGTTCAGCCAAGAATGATTTTTTCTTCACATGCAATTTTCTCTTTACAGTACATAAGTCTTTTAAAAATTTTGCATAAGAAGGTACTTGTTTAATAGCATCTAATAATGGAATATTTATCTTTACTTGTTTAAAAACTTCATAGATATCAGAATCACTTTTTTTGTTTTTTATGATTTGTTAATGCACGAGGAAATGATGGAGGTTTATTTGACTTATTTACTATTTCAGATGATTTATCATTCACCATATTATTCTTAAAATTTAAGGTATCATCATTCTCAAAAGTATCAGGATTATCATCCTTACTCTTTGATTTTAAATGATCCTTGTTTTCACTACTATATGGATCATTAACTATTTTACCACTTCTAAGGGTAATAACAGATTTTATTTGATCAATTTTTTCATTTTTTAATTCTTGATTTTGATTTTTAGGATTAGGTTGAGGTTGAGATGGAAATTTTCCTTTTTCATGAATATTAAGTGCAGATGCAAATTTTGCAAGAGTTTCTTTCAAATCACTCATAGATTGACTGTTTTGAATATTGATAGACTATTGCTTTTGGATAAATGCATGAATTACATCTTCAAAGTTTTTTCTTGGAGGTGTAACATAAGGAATATAACCTTGATGATTTTGGTTATTTTGAAAATATTGTTGTGACGGTTGTGCATTATTATCATTCCTCCAACTAAAATTAGGATGATTTTTCCATCCAGGATTATATGATAATGAAAAAGGATCTAGTATTGGTTTTTTATAATTGTTAACATAATTTGCTTGTTCGTGGAGACATTCTTTAAATGAAGGTAATGTTGGACAATCTTTTGTAGCATGATCATGTGTATCACATATATGACAAACAATTTCTTGAATACTTTTTAATTGACCACTCTTTTTCATTTCTAATGATTCAATTTTTCTTGCTAAAGATGCAAGTTTAGCTTGAATATCTATATCATCTTTAAGATTATAGATACCACCCCCATTTGTTGAATTATTGTCTTTAGTTGTTGGTGGTTCTGTTGTGCCTATATTATCCCAATTTTGAGCATTTTCTGCTAATGAATCCAAATATTCCATAGCTTCATTTGGGTTTTTATCTTCAAAAGTTCCATTACACATGAATTCTATCATTTGCCTATCTTTAGGTATTAGACCTTCATAAAAGTGAGAAACTATTCTCCATGTTTCAAAACCATGATGTGGGCATGTATTAAGTAATTCTTTATATATATCACAACATTGATAAAACGTTTCTCCTTGTTTTTGAGAAAAAGTTGTAATTTGTCTTTTAAAAGAGTTTGTTCTATGGGAAGGAAAAAACTTTTTGAGAAATTGTTGTTGTATTTCTTCCCATGATCTTATTGAACTTGATCTTAAATTCTGTAGTCATGTTTTAGCTTTATCTTTTAAAGAAAAAGGGAAAAGCTTTAATCGAACTATATCCATGCTACAATTTTGATCATTATAAGTGTTACAAACTTCCTCAAATTCTCTTAGATGCAAATATGGATTTTCAGAATCTAAGCCATGAAAATTTGGTAAAAGTTGAATAATTTGAGGTTTGAAGTTGAAATTCGATGCATCAGGAGGAAAAACTAAACAAGATGGGGCACTAGTTCTAATAGGGTTCATATGGTGCCTAAGTGTTCTTAATTGATCATGTTCTTGATTATTATTATTATTATTATTATTATCTTGATTATTTGAATTATCATCCATGTTTAAATTATTTTCAGATACTCGAATAAATCTACCACTTTTTTTTTCGACTCCAAATACCCATACAAAAAAAAAACAACACAATACTTATAAATAAAACATAATTAACAAATATAAACTTAATTTATACCTCCCCGGCAACGGCGCCAAAAACTTGCTACTACTTAAATAATAATTCACCCAAGTGTAGGTTGTCTGCAAGTAATATATTTCGTAAGTACGAGATCGATCCTCAGAGAGGTTATTTTGAGTTTAAATTTATTAATTTATAGATTACCAAATGCAAGAATGAAGTTTACAAATTATAAATTTTGTCAAGGCTTGAGGATTTATTCTTGGTTTATGTAATATTGTTTAACTAAAAGTAAAACAAAAGAAACAACCATAAATAATGGTTCCAAGAAAATTAAACACACACATAATATAATATAGTTCCCACTATAGAAAATACCGAATTAACCGATATTTTATATATGGTACCTATGATTATAATTATAACTATATAAATAAATAATTGCATAAAGTAAATGTTAAATTAAATCATTATATTTCATTTAGAACAACCGGCAGAGCCACGTTATTGCCTAAATGAAATATATTGATTTAATAAGTTAATTGCGGTAAAGTAAAAGTTAGTTGCGATAAAGTAAATGTTAGTTGCGGAAAAGTAAAAGTTAGTTGCGATAAAGTAAATGTTAGTTGCGGAAAAGTAAAAGTTAGTTGCGAGAAAGTAAAAGTTAGATGCGAAAAATAAAAGTTAGTTGCGATAAAGTAAATGTTAGATTGTTAGATGTTAGTATTAAATCACAATATTTCATTTAGAACAACCGGCAGAGCCACGCTATCGTCTAAATGAAATATTATGATATTATTATATAAATATATATATATATATCTATATATATATATAATAATAAGTGATGAAATATTTATTATATCAAAATTAAACAACAAATCAAGATAACCACTTTAATGGTATCAAGGATTTGATGTAAATTGATAACAACAAATAATTTATTTTTACACCTAAAATAAAAATAAGCTAGCTAATTGAAAAGAAATAAAGAAAGAATATACAAAATATAAACAATCTTACTTCACCAAGAATGCATCCTCTTCACCTTGACATAATAGATTTAGCTTGCCATAAGCTTACTTTTGATCAACACTAAAATATCACTCATAGTTGATAAAATGAAAGAAAATATATTGGAACTTAGAACTTTGATACACACTCACACTATATTTTACAATGAGATAGAATGATTCTCAAGCTAGCACAAGGCCTCTATTTATAGGCCAAATGAGAGAAAGTGTCAAAATTTTTATTAATGCCATGTAGTTGCAATAGTATTCTTTGTCTCCTCCAAGTTCAATTCCATGTCCCTTCTTTCAATGCTTTGTTCCACAACTTTAATCACCGAATTTGACTCTGCTCAAAACAGCAAACATGTGGGGAATTGTCTGTAGATGAATTTGGCCACTTGGTTCATCTCATTTGGTTAAATATTTAAATAGTTATGATTTTTTTACTATATGCTGGTCATAGTAAAAGTAAAGTTGTCCTCCTTTTGATATTTGTACAATTTGATCATCTTAATGAACTTTTTAGGCAATCATGTCTTCTGCAAAGTTGTAGATAATTTCTCAAGGATTCCAAACATGTTTGAGTCACCTCCATTTGAATTTTCTAGCTTGAGTTATCATTATTTTACCAACACGTAGAAAACCTGAAAATAAAACATATTTAGTAAGACAATTAAATATAAACAAACAATACTAAAATAACATAATTTTATAATTTTAATGAAACTTAAATTTTAAAATACAGGTTTTAACATATAATAAATTATTAATTTTAAGTTTCATCAAATACTGACACAGCATAATCAAGAAATTCGAAGCACAGACGAGAACACATAATCGATCGAAATTTTAGAATAAAACATGCTGATTTTTCAAAAATTAAGACACACCAACATGTATGTCATGTTATTGATATCAAGGTTTAAAAATACAAACGAATTACATAACAAAAGTCCACTTATACTTGATTTTTATACAAAGTTCTTTCTTGAAATTTCGGCAGCACTACGGCACAACTCCAACAAATACTGTCTTCAGTTGGGCAGCACTTTGACACGGGTAGCAACTCTGGACTGCACGAAATCTTTCCTTCCTTTTCTTCCTTTACTTCGGTCGTGCCTTGTGAGGGTGAGGGGAAACCGAAATTTTTGGAGAGTGAGGGGAAAGGGAAAAAAAACCGAAATTTCTCAAGGCTTTTTGGTACACTTTTCTATCATCCTTGAGTTGGTATTTATATAAGAAAAATGACCTTCCACCTAGCTCCTCTTGGCCGAAATATTGCCCTCCAAGAATGGGTTAAATGTGATCATGATGTAGGTACAAAGTTTCATGCATGAAAATCCAAAATCCCATGCATTCTTCAAGTTCTAGATTAGTCATGAATGTGGCTCAAAATCTCATGCACTCCTTAAATTTGACCTTGATTTTCTAAAGAGTCATTTCCTGCATCATCAATATGTCCTAACCCTTAGCTTCTCCCGCAGCTCCTTCATGGGTTAACGCAAAGGTTATTTCTTGCATACTTAATTTGTCCAAGCCTTTAGCTCATCTTTTAGCTCCTTTTTTGGTCTTGTTAGGACAAGCTTGGTTGAGCTGCTTTAAGATCGAGTCCTTGAGCTGGGGTTTTACTCCTCTCGTGACAATACTTCGATGGATGTGGTTACTTGCAGCTCGGCTTCCGGTTGAGCTCATTCCCGAGCTTTGAAGTTACTTCCACGAGTTACTAGTTGAAAATCTAAGTTCATATTTAAGTTTTATAATTAGAATGAAAGTATTTTGATCTTAGATTAAGCTAAGTTTTAAGCTCGTATATTTCTTACCTTATTTACTTGGGATCGTAAAATCTCAGGTTCTCACATCCCTCCCTCCTTATTAAAAGTTTCGTCCCCGAAACTTGCATTAGCTTGATCATTCAAATAGGTGAGGGTATTGTGATCGCATCTTCTCCTCGAGTTCCCAAGTTGCCTTTCTTTCAGTATGATTTGACCACTGTACCTTGACATAAGGTATTGTCCTGTGCCTCAATACTTGATCTTTTGTGTCCACTATTCGAATAGGGACTTCTTCATATTTGAGTTCTTCGTTGAGGTTTCCTTCAATCATCAGTGGTGCAACTTTGAGTACATGACTCGGGTCTGGGACATACTTCCTCAGTTGTGAGATGTGGAAAACGTTATGTATCCTGGCCATGTCTGGTGGTAACGCTAATCGGTAGGCTAAGGTTCCTACCTTTTCCAGTATCTCGAACGGTCCCACGTATCTCGGATTCAACTTTCCGGATTTACTGAATCGAACTACTCCTTTCATAGGGGAGACCTTGACGTAAGCTTTCTCACAAATTTCTGATTCTAACGGTCTTCTTTTTAGATCGGCCCAGCTCTTCTGTCTATCCTGGGCTGCCTTGAGTCTCTCCTTGATTATGACTACTTCATCAACGGTTAATTGAATGAGTTCTGATCCGGTAACAGCTTTTTCTCCAACTTCATCCCAATATAGAGGCGACCGACACTTCCGACCATACAAAGCCTCATATGGAGCCATCTCGATACTACTATGGTAGCTGTTGTTATAGGCGAACTCTATTAACGGTATTTGTTCACTCCAATTTCCAGAAAAATCCAGTGCACATGCCCTCAGCATATCTTCGAGGGTTTGAATTGTCCTTTCGGTTTGGCCATCAGTCTGGGGATGATAGGCCGTGCTGAGAGTGACATTGGTTCCCATAGCCTTTTGGAAAGTTTTCCAAAATCTTGACACAAATCTCGGATCTCGGTCAAACAGTATACTCGCTGGAACTCCATGTAGCCTCACTATGTTGTCCACATACAAAGTGGCTAATTTATCCAAATTATAATTCATTCGTACTGGCAAGAAATGGGCGGACTTGGTCAATCTGTCAATGATCACCCAGATCCCATCGTGACCCTGTCCTGATCGTGGTAGTCCTACTACGAAATCCATGGAGATGTTATCCCACTTCCATTCTGGTATCTACAATGGCTGTAAAAGTCCTCCAGGCCTTTGATGTTTTCGCCTTGACTTGTTGACAGACTAAACACTTAGCAACAAAGACAGCTACATCTTTCTTCATACCGTTCCACCAGTAATTATTTTTCAAATCCCGGTACATCTTGGTGCTTCCTAGGATGTACTGAAAATCTCGATTTATGTGCCTCGGCCATCACTTCTTCTCGAATTCCATCGATGTTTGGCACATACAATCGTCCTTTCTTCCAGAGTATTCCATTTCCATCAATTTGAAATTTTGGAGCTTTTCCTTCTTGGATTTGTTCTTTAATTTTAAGGATGGAGGTGTCTTGACTCTGCTTCAATTTGATGGTCTCTCGGAGATTTGGTTTCGCTGATATGGAATTTAAGTTCACCTTCCCAGGGTTCCTTCGACTCAACGCATCTGCCACCTTATTCGCCTTACCCGGATAGTAATTAATTGACAAATCATAGTCCTTGAGAAGTTCCATCCACCATCTTTGCCTCATATTTAATTCCTTTTGAGTGAAAATATATTTGAGGCTCTGGTGATCGGTAAACACTTCGCATTTTACTCCATAAAGATAGTGTCTCCCGATTTTAAGCGCAAATACTACTGCAGGCTAACTCCAAGTCATGAGTGGGGTAATTCTACTCATACGATTTCAATTGTCGTGAGGCATAAGCGATTACCAGACCCTCTTGCATAAGCACACACCCCAATCCTTCCTTTGATGCGTCGCTGTATACAGTGAAATTCTTACCTTCCTCGGGAAGAATGAGTACTGGTGTGGATGCGAGTTTTGTCTTTAGGGTTTCGAAACTCTTTTCACAAGCTTCATTCCAAATGAATTTCGAATTTTTCTGAGTAAGTTTGGTGAGTGGAATGGCTATCGAAGAAAATCCTTCCACAAATTTTCTATAGTAGCCTGCTAAACCCAGAAAACTCCTGACTTCAGTCACTGTCTTTGGTTGTGGCCAATCCTTGATTGCCTCTACCTTCTTAGGATCTACTGACACTCCTAATTCAGAAATTATATGTCCTAAGAACGCCACACTTTTTAACCAAAATTTACATTTCTTGAATTTGGCGTATAGTTCCTTTTCTCGAAGTGTCTGCAAAGTGAGACGCAGATGCTCTTTGTGTTCTTCTTCACTTCGTGAGTACACAAGGATATCATCTATAAAGACAACCACAAACTTGTCGAGATATGGTTTGAATACCCGATTAATCAGGTCCATGAATGCTGCAGGAGCATTCGTTAGGCCAAAAGGCATTACCGTGAATTCGTAATGTCCATATCTTGTCCTAAAAGCAGTTTTAGGGATGTCTTCCGCTTTGACCTTCAACTGATGGTAACCAGATCTCAGATCTAGTTTTGAGAAGACCTTGGCTCCCTTTAACTGATCGAAAAGATCATGTATTCTTGGGAGTGGGTACTTATTCTTTATGGTGATCTTGTTCAACTCCCGGTAGTCAATACATAGCCTCATGCTTCCGTCCTTTTTCTTTACAAAAAGCACTGGGGCTCCCCATGGGGATGCACTGGGGCGAATCTGCTTCTTGTCTAATAATTCCTGCAGTTGCTCCTTTAGCTCCTTTAATTCAGCTGGAGCCATTCGGTATGGTGCCTTTGATATTGGTGCAGCACCAGGGACCAAATTGATTTCAAATTCTACTTCCCTATCTGGTATCTCTCCCGGTAGTTCCTCGGGGAAAACGTCTGGAAATTCTTGAACAATCGGTATAGCTTCCATCTTTGGAATTTCTTCTCCCTTGACTTCATTGATCATTGCCAGATAAATCTCTTCTCCTCCTTTTATGGCTTTCCAGGCTTGTGAGGCAGATAACAGAGATTTCCTTTCTTTGGACTTCCCATGGTATATGACTTCCTCCTTAGTCGAAGTCTGAAGTCTAATATCTTTCTTTTGACAGTCTACCATGGCATGGTTTTTAGCTAACCAGTCCATTCCAAGGATGATGTCAAACTCAACCATATTGAGTTGAATTAATTCCACTTCAAAAGTTTGATAGCTAATACAAATTTTACAGTTTCGATACAATTTGTGTGTTTCAATTGTTTTGCTGGCAGGTGTTGCTACTCTTAACGGTTCACTAAGAATATCATGCTCAAGTTTAAGCTTTTTAGCAAATCTTCTAGACACAAATGAATGTGTGGCACCACAATCAAACAAAGCATATGCAGGCATTTTATTGAGTAAGATGGTACCTGCCACCACTTCATTGGTGTTATCAGCTTCCTCTTGGGTTATTACATAAACCCGAGCATTAGTCTTGTTTTCATGTTGCTTGCTAGGCCCCGTCCCTTTGTCCTTGTTGTCAGGACACTTTTCCGCATTTGAAACAAGCACCTGTCTTCCGATAACATTCTCCAACATGTTTCTGTCGACATGTATCACACCATTTTCCTTCGGTGTTGCCAGCACTTCCTTTGAAAGACCCACCTGAATAGTTTGGTTTCTTAAACTTGGGACCATTCTGAGTGGACTGACTGCTCATCGGCCTTTTGTTCTTGTTTTCTTCCTCGCGTCGCTTGATATCAGTTTTCTGCGCTCATTGCAGCTCCCATCAGATCCGCAAAATTGTTTGGCATGAATACTACCAATGCCGACTGAATTCGACTGTTGAGTCCCTTTTTGAAACAATGCATTTTTAACGTCTCATCCGACATGATCGTTGGGACATAGGTTCCTAAATCGTTGAACCGGGAAGTGTATTCCTTTACTGACATGTCCGGAGCCTGTTTGAAATTCTCGAACTTACTCAACTTCTGTAGTCGAAACTCAGCTGGATAATATTGTTTCAAAAATTCTCTCTTAAAAATCTGCCATGTGATTTCTTCCACTACTGCCAAGGATGACGACACAGTTTCCCACCATTTCCTAGATCGGTCTTCCAAAAACGGTGTTACAACCTCCACTCTCAGTTCTTCAGGTATCTCCAGTAAATGTAGTTGTGTTTCGACGTTCTTGAGCCAGTTGTGGCGGACCTCTGGGTCTGGGTTCCCATCAAAAGTTGGAACTCGATTCCTTCTGAGAGATTCGTAATGGTACTTAATCCCACGCGGTTGCGGTTCAGGTGGTGGTTGGATGGCGTTAGCCAATGGGTTCACGAATCCTTGCAACGTCGCAGCTACGATAGTGGCTATTGCCATCATATCCTCTTGACTGAGATTCACTCTTGGTGGTGGTGGTGGTGGGTTTTCATCTTGGTTGGCGCCACGAGGGTTACGGTTGTTTCGGGGTGGTCTACCTGCCATTTCATATAAACAGTTATTTTATTAATTTGTTTGCCACAATATTTAATCAAAGAAATAATTTCATTAAATTGTAAAATTTTTCATACAACCAAATATTTTTCAAAATGATTAATCAAATATTTCTAGATACAATCGAAGCCTATTCTAGAACTTTCTCTCCCTACTCGTCTATTACTTCTCCGTCTCCTACTGCCTCGTTAATTTCTTCCTTCACAGGTTCTCTTCCAGTTGTTCTATGAGTTCTTCCATATTGACCATCTCATTTTGTAGGTGCTCAATGTAATTCTGCAGTTGCGTGTTGTGGTGATCGAGGTTGTTTACTTGATCCTGTAGTTCTTGTATTGTTAATTGGCTCACTTTTTCATCGATTTCTTGCTCTTCAATCCGTTCCTGAAGACGACGTTGGGTTTTGAGAAGACTATTTTCCCGAATTTCGAGTGTAAAAATCCTATCTTGCACTTTCTTCAACTCCTGCTTGGTGATCTCGTGCTGACGCTCTGACTCTAGATGATAAGCCGCGTAACGTCTAACATCTTCGCGTAGTTTCTTCTCTTTCACTCTGGCCTCACGAAGATCCTCCATCATGCACACGTTATTTACGTCCAACTGATAGTTATCTCTCTCAAGTTTATCATTCTTTTCTTTCAGTGTTTTAATTTCTGACTCCTTTTCCTGAAGTTGTTTCTGAAGTTCATTTATAATGCTTTGAAAGTCCATGTTGGTTTCCTATAAAAACATTTAAATAAGATGCTCATACATTCTTAAATATGCAATAAGATAATAGAAAGTTTAAAAATATTTTGGTACTCATATTATTTTCTTAGTCACAAGTTTACTACAATCCAGATACTTTATTATAATGCTAATCTAATCGATCATCTCTCCGCCGTCGCTGTCGCTGGCACTGTCGTCTCCGGCCACCTCCATCGGGGCTACCTCCTCTTCCTCCATGTTCTCTATCACCAAATGTAGGTAGTTATTCTGATCCTGAAGTCTGTCCATAGCGCTGTGGAGCTTCGAAATGTACCGATCCTGTCTGGCGTTGTACTCGTCCTGGCGCTGATGGGCCTGAGCAGCACGTCTTCGCTCTATCTCCACTCTCTCCAATAATTCCTTGTTAAGTGCAACCAAGCAGTGTGATGCGAACGGAATTGGTCGGTATCTGCAACAGCTGGCTCTCCGCCAAGTCCAGATGATGAGTCAATCGCTGCACATCAGTCTCAAGCATGTGTCTAATCTCACTAAGCTCCAGTTTCTCCAACTTTTCTTTTGCCAGTTGCGCCTTCAAAGTCGCAATCTCCCCAGTTTGATTATCTATGGTAAGCTGACGCATACGAAGAGCAGCCTGTGCGCAGGTACGAGGAGCAGCCATTTCCTAGGATAAAAATGAAGTAAAGCATCAGAATCATATAAAGGATAGAAAGTCACAAATAGTAGAAACAACGTTGTCGTGGAAAATTTTTCGATACTCAGAGTTTGTGGAATGATCGAAGGGATAGATCTTTGAAGTCTATTCGAAATTTAGGAAACAGATGAAAGTTAGACTTCAAGAACGGGTGAAAGTTGGACTCAAATTGGGATACACTAGGCTTTTGCCAAAATTTGACTTCGCCAAATTTTGTCTATCAAAATCCCAGCGGGATTATGAACCTGGCGGCTCTGATACCACTTAAATGTCACGCCCCGAGTCCGAAGCATCGGTGACATCCGGCAATGTTTAACAATTAAATTGAAAACAATAAAGCCTCGTATCAAATCAAACCAGTCTTTTTCATAAATAAAGTATTGTCTTACAATGACAATAGAATAAAATACATCAGAGTTTCAAATAGCAGAAACGAAAGAAAAGTAAAATCTTGAGTTCTGATCTTGATCTCCGGTTCACCAACCCCAGAAAGCATCTTGCTCTTCCTCATCCAATTGCTCCTCATTTTTATCTGAAATTTGTAAGGGGTGAGTGTTTTGGGAAACACTCAGCAAGTGGAGGTCGATCGATTCCAAAGATACATATAGAACTTAGTTTTCTTAAAACGTTCCTTTAACAGATTTTCAAAAATTAATATTCTTAACTTATCAGGACAGAGACAAATCGAATAACTGATAGAATTCATCAGATGATTCAGAACAATTCAGAAACAGATTAACTCAATTCAGAACGGAACATATCAGAACAGACAAAACACTGTCACTCATCTCATTTCCATGGTCAAATTGTCCCCAATATATTAGTCCTCTAAGGGGTGAGGCCAGAACATGGTTTTATACCCACCAATGGGGGTCAGAACAGAACATGGTTTTATACCCACCAATGGGGGCCAGACAGAATTACAATTCTCGTCCCATTTCAAATCAATTCGTAACAGTGCAAACAGAATTCAGAAGTAACAGAAAAAACTTTTTAGATACTCAGATTTTAGAGTTTTCATACTGACACAGCAGAATCAAGAAATTCGAAGCACGAACGAGAACACATAACCGATCGAAATTTTAAAATAAAATGTGCTGATTTTTCAAAAATAAGGACATACCAACATGTATGTCATGTTATTGATATCAAGGTTTAAAAATACAAATGAAGCACATAACAAAAGCCCACTTACACTTGATTTTTATACAAAGTTCTTTCTTGAAATTTTGGCAGCACTACGGCACAACTCCAACAAATACTGTCTTCAGTTGGGCAGCACTTTGACACAGGTAGCAACTCTGGACTGCACGAAATCTTTCCTTCCTTTTATTCCTTTACTTCGGCCGTGCCGTGTGAGGGTGAGGGGAAACCGAAATTTTTGGAGAGTGAGGGGAAAGGGAAAAAAAACCGAAATTTCTCAAGGCTTTTTGGTACACTTTTCTATCATCCTTGAGTTGGTATTTATAGAAGAAAAAGGACCTTCTACCTAGCTCCTCTTGGCCGAAATCTTGCCCTCCAAGAATGGGTTAAATGTGATCATGATGTAGGTACAAAGTTTCATGCATGAAAATCCAAAATCTCATGCATTCTTCAAGTTCTAGATTAGTCATGAATGTGGCTCAAAATCTCATGCACTCCTTAAATGTGACCTTGATTTTCTAAAGAGTCATTTCCTGCATCATCAATATGTCCTAACCCTTAGCTTCTCCCGCAACTCCTTCATGGGTTAACGCAAAGGTTATTTCTTGCATACTTAATTTGTCCAAGCCTTTAGCTCATCTTTTAGCTCCCTTTTTGGTCTTGTTAGGACAAGCTTGGTTGAGCTGCTTTAAGATCGAGTCCTTGAGCTGGGGTTTTACTCCTCTCGTGACAATACTTCGATGGATGTGATTACTTGCAGATCGGCTTCCGGTTGAGCTTATTCCCGAGCTTTGAAGTTACTTCCACGAGTTACTAGTTGAAAATCTAAGTTCATATTTAAGTTTTATAATTAGAATGAAAGTATTTTGATCTTAGATTAAGCTAATTTTTAAGCTCGTATATTTCTTACCTTATTTACTTGGGATCGTAAAATCTCGGGTTCTCACACTTGGTCATTTTCGAGGGTCTTAATTGGTATGATATATGTTGTTTAGGGGCTGGCACGGTGTGATTAGTAGTGGTTAAAAAATTAGGAAACTTTGGTTAAGTTTCAGGTTGACTCAGGTTAAAATCGGGACCTCGGTCCATGTTTTAAAACAAATCGTGTAAGTTATGTATCGGGCTCGAGATTACGTTAGGAAATGATTATAAATATGTTTTGAGGTGTTTTAAGGTGTTTGAATGGTTTCGGGTCGAAATTTTGTAGTCCAGGGGCAAAATGATCATTTTGCACCCGGGTCGAGTTAGGAGTCCTTGCAGCGCCCTGATAACTAAATTACATGTTTTGAATGTATATGTTACCACGAACATGACTTTTTATGAAAATATGAAAAATACGTTGCATGCTTAATTTTAATTAATTTTACGTATATGCTTGATTTTTATAAGTGATGAATATGATTATATGTTTTGAAGGATGGGATTTGGTTGTGACTAATACGAACACGAACACGAACATGAAGGCCAAGGCTCAGTGGATGGGTAAAATTGTCGTTGATTTCCCCGCCGCCGGGTACCACAGTTATACATAGATGGATTCATCGATTAGAGCTGATACAAAACTCACAACTAATGATCTAAATTCAAATAAAGAAAATGAACACGTATATGTTGATATGATGAGACATGTTTTGGACACGTTATGATTCGGCACGATATGTTTAAGTTCATGATTTTAAGATCATGAAATGTATGTTAATTACAGTACTTTTCACTGTTGCATATTATGTATATGTATTTGTTATAACGATTCAGGTGTGTTAAGTCTTTAGAGTCACTAATTGTGAATGATACAGGTGAGCATATTGATGAGGAGACTGGAGGCGCCAAAGACTGAGTAGACAAAGCAGGATGCACGCACGCTAACCCGAGGACTATATTTTTTCTGCACATTATGTTTATGAGTTAGGAGGGGGCATGGATATTCTTTTTTTTACACTTCTTGTTGATGGTTGGACAAGATTTTTCCATGTTTCTAATTTGAAAAATTTTGAACGACAGTCTAGGGTTTTATGATTTGACACATTTTTAACTGCAGCTTTTTTACCAGTAGTGGAATCCCTTTATTTTAAAAATGTGTGAGTGACAGCTATTATTGCATGCATGCATTTAAAAGTATTTTTCGAGTTTTAGTTTACAAAAAAAATTCTAGTACTATTTTAAGTAGTAGACGTTTCATAAATTCTCTACCTACTTGTGAGTCATATCCAAAAGGAAATGTGACCAAGACTCCCTTTAATGAAAATGTGGAACGTGCACATGGTCTACTGAATTTGATCCACACAGACAATTTGTGGCCCTCTAAGTGTTAGCACAAAATATGGGCAATCCTACTTAGTTACTTTTACTGATGACTATTCGAGGTATGGGTATTCCTACTTGATGAGACACAAATCTGAAGCATTTGAAAAGTTTGAAGAATTCAAATTAGAAGTGGAAAAACAATTAGAAAGGATTATTAAGACACTTTGATCTGATCAAGGTGGAGAATATTTAAGTAATGAATTCTTGGATTATCTAAAAGAAAATGAGATTCTCTCACAATGGACTCCACCAACAACACCACAATTGAATCGTGTTTCTGTACGTCATAATCAAACTTTGATGGACATGGTTCGATATATTATGGGATTCACGAAATTGCCTACATTGTTTTGGAGCTTTGCGCTTGAAACTACGGAAATGTTATTGATTAATGTCCATTACAAAAACAGTGGATAAAACACCATATGATATGTGGATGGGAAAAACTCTCAAATATTCTTACTTAAGAATATCTGGATGTCCTGCTTACGTAAAGCAGATAGTGGGAGACAAATTGGATAATAGATCCATTTTGTGCTATTTTGTGGGATATTTAAAGAATTCTATTGGATACTATTTCTATCATATCAAAGAGGCACACGTGTATGTTTCAAGAAATGTCACATTTCTAGAGAAGAAATTTATATTAGATAGAAAATGTGAGATGATAGAACTTGAAGAAATTCAAGATACTCCCTCAACTGTAGAAGTTAAACTTAATCCTAAGCAACCAGTAGTTGAAGTACACGCACCTAAAAGGTTTGATATAATTATTAGACCCTATGCTAGATATACGCTTCTTCTTGAACAAGGCCATGATGAACCTTGTGATGGATGTGATCCAATGAACTTCAAAGAAGCAATATCTAATAGTGATTCATCCAAATGTCTTGAAGCCATGCAGCCTGAAATAGACTCTATGTGTTAAAACCAAGTCTGGATATTAGTGGATCCACCTGAGAAAATTGTTCCCGTATGATGCAAATGGATCTACGAAAGAAAGCTTGGGTCGGATGGGAAGGTATTGACCTTCAAGGCAACAGTAGTTGCAAAAGGCTATACTCAAAGGGAAGGAATTTGCTATGAGTAAGCTTGCTCATCAGTTGTTCTATTTAAGTTCACTAGACTACTACTAGCAATTGCAGCATGGTATGACTATGAAATATGGCAAATTGATGTAAATATTGCATTCCTCAATAGAGACATTAAAGAAGATATTTATGTCTCAACCTGAGGGATACACATCAGTCGGAAGTGAGTACAAGATATGCAAACTTCAGAGATCAATGTATGGTCTCAAACAGGCATCAAAAAATTGGAACCTCATATTTGACAGCACTATCAAAGAATTTGATTTTGCAAAGAATCCTGAGGAACCATGTGTGTACAAGAAGGTTAGTGGGAGTGTAGTGACATTTTTAATACTTTATTTTGATGATATCCTACTCATTAGGAATGATGTAGGAGTAAATTATCCATGAAAGACATAGGTAAAGCATCCTATATAAATACAAATCTATAGAGATAGATCAAAGAGGATGCTGGGGCTCACCCAAGCCACTTATATCGATATCATTGTAAAAAGATTCTCTATGAAAGAGTCCAAGAGATGAAAATTACGAATGTGTCACGGTGTTACACTATCTAAAGCAATGTGCCCCAAAACTAATGAAAAGATAGAGATTAAGAAACGTATTGCATGTGCGTCAGCAATTGGTAATATCATGTATGGTATGATATCAACACACCATGATGTTGCTTACGCTCTAGAGTTATAAGAAGATATCAGATGAACCCTGGTCCAATGCATTGGAAGGTCGTGAAAGATATTCTTAAGTACCTAAGAAAGACTAAGAACTTTTTCTTGATCTCTATGGGGATGGAGAATTAAAATTGGAAAGCTACACTGATTCTACTTTCCAAAGTGACGTAAATGATTCGAAATCGACCTCTGGTTTTGTATTCAAGTTCAATGGTGCGATTGTCTCTTGGAAGATTTCCAAGCAAGATATTGTTGCAGATTCCACCACTGAAGCTGAATACATTGAGGTATTTGCTGCAGCGAAAGAGGAAGTTTGGACGAGGAATTTCGTCCAAGAGTTGGGCATGTTGATCCAGTCCCGGTGTACTGCGAAGACACTGTTGTCATTGCACAAGCAAAGAAACCAAGGTCTCATCAGCGATCCTAACATATACAAAGGAAATTTCACATCATCCGGGAGATTGTGGGAAGATGAGACATTTCAGTCGAGAGAGTAATCTCTGCAGATAATGTTGCTGAGTCACTTACAAAGCCCTTGCCATGACCATTGTTTGAGAAGCATTGCAAAACAATGAGATTAAAGTTTATGGGTAGCTGACTCTAAAGCAAGCGAAAGATTGTTAGAGTAGATGCCCTGCAAGCCAACTTTTGGCTAGGGATTTTATTGACTTAGTTGCTATAAACACTCTTTATTTTAATACAATTTATATTACATGGTTTCGTTTAATTTTATCTATATACCCATGCAGTCGACTTAGATAAAATACCTTGATTATACTTTAATACAAATGAATCGTACTTCGATATTCAAACTCATTTGTAAACACTGTATATTCTAAATTCATTCCAAGTCGATTCAGCCGCCTAAAAACAACTTGAGACTAGCATTTGTGATTTTTTTACCGTGTTTCATAGCAAGGGCATAAAGATGTCTAATCATGCAGAGGGGTAATCATATGATGATTATACCAAACAACTCTCGTTCGGACTTTCCAATTGGTTATCATTCATCAGGAGAAAAAGTCAGTGGTTATGATTGTACATCATTAGTCCTTATGATCCGAGACAACACTGAGTTTTTACATACTAGAATTGTTCTTTGACTCGTTTACCGACTCCGCGAGGGTCACAAGGTGGGGAGGTTGGATGCAATTACGATATGTGTAGGAGCTAGTGCATTGTAGTCGGGAATTCACCGCTAAACTATGGGTGTGGATATCCTATGTTATTTAACGAAATAGAAATGCATGAAATCTCTGGCCAGAATGTAAGTTGTACATTAGGAACAAATGTTCTCTAGTTGTGCATGTGATGACACTGTGAATATTTCATGAATAAATCAAAAAATTTATTTTGCAAAGAATCCTGAGGAATCATGTGTGTACAAGAAGATTAGTGGGAGTGTAGTGACATTTTTAATACTTTATTTTGATGATATCCTACTCATTAGGAATGATGTAGGATTACTGCAATCGACTAAAGTATGCTTAGCAAGTAAATTATCCATGAAAGACATAGGTAAAGCATCCTATATAAATACAAATCTATAGAGATAGATCAAAGAGGATGCTGGGGCTCACCCAAGCCACTTATATCGATATCATTGTAAAAAGATTCTCTATGAAAGAGTCCAAGAGATGAAAATTACGAATGTGTCACGGTGTTACACTATCTAAAGCAATGTGCCCCAAAACTAATGAAAAGATAGAGATTAAGAAACGTATTGCATGTGCGTCAGCAATTGGTAATATCATGTATGGTATGATATCAATACACCATGATGTTGCTTACGCTCTAGAGTTATAAGAAGATATCAGATGAACCCTGGTCCAATGCATTGGAAGGTCGTGAAAGATATTCTTAAGTACCTAAGAAAGACTAAGAACTTTTTCTTGATCTCTATGGGGATGGAGAATTAAAATTGGAAAGCTACACTGATTCTACTTTCCAAAGTGACGTAAATGATTCGAAATCGACCTCTGGTTTTGTATTCAAGTTCAATGGTGCGATTGTCTTTTGGAAGATTTCCAAGCAAGATATTGTTGCAGATTCCACCATTGAAGCTGAATACATTGAGGTATTTGCTGCAGCGAAAGAGGAAGTTTGGACGAGGAATTTCGTCCAAGAGTTGGGCATGTTGATCCAGTCCCGGTGTACTGTGACGACACTGTTGTCATTGCACAAGCAAAGAAACCAAGGTCTCATCAGCGATCCTAACATATACAAAGGAAATTTCACATCATCCGGGAGATTGTGGGAAGACGAGACATTTCAGTCGAGAGAGTAATCTCTGCAGATAATGTTGCTGAGTCACTTACAAAGCCCTTGCCATGACCATTGTTTGAGAAGCTTTGCAAAACAATGAGATTAAAGTTTATGGGTAGCTGACTCTAAAGCAAGCGAAAGATTGTTAGAGTAGATGCCCTGCAAGCAAACTTTTGGCTAGGGATTTTATTGACTTAGTTGCTATAAACATTCTTTATTTTAATACAATTTATATTACATGATTTCGTTTAACTTTATCTATATACCCATGCAGTCGACTTAGATAAAATACCTTGATTATACTTTAATACAATGAATCGTACTTCGATCTTCAAACTCATTTGTAAACACTGTATATTCTAAATTCATTCCAAGTCGATTCAGCCGCCTAAAAACAACTTGAGACTAGCATTTGTGATTTTTTTACCGTGTTTCATAGCAAGGGCATAAAGATGTCTAATCATGCAGTGGGGTAATCATATGATGATTATACCAAACAACTCTCGTTCGGACTTTCCAATTGGTTATCATTCATCAAGAGAAAAGGTCAGTGGTTATGATTGTACATCATTAGTTCTTACGACCCGAGACAACACTGAGTTTTTACATACTAGAATTGTTCTTTGACTCGTTTACCGACTCCGCGAGGGTCACAATGTGGGGAGGTTGGATGCAATTACGATATGTGTAGGAGCTAGTGCATTTTAGTCGGGAATTCACCGCTAAATTATGGGTGTGGATATCCTATGTTATTTAACGAAATAGAATTGCATGAAATCTCTGGCCAGAGTGTAAGTTGTACATTAGGAACAAGAGTTCTCTAGTTGTGCATGTGATGACACTATGAATATGTAGAACCCGTAACTTAGACTACGTATAAGCCATTCATAATTCTAGTATTTAAATTAAAATGATTTTATTGCATGAGTATTTAAATTTAATTATTTTATTATTTTATGCAGTCGTTTAGATTTTTATCATTTCAGTTAATTCAGAGAGGCCGGACTGGAGTTGGAGTTTAGAGATAAAATTTAAGATTTAGGAAAATATTCCTAGAACTTATTTTAGCTAATTAATAAGTTAATTTCAGTTAAATGGAAGTTTAAGGAATTATTTAAGTTACCTGAGGTGAGTAGAAAATAAATTCATTTAAGTTCCTTAAATGAGGGGTTAGTTCACTAAATTAATTAAAAGATAGGTGAGGCTTTTAAGGATTATAAATTTAGTAAATAATCAACATTCTTCCCTTCATTTTATTCCAAGAATTCGGCCACCCCCTTAGTAGATTAAACAAGGACTTGCCAACTCACCTTTGACCTATTCTTTGTTGAGTTAGCATACTAATCTTTTTTATTATTGATCAACCTTAATTAATTAATTAATGAGCATTATCCTAGTCTAGATTAGCAAGGAAAATTTCGGTCACCTCCTTCTAGATTCATCCAATGATCATTTGTTAGCAAACCAAATTCAAATTTCAAAAAGAGTAGACTTGGTCTTGATTTCTTTCTCTATATTTTGCACTCATTCTTTTCACCCTCTTAACCACCATTCCCCCTCCCTTAGTCTCGAAATTCAGAGTGATTTTGGAGAGAAAAATCGTGGCTAGCACTAGAGAAAACAAGAGAGAAAATCGAGAGCAAGAAAGGTAGAAAAGATAGCGCTCCACCTCCTCCGCGTCGGATCGTTTCGTTCTTTCGTTTTTCTTTCAAACGAAACCAGGCATGCATATATTCTTCCTTGACTCTTCAATCAAGTCCTATTATCATTATTTTTACATTTCATGATCATCACTTTCATGCTAAAACCGAAATGTACCAACAATTTTCAGAAAATATAACATGCAGAATTTTCGGTTCCATGACAAGCTTCACGGTTTTTTTGTTTCCATGGTTTCAGGTATTGGTTAGATTCCAGGCTCCTAAGGCGACATCTAGACATGTAATAGGATGCATTAGGACCATGTTGGTCCATTCATTTAACCCCATGCACGCTGGAAAACACGAAAACGACAGCAACTCCACCTCTTGACCAATTGAGCTTTTCGAAAATTCAGTTTCTGTCATTTGGGAAATGAAAATGATCATGGCTGCCACAAGGCCTATAGCCATGGTTAGATCACTTCCCTAGCATGTCTAAGACGTTACTAAGTCGCCCTTTTGGTGGCTTGGTCCATGGTGAATCGGTTTTCAAATGAAATAACAAGAACAGCCCCTTCCCCTTCGGCTTCTTCCTTTGTACATCATGTGTTTTTCGAAAATGGTGGAATGGTGTGGATCTTGGTTGGCCTATGGCCCTTAGCCACGGTTCATACCATACCCCTAGATGTCTAGATCGTGTCATGGTCAATCAAATGGCCATTGGAACGATTCGTGACATCCAAACAAAAGCAATGCATCCTACGTGCAGAATTTGTTCTCGGTTGGAACGTTCGGTTGTTTGCTGGTGTGGTTCGAATTGTGGCTGGCCTAAAGCCCATAGCCATGGTTCAAATCATTCCTTAGGATGTTGGTAAGAGGTTCTGGTTGGTGGCTCAAGCCCCAATGACCATTAGCCTCGCAAACGACACAAGCAACCCAAGCGCATCTGCTGGAATTTCTGGACAGCAACTTGCTGCGTCGGTTCGGTGGCTCATTCGAGTTCTCGGTTGGCTTTTAGCCTATGGCCCTGGACTGGACAGTGCCTTATTGAGTTGGAAAGGTCATGTTTTTGACCGTTTGTCATTCGGATCATTTTTGAGGTCGTACGAGAATTTACGGTGCGATGTGCCAAATTGACTCTCGAAAGAGCGTTTCATGTTTTGGCCTCCATTCACCTAGATTTCGGCCCTCACCATTTTAGGAGCATTATTTTATCATTTTAGGCGTATTTAATCATGACTACATGATGATTCAGTGTTGGTTCGGGTTGGTTCGGAGTCATGATTAAATACGAAGTCATTAGGCGCATTTGTCTCAGTTTTTGGTTTTTAATTGCATGGTTTGGTCAAGTAAAAACTATTGCATATTTTTCATGGCATATTTAGGTTGCAGCGAGCCTGGAAGCGATCCAATCCATTCAGTAAAATTGTTACAGGATATTTAATTCAGTTATTTAATTATATTACGTGCAAAAATACAAATTTTGAGATTTATGCGATATGGCTTGTGGTCACTTTACTATCATGATTAAATCCGGTCGCCAGTTACTGGTCCGGTCGTCAGTTACCGATTATGAGAGCATTACTAAGTCCTGTCGCCAGTTATAGCCCCGGTCGCCAGTTACCGGTCAGTTCAGTTCAGGGACCACATGCGTAGACCATAATCTCACCAGAAAATTATTACAGGCTATTTCAGTACAGGGCTCCAAGGAGCAAACATTTTCACTATGATTTTCAGTTCAGTTATGCACGTATTATAATTAATCATGACACGACATTTTTACGTTATGCCTCATGACATGATATTTTCACTTGCATGCAAGCTTATTATTTATTTATTTACTTGCTATTTACGATATATGCATGTTGAGTCTTTAGACTCACTAGACTTGATTGTTGTAGGTGCTGATGATGTCAGGACCGAGGACGGGGACCAGTGAGCAGGCTCGAGTCGGCAGTAGTAGGACCCGAGGACCTCAGTTTCAGCACTTGCCATTTTATTTTTGATGCTCAAATATTTTATCAGTTGTTGAATACTTTAACTTGTTATTTTGGCAAGTAATAATTTCTTCCGCTGCTATTTTGAATGTTAAACATTTTATCAGTTCAGTTATGAATGAGGCAATTTTATTTATTTAAAAGAAAAATTTTAAATTTTCCGCAAATTTTCAAGCAAGGATTTTCGGGCCTTTACGGAATATTTCATGAATATATCACATAACTACCGAATCTAATATGCAACCCTCGATGAACCAATGTTTGCAGATTCGATCGGGATATATGAGATGAAGGGACCTTACTGTACGTTAATCATAACTAATTGGTTCTTGCAGGCACTATCGGTGATACCTAGGGAATCATGAGGCGATTCTTCTAGGCGTTCTTTCCAGATTCAATGGGTTTAATAAGAAAATTATTTCTGACATTCTCATGATCAAATGTTAGTACTTGAGAAAGGAAAATTAGGGTTGGCACAGATAAAGGAAAATGTCCTAAATCACAAGGAGTTGTGAACCCACGGCTAGTTGTATCTCTGAACCATTGAGGGTCACACAAGTACTGGATATTTTTTTTCCCTTTGAGATAATAAATTCAAAGAGTTTATTTTATGTAAAATCATAAGGTAATAAATTCAAAGAGTTGAAATATGATAATTAAATTTGGAGAGATTAAATTCAAGGAGTTGAATTTATGGAAAATTGATAGTTTAAAATATCAAACTCAAAGGTTGAGTTAACAAAAGATTAAATTAAATATAATGAGAGCGTGTCTAATAGGCTTGTAGAAGTATAAGTCCAACATGCTAATTAATTAAAGTTTTTCATAGAATTTGAAATATTAATTTATTAAATTAATTGGCCTAGTCAAATTAAATAACTAAGCCCATTAGCATTTTATTTAATCATGGAGCCCTAAACCTTTAATTAAGAAAACTAACTTAAGGACTCATGTTTTAAAAGGCAACAAACCCTAGCCTCCACAAATTATTATTTTCGAAAATTTACTCTCAAATTCTTTCAAATTTTCGGCCAACTCCAAAAATATTTTAGGGTTCGAGCTGTTGTTTTGTTTTGTTTTTTTATATCAACATTAAATTTCTTCTAAATTTTCTAGTGCAATTTAGAGGAGTAACAGAAATTTTGGTCATGGACTTGATTGAATATTGAAGAAATGATTAAAAAATATCGTTAGCAGGGAATACTTCAAGAGCTATTTACGTCAATCCTGGAATAGTTGGTGATAAGTGATTTAATCACTCAAGTTATATTCATAAACCCCCTATGAATGAAAATTATTGTTCAAACCATACGAATGTCCAAATACGTTATTTGAATGTCAAATTAAAATTTTCGCTGCGTTTTGAACATAAGAAAACCGATTTCTAACAATACATGATGGGGAAGGTGTACATCGATCTGCAGGGAAGAAAATGTGTGAGTCCTAATTGGAATTACACTTAGTGCTCGAGATAACGGGGGAAGAGTTTTTACTTTATTAAATAAATATTTCGAAATAAAATATCACTTAAAAATTTAAGTGAAACTCGTTTTTTTAATCGATCAAGTCGAAGTAAAAACTGACGAAATAATTTTCAAAAATCTACTATTATAATGGTTTTTATTCTCATATATATAAAAAAATGAATATGCATCGTCGAACTATATATGCGCACCATCGTTTTATAAATTATGAATCATCACCCAAATCATATATAATTATAAAATGATCGTGTAATCTCTAGAACACCATAAATTACAAAAATAATAAAAAGTTATCCTACATAAATAACAGTTTAATTAGTTTATATATCAGAAAATTTTTTAAAATTCAATTTTTTTTTAAACTTATAAGAGTTGGTTAATGTTAAAAAATATTATAATAACACTAAATTTTTATTTTTTTAAAAAAACATAAACCTAATTTATTGGTGCATGCAAAAACGTTCTTGGTTTTACTATAATTTTAATATATCAAGTGAACGAACAATGAACACATAAAGATACAAATTTTTTTTAAAAAATGTATAAATATTAGTTTTTTTTTTTTACTATCAAGAAAATATTATGTGCTTTCAGATTTTTTGAAATCTAAAAATATTATTCAATCAAATATTTAATATTTAAAATTGAAATTCAACAAAAAAGTTAAATCAAATTTAGTTAGTTTTTTTATTTTTCATACTTAACGTAGTGAATCTTAAATTAAACATTTTTTTTATTTTTTTCCCGCACATTTTAGAAACTCACCCTCTTGAGTTCTAAAAAATTCACTTATGGGATTTGGTTCCCGAGATCGCAAATTTGCCTAAAAGCGCATTTGGTCCTTCTCTATAGATAAATCGTGCGACTGACGAGGACGCTCGAGTGAATCTCAAATTTTCACTGATCGAAACTGCTCTCGCTGTGAACTTTCTGCAGGTAACTCTTGGCTTTATCATTTCGTTTCCCTGTCACTGGATTTGTTTTCCGTTTCCGTATTTTACTGGTTTGGATTGGGTTTTAACTAATGAATATCAGATTATGGATCTCTCTGTTTTTGCATCAAATTCGGTAGATTATGCTCAAATTTACTTGATTCAAATTGTGTTATTACGGTTATGCCTTGTTCTGAATGCCGATTTTTTCTCTTCTGCCGCTTGATTATTTTTTTTTGGTTGTATACTTGCTCTTGTGTAGAGATCCTCTCGTGATTCTATTTTGGGTCAGCAAGTTCGTTTTTCCAATTACATCGGACTATCTAAATGTCAATTTACCCTTGAAATTTATTGTATAGTATGGTTTATGCTTATTTGGAATCGGAATTAAAAGATTGGGGAAGAAGTTTGAATCGTTTTTTGTTTTTGAATTTTTTAATTGGCAGTTGGCTTCGCACAGTAATTTTACCTCGGTTGATTGTGTTCGAGGAGGGCATAACCGTAATAAGCATCGTGGTTCAGTTGTTTTATCCATGTCTTTGCTGAAAGAGAATGATGTTTCTTCTACCTCTGAGGTAATCAACTCTGAAGTCATTATTGTAGTTTAATAGAATTAAGGTGTTTGTGGGGTCAAAATATCTTATCTTTCCTATGTCCACATTTCGTGGATCTTTATCTCCTCCCATCAAAGCATAAGATGTTATTTTTGCCCTTATTAGGTGCCAGACTTTTGTTTACAAAGATGAACTGTTTCTGTTTTTTGTCCATCTACGGTTACTAATTTTTTAAAATGAATAAGGTGAAAATGTTGATCATTTGCGCATGTTATCCTAGAATAGAAGCCTTGCTAATCTTCTCCATATAATTTTAATTTTATCAGTTATCTCAAGTTGTACTTTGATCCAAGAGAATTGCTTTTTGGCCTCTGTTTTTGCCATGCATTCCCAACTTTAGAATCAGTATACCACTTGACCTGTTTCCTTAGCTACATCCTTTGATTTTTATGATTAACAATTTCATAGATGCCTCAAGTGTGTGGTTAAGATTGAATGTCAGTTGTTTCATTCTTTAGTAATTATATCTAGGTTTGATGAGGTGCCTTTCTTGTGGTTTTTGTTTACTATAATGAGCATGATTGGGATTTTCTTGTTATTTGGTTTGATTTGCAGTTGTGCTCTGACGTTTTCCGAGACCTTCTTGATTCCATCATCATTGATGTTGCATCGGAGTCGCACCGTATTGCCAGACTAGGACTTGATCGTAAGTCGGACCTAAAGGAAGAAGAATTAAGGTTGTCTGCCGAAGCACGAGCAAGGGCGTCTGATCCAAGTCATAGCGGCGAAGCCAATGGAAAATATGTTGTTGATATATTTGGGCAAACTCACCCTCCAATTGCAAATGAAATATTCGACTGCATGAACTGTGGGAGGTCTATTATGGCTGGAAGATTTGCGCCACACTTAGAGAAGTGCATGGGCAAGGTTAAAACATTCTTTCCAACCATGCTAAATTATAGCTGCACTCTCCTTGAGCATGATAGAATTCGTTTTCACCCTTAATTAATTTGAAACCGTTAGTTTTGATAATATCCCAAGCACCCCACTCCCACACATACGCACAGAAATTGCAATCATTTTTCTACAGGTTGTAACAAGTCACAGCCTGAACTGCAAATTTTCGTACCACTTGACCACCCCTTCATTTTTTAAAAGGCAACATGAACTTTGTCCTCTAGTTCTCTTGTCCACTGTGGCAATTGATACAGCATGTCATCAGTTACATTACTTGGCAGACTGTGTTACCCATGACTCTTCAATCACTTGACGACAGGGTAGGAAGGCTCGGCTCAAGGCAACAAGAAGTACTGCAGCTTCACAGATCCGGCAGACACAAGGAAGCCCTCTTTCCGCTCAGCCAGCAAACATTAACGTCAGCCGTGTATCAAATGGAAGTTTTGGAATTGCAGGGGATGAATACTCAAATGGCACACTAGATGAGCCATGATGCCCGGCCTTCAAGATGAAATCAACTCCTTGAGCCCTAAGGCACACGTAGAGAGGAACAAGTTCATATTGTTAGAGTAGGTGTCCAGCGAGCCAACTTGTGGCTAAGGTTTTATGATTTTTATGTAAAAACAATATTTAATTTAATAATATTTTATGATTTTATCCAATTGTGACATTTATTTTGTCTGTATATTCATGCAAGCTGCATAGATAAATTCATTGAATATGCAAATTGTACTATGAGGTTTGTCTCTGAACGTAAGATCATGAAATTCCTTAGAAAGTATACCGTATATTCTAAACATGTTTCTAGTCGAATCAGCCTTCTAAAATTAGGATAAAGCTCGCTTGAACTTGAGATTAGCATATGTGATGTAAACGTATGTTTCATTGGTAAGGACATGAAGATGTTCATTCATACAGATTAATGATCATTTGATGAATATTGTTCTATATTCCCACAATGCATTAACCAATTTGCTGGCTCAAGAATTTTCTTAATCTCCATATTTGACACTTCTAGTTGACCACTAGTTTGAGGATGATAAGGTGTTGTCACCTTGTGAGTGACCACATACTTGGCCAAAAGAGATTCAAAATGATGATTACAAAAATGTGTTCTCTCATCGCTAATAATGGCTCTAGGTGTGCCAAATCTTGCAAGAATATTTTTCTTTACAAATCGGATCACCACCTTAGTGTAACGTCTTCTTATTTTAAAATTGTACTGAACATTTTTTTTTTGCAATGGCCGAAACCATGCACACATAAATACATAAAATTCGAAATATGCATTTGTAAAATCAACACACTGCTGAATAAAATAACTACAGTTAAAATTATAAAAAGAGCAATCAACCTAAACAATTGCCGTTTAAAAATATAAAACCTCAAGCATATTAAAATCTGTCAAAACCCTCGAAAAAATAAAATTATCAACCATTTAAAAAACTGTTTAAATGTATTATCATAAAATCATATTCTTGCGAAAGAATACAAGGTCATCGGGTTAACATGCGCCACCATCTCCGTCCATTCAGTCATCATCACCTCCAGTCTCTTGATCAAAATTCTCACATGCATCATTCACACCTAGTGAGTCTAAAGACTCAGAATACCTGTAACATTAATAGCAAGTACATATACATAACATGCAACAGTGAAAAATACTGTAATCAACATACATTCCACAAGCATTAACGTAAACATGTTGTATAATAGCATAACATGTCAAAACATGTCTCATCATATAATCATATACGTATACATTTTCTTTTATTGAATTCATTTCATTAGTTGTGACTTGTATCAGCTCTATTCGATGGATACATCTACGTATAACCATGGTATCGAGCGGTGGGGACATCGGCGACAATTTTACCCGTAAACTGATCCTCGGCCTATCGTATCATCATATCATGTCAATGAAAATACGATCGTAAGGCTCCCTCTGGAGCCTTCTCCCGTAAACGGGCTCCCTCTCGGGCCTTTTCTATCACGATATCTCCAATCATATCATCTTATACATATATCATCAGTCACAACCAACTCTCATCATGTTGGAAACTGAATTTCGGATGTTTGACAAACTGTGTGTCTAACTGATATAAAAAGAATGATAACTAATCTAAAACATGTTCCCATTAACTGAAGAAAAACACGCAGGCTCTCAAAGGCAACTGAACCAGCAACTGAACTACGCAAACAACTGACTGATCAGTTGGAACTGATCAGTTACTACAAATAGTTGTGAACTTCTCAACTACATTCAATCAGCTGATCCCTCAACTATACACGTCATTAGTTAAGACATTCAACTGACAAAAGCTGACTACAACAAGTAGTGGGATCGTCGGATTACAGAAAGCTGCAGTGTACGACTATCAGAAGAATGTTGATGTGGCATGCAATGGATAGAAAGGTTCAAATTGTAATTAATATTACCGTTGGAGGGAAGCCTATAAATAGCAGAGAAGAGCAATTGAAGAGAACTCTCGAACTACTGAATCATTGAACATCTGAATTCTTGAGCACTCAAAATCTATTCAGTTACTCTGCTGAAATTTTTGTAAACAGAAAAGCTCACGCTTATTGTATACATTCATAGCTGCTAGGCTTTAATTCAAGCTTTCAACACAAACTGTATTACTCGATCTAGAAGAGATCAGTTGTGTTATATTTATTCAGTTCTATTGAGTTTTGAAAAATAGTTTGTAACTAAGAGTTTCAGCTTGGCATTGTAAAGTCCAACACTAAAGTGGGTCTGTACAAGTGTTTGTATCGATCAAAGTCTTTTAGTGTATATCATATCCTTGAGATAGAAGGGATGACGTAGGAGTGTTTGAAATTTTCAAACATCCATAAAATCATGTGTCTTATTATTTCATTTTTTATTATATCTATCGGTCAGTTTATTTCCGCACAACTATTTGTTAACTGATTGATATTGACTTACAAGATTCTCGAGTATCAGTTCGAAAAGGTTTTGAAAATTGTGAGTGATTATTCAACCCCCCTTCCAAACACTCTCTCACCCTTAACCGAACCTATCAAGTGGTATCAGAGCAGTTGAATCTTGTTCCAGAATAATTCCATATACAAACTGATCTATATGTCTTCTATAAGGTCCAAAATTAAGACGACGTAATTCAACTGCATGCAAATCTAAGAAATATGAAAAATGGTTAATTAATTTATTTTAATTGCTTAATTAATTATGTGACATGTTTACATGACGTTTTAGTAGTTTTATACTTACATGCATTAAAAAGGTATTTTTAAGGGTTATTCGAGTTGCGATCGAGGAACGGAGACCGATGGCTGAAAAAATAGAAAATGTATTTATTAAATGATTGTTTTTAATTATTTAAAATATGATTGATGCTATTTCAAAGGTAATTTTATACTCCGGGACGTAAATTTTATCGGTGTTGGTTTTTCAACAAAAATACAAACATTTTGGCAACCCGGCTAATAAATTCACAAACTTATTTAAACAAAATTATTTTCAATATTTTAATTAAGCACTAATGAGACTAATTAACAAATTTAATGGGCCTAAACTTGGTTAGTACTTTATTAACTATTTAATATGTAATTTTGACCCCATAACCTACACATCGCATGCCCACCACCCTTTTTACAATTCAAACTCTCCCCACCACCATCTTACACGACACTCACACCTAAATATTCAAGATAAAGTTCGAAAATTTCAAGGGAAACTCAGCCTAGGGTTCTTGTCGCCGTTCTTCGCATCGTCAACGGATTTTCGTGCGTTATAAATGCAATGGCATACATATTTCTTTCCTTCAAATATCTATCACACCATAATATGAATTTAATCAAGTTTTGTATGAAAAACAAATGAAGTTATTATTTATTCTCGTTTTTACATGAACATGAATTTTTAAAGCTTTGTTTTTGTTTCAAAATCATGTTTGTATGATGAAAAAGGGATTGCCATGAGTTAGGGATTGAACAAGCATGCTTTTACACTAGTAAGGTCTTAAGAACACCACCCATAGGTTGCACAACATGAAAAAAAAATGGAAGCTGGGACCAGGTTGCTGTCATGGTGTTTTGAGAGGTTCGATTTTGATCATGGGGGCTTGGCTTTGTCTTGGCTTGGGACCAGGGCTAGCAATGGTTGTGGTTGAGTCAAGGGAAGAGTCCTAGCCACGCTAGGACTCGTACACCAGGGTCTGGGAGGAGTCGAGAAGAAGCGAGCATCACGCGTTGGTTGCGCAGACTTGCAGGAAGTCAGGGACTTGGCCAGGGGGATCGGGCTGGGCTAGGTCAAGGGGTTAGGGTCCTAGGAGGGTGCTTGAAGTGATGTTTCATGGGCTGGCTCGGTGGGTAAGGTCCTAGGCGCACAAACAAGGGTCCTTGTCATAAGGGGTTCTCGGCCATGCAAGAGCTGGAGTTGGGGCTTCGGTTTCTGTGGCTGGGGTCGAGTCCATGGGTTCCCAGGGTCCAGGAGAGTGCCCAGAGGGGTTGGTCAGGGTTTGGTCCAGCATGGTTGGAGGGTGGCTCGTGAAAATCGGACCATGGCTCGGGGCTAACTTTTATGGGTCAAGTTAGGGTTTTAAATGAACAAATTAATCGAAACACGTCTCACGGGGGTCGAGTCGGGGTTCATGATGGCTAAAATAATATAAAAAGTCTAAGTTTTGAATTTAGGAATTTTATATTAAATTTTGAAATTATTCGGGATTAAAACGCATTAAAAACGAATAATTAAAGATAAATTAAAAAGCCTAGTATTTAAGCTAAATAAAATTTTGAGAAATTTAATTTAAGCTTAAATAATTATTTGGGACATGTTAGAGTCCATGAAATTATGAAAAAGTCCAAAATGTGAAATTTTATGTTCAGGGGTAAAACAGTAATTTTACACCTAGAAATTTGTAAACGTCATGGCAGTGTCCTGAATGCTGTTTTATATTCTAATATGATTATTTCAAATTTTTATGAATTTTTATATGTTAAATTATAATTTTTACATGTTTATGGATTTTTATGATTTAATATGGACATTTAAAAGACATGTTGCATGCTTAGTTTAAAAGAAAAACGTTATATGCATGTTTAAATTTTATAAAGTGGTGATAATACGAAACTTTAAAGGAAGTGAAGTAATTGTGACTAATACGATGATATGTTTGAGATATCGTGAGGGTGAAGGTCCCAGTGGGAGCCCGACGATACGGATACGATGATAATACGTAAGGCCAAGGCTCAGTTGACGTGTGAGAGTGTCGTTGATGTCCCCGCCGCCCAGTACTATGGTTACATGTAGATGGATCCATCGACCAATACGTAGACAAACACGAAAGTAACAATTAACGATCTGAATTCAACTAAAGGAAAAAGGAATACGTATATGTTGATGAAAATATGTATATGAATATGTTGAGGATGATATAAAAATGTTCATGAAAATGTTTAGGTTTGCAGTTTATGCATGTCATGAAAAGGTTATTTTTACGTAAAAGTATTTTCACTGTTATTTTCAGTGTTGCTAGTACTTTTTAAGCAAAATGAATAGGAGACGTTTCAGTTGGAATCAGAGCAAAGGTTCTGTAAAGGGTTGTGCCACTATCAGCGCCGGAAAGGTCAGTTGTCAAGCCTCAATCTGTAAGTTTACATGCTTTATATGATGTATTATATGATGTTACCTGCATGATTACATGAATAATATGTTTATGTCACATGTATACTAGCTTTTTGAGTATATATGCTTTAATTGATAAAATGAATTAGGATATGTTACATGATTAGAGAACTTAGATTTAAATGCATATTGGTTTTGTTTGAATTTGGAAAACATTCAGATATAATGCCTCCCAGACGCCAACCTCTTGATAGACAGACAGAGACCACCGAGGATCAGAATGTTAATGCACCACTGCCTCCTAATGGGGATGCTGCTACTCGTGCCTTAGAGGGGATGGCTCGTTTCTTCGAGCAGCAGTTACAGCAGCAGTAGTGACAACAGGCACCTAGGCCACAACATGACGTGTATGATCAGTTTCGGAGGCTAGGGCCGAAGGAATTTTCTGGCACCACCGATCCCTTTGCTTTTGAAGCTTGGATTCGTGCACTCGAGGTACACTTTCGTTATTTGAATATGGGGGATGTTGACCGTGTGAGGTGTGCCACTTACCTGTTTAGGGATGATGCTTCTTTATGGTGGAAAGGAGTCGAGCATGGTGTTAATCTTGCTACAATTACTTGGGCTCGATTCAAGGAGATATTCTATGAGAAATATTTTACTACTGATGTTAGAGGGCGATTGAAGAGGGAATTTATGACTCTCCGTCAGGGAGACGCTTCTGTTGCTGAATTTGTGAAGAAATTTGATAGGGGTTGTCACTTTGTACCCCTTATTGCGAGGGATCCTGCAGAGAAGTTGAGGCACTTCATGGATGGTCTACGACCTACCATTAGAAATAATGTGATGATGATGCATCCTTTGGATTATGCTACTGCTATGACTTATGCATTTCAATTTGAGCAATCTTTGAAAGACATCGATTTTGAGATGCAGCGCAAGAGACATCAGCACCAAAATAATAATCAGCCGAATAAAAAGCCATATACAGGTCTTTTTCAAGGTCGATTTAGGGGTTTTGGTTAGTCGATGATTTATGATTTATTTTATGCACTTGAGATTTCATATGTTAATTTGTTATTGATTATTAGAAATGCTAAGTTATTTATTTTAAAATTTTTGAGTTTATGAATTATAATTTTAAAAAAAGTCGAGGTCGTTTCATAATGCCTCCTAGACGCGCACCTATTGTCGATGGGCAAGCCGAGAATGTTGAGGATCGTCATGTTAATGAACCCCCGCCTCCTAATGGGGATGTTGCTACGCGTGCACTGGAGGGCATGGCAATTTATTTGAGCGACAGTTTCAGCAGACTCCTAGGCCACAACACGACATTTATGATCAGTTCCGAAGGCTAGGTCCGAAGGAATTTTCTGGCACCACCGACCCATTTGTTGCTGAGGCTTGGATTCGAGCACTTGACGTGCACTTTCGCTACACTTACTTAGGAGCAATTCAAGAATATATTCTATGGGAAGTACTTCACTGCTGACGTTCGAGGACGATTGAAGAGGGAATTTATGACTTTCTGTCGGGGAGACACTACTGTGGCTGAGTTTGTGAGGAAGTTTGATAGGGTTGTAACTTTGTACCCCTTATTGCTAGGGACACTGCTGAGAAGATGAGACACATTCTAGATGGTCTACTACCTACTATATGTCGTGACGTGATGATGATGCGTCCCTTGGATTATGATACTGCCCACTGTCTATGCATTTCAAGCCGAGCAAGCTTTGAAAGAGATTGATTTTGAGATGCGGTGTAAAAGAAAGCAACACCAGCAGGACTCTCAGCCAAATAAGAAGCCTTATATGGGACCTCCTAGACATCAAGGGCAGCAAAAGCGCCAAGTTCAAACAAAGAAGTCAAGACCACCAAAGCCACAAGGAGGAAGGGTATAAAGTTGTTGATTGCTCGAAGAAGAATGCACCCACTGTGGGACGAGCTTATGTTATGCATGCCGAGGAGGCTGAAGAGGAGGCAGACACGACCCTTATCACCGGTAACCTAATTATTTAACGTTTTTATATTGTATTTATTTCATGAAATGTTAAACTGGTTTTCAAATTGATTTGGATTAAGGATAACCCAGTGAAAATTAGGTTGTATGCTCTATCTTAGTTGGAATTAAGGATTGATGTTAAAAACCATAGAAATTGGACTTGATTTTTGAGCCTTAATTTATGTAAAGAATGTAATAATTCCAAATGAAATTTTTGTGCTTAAATTAAGGAAGATTAGAAACCAAGGGCATGATTAGGAATTTTCAAAATTTTGGAAGGACTAATATGCAATTTCCCAAAATTTAAGGATCGAAATGCAGATTTTCAAAAATAAAATGACCGAAATATAATTAACCGAAATTTAGGGGATAAATTGTGATTACAGAAAGTTTGAGGAACAAATTGAAAATTTCGAAAACGTAAGTGGCTAAATCATAATTTCCGAAATTGTTAGGACCAAAAGTGAAATTTTCAAAATTTTAAGGATCAATGTGCAATTTCCGAAAAATTTATAGGGACTAAAATGTAAATTTTGAAGAATTGAAGGGTCAAAATGCAATTAATCAGAAATTATAAAGGGAGAATTATAAATTTTTCTAGGAATAATAGGATCCAATCAATCATCTTCATGAAATTTTTGGAAAATTAATTATACGAATTCCTTAAGCTTCAACACGAATAATCTAAAGCGTTTTCGCCGCAGGGAGGATATTCATGCTAAGTGTAGCTACATATGCATTGCTGGATTCGGAAGCTACACACTCTTTCTTATCCGAGATTTTCGTTAAGCGACTGAATATTACACCTGAGGATATGGGATTGGGTTTCAAAGTTTCTATTCCTTCCGGTGACCAAATGATCACGTCTAGTATTGTGAAGAATCTGGAGCTTCGTTTATTTAAAGATGTGGTTCGGCAGATCTTATCGTACTCCCTATGCCTGAATTTGACATCATACTCAGTATGGATTGGTTATCAGCAAATGGAGCTTCGATAGATTTTCGTCAGAGATCGGTGTCTATTCGACCGCCTAGTGGGAAATCTTTTGTTTTTGAGGCGGTGAGGAACAAGCAAATGCCGCACATTATCTCTTGTCTGTGTGCGAGGAAGCTTGTGAAATGAGGATGCCAAGCTTTTCTAGCATGTGTCACTACCGCACATGCTCCTATCAGTCAGAAGTTGGAGGATATCGAGATTTTCATAGACTTTCCTAGTGTCTTTCCTGAGGGCGTTTCTGGCATTCCACATGACTGTGAGGTAGAATTTTCTATTGAGTTGATGTCGAGTACTGTACCCATTTCTAAAGCACCTTATCGTCTAGCACCCGCTAAAATGAAAGAATTTAAAGATCAAATCCAATAATTGCTAGACAAGGGTTTTATTCGCCCTAGTTACTCTCCAGTGGGGCGACCGGTATTATTTGTGAAGAAGAAGGATGGTACTATGCGACTCTGTATTGATTATCGAGAGCTGAATAGAGTCAAAATCAAGAATAAGTATCCTCTACCAAGAATTGAAGATTTATTTTATCAATTGCAAGGAGCATCGATATTCTCGAAGATTGATATTTGTTCTGAATACCATCAGTTGAAAGTGAAAGAGTCCGATTTTCATAAGAAAGCGTTTCCGAGTGCCAAGACAGTTTTGACAAGTTAAAGCAAGCCTTGATTTCAGCGCCAGTGTTATCTATGCCATCGGGGCAAAGAGAGTATGTTCTTTATACCGAAGCTTCTAAACTTGGTTTGTGAGCCGTTTTGATGCAAAATGACCGAGTTATAGCCTATGGGTCGAGACAGTTGAAAGTTCACGAGAAAAACTACCCCACTCATGATCTTGAGCTTGCGGCAGTAGTTTTTGCACTGAAGATTTGGAGACATTACTTATGTGGGGAGAAGTCCAAGATTTTCACCGACCATAAATTTTTGAAATATTTTTTCAACCAAAAAGAATTGAATATGCGGCAGCGAAGATGGCTTCAGTTGGCGAAAGACTACAACTATGAGATTACCTACCATCCGGGAAAAGCTAATGTAGTGACAGATGCGTTGAGTCGAAAGGCGGCAGTTATTACTCATTTATCTCTTCAAAGACCACTGCAGCCCGAGGCAAGGCCCTTAACCTTGCCACATTGGCAGCACAGTAGACTTTGAGAGATAGAATCAGTGAGGTACAGTCTACTGATGAGCAATTGCGAAAGTGGAGAGTGAGAGATGAAGCCAAGGGCCGGAAGTTGTATTCTGAGGTGGATGGTGTAGTTCGATATCGAGACCGTTTATGGGTTCCTAGTGACGACTTTTTGAGAGAGCTGATTATGAATGAAGCTCATGACTCACCCTATTCCATTCATCATGGAAGCACGAAAATGTACAAAGATTTTCAGCTATTATATTGTTGCCCGGGCATAAAACGAGACATTCTGCGATTTGTGACCGAGTGTTTGACGTGTCAACAAGTTAAAGCAGTGCATCAGAGGCCAGCAGAGAAGCTTAAGCCACTTCCAATTACCAAGTGGAAATAAGAAAATATTACTATGGATTTTGTGGTGGGATTGCCGAGGACTATCAAGGTGTTTAATGCTATATGGGTGACAGTGGATCGTTTTACGAAATCAGCGCATTTTCTACCTATCAAGATGACATTCACCGTGACATAGTATGTTGATTTGTATATTCGAGAGATAGTTCGTCTGCATGGGATTCCTGTATCTATTGTTTCTGACAGAGATCCGAGATTTACATCATCTTTGTAGAAGAGTCTGCATGCAGCAATGGGGACTAAATTGTTATTTAGCACAACATTCCATCCTCAAACCAATTGTCGAGGCCCGAAAATTCTTACTTTGAAAATTTGCGGAAAATTAAAAATTTTTCTTTTAAAATAAATGGAGTGCCTCATCCATAAAATCAACTAATGAATCAAGTTCAATGTCAAAAAAAAAATTATAGCAGCGGAAGAAACTAAAGTTTGCCAAAAATAACAATTCAAAGAATGTCCAACAACTGGTAAAAATGTTTGAGCATAAAATGACATGTGCTGAAACTGAGGTCCTCGGGTGCCACTACTGCCGACCCAAGCTGGCTCACTGGTCCCCGCCCTCGGCCCTGGCCTCATCAGTACCTACAACAATCAAGTCTAGTGAGCCTAAAGACTCAGCATGCAAATATCGTAGGTAACGAGAAAATGTAATTTGCATGAATAAAATTTCATGTCATGAGGCATACTTAAAATAACTTGTACTGAGCAATTATAATACGTACATAACTGAACTGAAAATCATAGTGAAAATGTTTGCTCCTTGGAGCCCTGTACTGAAATAACTGATAAAAATTTTTCTATTGAGATTATGGTCTACGCCTGTGGCCCCTGCACTGGACTGAACTGATCGGTAACTGGCTACCGGGGAGTATCAAACTGAACTGAGCTGACCGGTCACTGGCGACCGGGTGGTACCAAACTGAACTGATCGGTCACTGGCGACCGTATAAAATAATGCTCCCATAATAGTGAATTGACCACAAGCAATATCGCATAAATCTCAAAAATAAGTATTTTCTATTTTCATGCACGTAATATAATTAAATGGCATAATGAAAATATCCTGTATATTTTACCAACTGGATTGGATCGTTCCCAGGCTCTATGCAATTAAGTTTGAAAATGCGACAATTACGTCTAACGACTTCGTATTTAATCATGACTCCGAACCAACCCGAACCGACACTGAACCGACGTATAGTCATGATTAAAATACGCTTAAAATTATGAACTAATGCCCCTAAAATGATGAGGGTCGAAATCTAGGTGAAATGGAGGCCAAAACAAAAAACGCTCTTTCGAGAGTCAATTTGGCACATTGCACCATAAATTCTCGTACGACCTCAAAAATGATCCGAATCACAAACGGTCAAAAACACGACTTTCCTAACTCAAAGGGACACTGTCCAGTCCAAGGCCATAGGCTAAAAGCCCACCGAGAACTCGAACGAGCCTCCGAACCGTCAGAGCAAGTTGCTGTCAAATTCCAGCAGCAGCAACTTCGCTTTCATCGCGTCGTTTGCGAGACTTTTGGCCATTAGGGCTTGAACCACCGACCATAGCCTCTCAACAACATCCCAAGGAATGATTTGAACCATGGCTAAGGGCCCTAGGCCAGCCTCAATTCGCCTCATTCAAGCAACCACCCGAAAGTTCTTACCGAGGGCCCTCATGCGTGCGTGTGTGGTGTTGTGCTTCGCTTGCTGTCTCGACTCGTTCCAGTGGCCATTGGTTGACCATGGCACGATCTAGACATCTAGGGGCATGGTATGAACCATGGCTAAGGGCCATAGGCCAAACAAGATCCACACCATTCCACCATTTTCAAAATGCACATGCTGTACCAAGAGAAAGCCGAAAGGGGGAAGGGCTGTTCTTGTTGTTTTATTAAAAACCGATTCACCATGGACCAAGCCACCAAAAGGCGACTTAGTCACGTCTTAGACCTGCTAGGGGAGTGATCCAACCATGGCTATAGGCCCCTATGGCAGCCATGATCAGATCCTTACCCTTGGACAACAAAACTGAATTTTCGAACACAACTCTACACCTATGGGGAGCTTGCTGTGATTTCGGTTTTCCAGCAAGCATATGGTCCTAATGCATCCTATTACATGTCTAGGAGCCGCCGTGGGAGCCTGGAGTCGAGCCATCCACCTGAAACGTCAAAACAAGAGAACCCGTGAAGCTTGTCATGGAAACCGAAAATCTGCATGTTATATTTTTCTGAAATTTCTTGGTGTGTTTCGGTTTATGGCCAAAGAAATCATGATCATGCAATGAAAATAATTGATAATAGGACTTGATTGAGGTTTTAAAGAATCTAGACATGCCTTGGTTTTCGTTTGAATGAAAAACGAAAGAATACGACGACTCGGCGCGGAGGAGGTGGAGCGTTTTCTTATCTTGCTTCTTGCTCGATTTTTCTCTCTTGTTTCTAGCTATGAGGGTCACAATTTTTCTACTCTATAAGCTCTTAATTTCGGTCATGGGGGGAGGGAGAATGATGGTTAGGAGAGTGAGGGAAGTGAGTTCAAGATATAGGGGATAACTGAAGACCAAGTCTTCATCTTTTGAATTTTCAATTCTAGTTTGATATCAAATGATTTGTTGGTGCATGTTGGGGTGAGGTGGCCGATCAATTACCATCTAGACTAGGTGAGGATAAGGTTGATCATTAATTAAATGGTGCTCCCAAAAATAAAAGAATTATCCTACTAATTAAATACAAAGAAAGGGTCAAAGGTGTTGAGTTGGCATATCAATGCTTAATCAACTAAGGGTGGCCGAAATTACACAATAAAAATGAAGGGGAAATGTTGTTTAGTTGATAAATTTTAATACCTTAAGAGCCTTACCTATCCCTTAAATAATTTAGTGAACTAACCCCTTAATTATGGAACTTAAATGAATTTATTTTCTACTCACCTCAAGTAGCTTCAATAATTCCTTAAACTTCTTTATTAACTTAAATTAACTTATTTGCTAGCTAAAATAAATCCTGGAAATATTTCCTAAATCTTAAATTTATCTCTAAACTCCAACTCCAGTCCGGCCTCACTGAAATAACTGAAAGAATAAAATTAAACTGCTGGCTAAAATAATTAACTTCAAAGAAAAACATTAAAATAATCATGCAATGAAGTCAATTAAATTTAAAATACTATAATTATGCATGGCTTATACGTAGACTGATTTACGGGTTCTACAATCCTTCCCCCCTTAAAAGAAATTTCGTCCTCGAAATTAGAACTCACCGAATAACTCGGGGTATCGATCTCTCATCTCCGGCTCAGACTCCCACGTAGCTTTTTCCTCTGAATGATTGAGCCATTTGACTTTGACTCGCTTAACCAACTTGTTCCGAAGTTTCTTCTCCTGCCGGTCTAGGATCTGCACTGGCCTCTCCTCATAAGATAGGTTCGGAGTAAGCTGCAATGGCTCAAAGTTCAGCACATGCGAAGGATTCGCCATGTACTTTCTCAGCATGGAGACGCGGAACACATTGTGTACTCCGGCCAGATTCGGCGGAAGAGCAACACGATAAGCTAGCATCACAACTCTGTCAAGGATCTCAAAGGGTCCAATGAATCTCGGACTGAGCTTTCCTTTCTTCCCAAATCTCATGACACCCTTCATAGGTGCCACTTTCACAAAGACATGATCGCCCACTGCAAACTCTAACTCTCTCCTCCGCCGATCGGCATAACTCTTCTGTCGACTCTGAGCAGTCCTCATCCTATCACGGATCTTGACTACTACATCTGCCGCCTGCTGAACAATCTCTGGACCCAACTCTGCTCTCTCTCCTACTTCATCCCAATGAACAGGAGATCTACACTTGCGGCCATATAGTGCTTCATACGGAGCCATACCAATGGAAGACTGGAAGCTGTTGTTATAGGTGAACTCAACCAATGGCAAGTTCGACTCCCAACTCCCTGAGAAATCAATGACGCAAGCACGGAGAAGATCCTCTAAGATCTGAATAACTCGCTCTGACTGCCCATCTGTTTGCGGATGGAAAGCTGTGCTAAACAGCAACTTCGTACCCATAGTCGAATGCAAACTCTTCCAAAACAAGGAAGTGAATCTGGGATCTCTGTCGGATACGATCGAAACTGGAATACCATGGAGTCGGACTATCTCTCGGATATACAGCTCTGCATACTGAACCATGGTGAAAGTCGTCTTAATAGGCAAGAAGTGCGCTGATTTGGTAAGACGATCTACAATCACCCAGATAGCATTCGATCCTCTGGCTGACCATGGCAATCCGGTCACAAAGTCCATGGTAACATTCTCCCACTTCCACTCGGGAATAGGGAGAGGCTTGAGTAAACCTGCTGGTCTCTGATGCTCGGCCTTCACTAACTGGCAGGTCAGACACTCGGACACAAATCGTCTGATGTCCTTCTTCATACCAGGCCACCAATACAATAGCTGCAGATCTTTGTACATCTACGTACTCCCTGGATGAATAGAGTACGGCGACGTATGGGCTTCTGATAAGATATCTGCTCGGATAGAATCACTGCTAGGAACCCATATCCTGTCTCGGTATCTCACAATACCATCACTGACTGAATACAAGACACTGCCCTTGGCTTCATCTCTCTTCTTCCACTGTGCCAATTGCTCATCTGCTGACTGACCACTGCGAATACGGTCCATAAGGGAAGACTGAATGGTCAAGGTAGATAGACGAGGAACTCTACCTCGAGGATAAGTCTCGAGATCAAACCTCTGTATCTCAAACTGAAGAGGTTTCTGAATCGTCAAATGAGCCATCACTGCGACTTTTCTGCTCAATGCATCCGCAACTACATTAGCTTTACCCGGGTGGTAGCTAATGTCACAATCGTAGTCTTTCACAAGCTCCAACCAACGCCTCTGACGCATGTTCAGCTCCTTCTGCGTAAAGAAATACTTGAGGCTCTTGTGGTCGGTAAAGATCTGGCATTTCTCTCCATACAGATAGTGCCTCCAAATCTTCAAGGCAAAAACTACGGCGGCCAACTCTAGATCATGGGTAGGGTAGTTCTTCTCGTGGATTTTCAGCTGTCGAGAAGCATACGCTATCACTCTCCCATGCTGCATCAGAACTGCACCTAAACCGAGCTTCGAAGCATCGGTATAAAGGACAAACTCGCCGGGACCTGATGGCATGGCCAAAACTGGTGCTGAGATAAGAGCTTGCTTCAAAGTATCAAAGCTCTTCTGACACTCCTCGCTCCAAACAAATTTCACATTTTTCTTGGTCAGTGCTGTGAGTGGAACGGCAATGGAGGAGAATCCCTGAATGAACTTCCGATAATATCCTGCTAAGCCAAGAAAACTGCGGATCTCTGATGCATTCTGAGGCACAACCCAATCTCTGACTGCTGCAACTTTTGCTGGGTCTACCTCAATACCACTGCTAGAAACGATGTGGCCTAAGAACGCCACCTTCTCTAACCAGAATTCGCATTTACTGAACTTTGCGAATAATTTGTGCTTCTGCAATGTCTGCAACACTGTGGTCAGATGTCTGCTGTGCTCCTCCCGACTCTTGGAGTAGACGAGAATGTCATCTATGAACACTATCACAAGCTGGTCAAGATACGGTTGAAATACGCGATTCATGAGATCTATGAAGATCGCTGGCTCATTCGTCAGACCGAACGGCATCACAAGGAACTCGTAGTGGCCATAACGAGTCCTAAAAGCAGTCTTGGAAACATCAGCATCTCTCACCCTCAACTGGTGATAACCAGAGCGCAGATCAATCTTGGAAAAAATCGAAGCTCCCTGCAACTGGTCAAACAGATCCTCAATCCTCGGAAGTGGGTATTTATTTTTCACTGTAACCCTGTTCAACTCCCGATAGTCAATACAAAGTCTCATAGAGCCATCCTTCTTCTTAACAAACAAGATTGGCGCGCCCCAAGGTGAGAAGCTAGGGCGAATGAACTCCTTGTCCAGAAGTTCCTGTATCTGCTTCTTAAGCTCTGCCATCTCTGTCGGTGCTAGTCGGTACGACGCTTTGGATATCGGAGCCGTACCTGGCATAAGCTCAATGGAAAACTCCACCTCTCTCTCGGGTGGCATACCAGAGACATCTTCGGGAAAAACGTCTAAGAAATCTCTGACAATCGGAACATCTGAGGCTGACTGGCTGGGTTCCTCGAGGACAGATAAAAAGGTCGCTAGAAATGCCCGACACCCTCTATGCATGAGCTTCCTGGCCTGAACATAAGGAATAATGCGCGGTAAAGGAAAGTACCTGTCCGGCTCAAATAAGAACTGCTCCATTCCAGGCGGTCGGACAAGAACAGATCTTCGCTGGAAGTCTATCAACACTTTGTTCCTCAATAGCCAATCCATCCCTAGGATGATGTCAAATTCTGGCATCGCTAGCACAATCAGATCCGCATAAACAAGATTACCGTGCAGCTCAAGGTCTATATCTCGTATAACATTGGTAGCTGCCATCTCCTCGCCTGACGGCAACACTACTGAAAAGGCTGTATCTAGCCCAATGGTCTGGATCTTGAGAAAGTTTGCAAAGACCTCCGAAATAAACGAGTGAGTGGCCCTTGAATCTATCAAGGCCTTGGTAGCGGAACCAGATATAAAATTTCTCCCTGAAAGAGCGGAGCTCTAAGTTGAATCCAGTAGTTACAAGAACTAAACTTATAGACATGCAATGGTCAAAGTTCTTCTAACTTAAATCCCCAAAATACTACTGAGTAGAGCATGCAATCCTATCACAGTTCTAAGTTCAATCTTAATCCTCATTCCCAAAACACGGAAATTCAAATAATAACTTAAAGTTTAAAGGTACCTGTCAACAACATAGTCTCCGGGTTGGTTTCCGCGGCATGGAGAGCAAAAACTCTGCCTTGGGTAGGCAGATTCCTCTGAGGGCACTGCAGCAACATGTGGTCTGGACTGCCACACTTAAAACACTTTCCTGAGCCAGACATACATGCTCCAGGATGGCGGCGTGAGCACCTGGGACAGACTGGGTGCTCATAAGTCCTCGGGGCTGGGCGTCCCCGCTGCTGCTGCTGTTGCCGGCCTCTGTTTCTAGGCGGTCCATGAAAAGGCCTCTTGTTCTGCTGCTGATGCTGATGAGGAGTAGGGCGGTGTGGTACCTGGACTGGGCGCTTGCCCTGGCGATCCCTCTCGATATCCCGCAGATCCTGCTCTGCGGCTAGGGCCTTGGAGACAGACATCTCATAAGTAGTAGGGTCTAACACCCTAACATCCCGGCGCAAGATCGGCCGTAGACCCACCAGGAAATGCATCAACTTGGCTTTGGCATCATTCGCGATCAGGGGCACAAAATGACAGCCCCTCTCGAACATACGGATGAACTCCGTCATATCTCCCTGTCTCAGGCTCATGAACTCAGTGGTCAACCTGGTGCGAACTTCCTCAGCAAAATATTTGGAGTAGAAAACCTCCGTGAAGCGTGTCCATGAAAGTGTAGCCAAGGTCAGGGCTACTGACGCTCCTTCCCACCATAAGCGGGCATCTCCACTGAACAGATAGGTGGCACATCGGACTCGGTCTGCGTCTCCCAGCTCCATGAACTCGAAGATAACCTCGGGGGATTTGATCCATCCCTCGGCAATCATGGGGTCAGACGTCCCAGAAAACTCCTTTGGACGCATCTTCATGAATCGCTCGTAAACAGCCTCTGGCCCTGTCGGCCTAGTCACCACCGCATTGTTCCCCGCAAACTGTGCGAAGAACTGTGTCATCCCAGCTAGCATCTGGGCACTCATGTCAGGTGGGGGCGGTGGTGGAGGTGGAGGAGGAGGAGGAGGTGTCTGCCTCTCTTGTCTCTGATCGTCATCGTCCTCGCGACGATGCTCGCCACTACCTCTCGGGCGTCCTACTTGACGTCTAGGGGGCATACTGTTCCAACATAACCCATACGTAACTAACATGCATAATTCTATAATTTATTTTAAATGAACACTGAAATGCTGAAAATCTGGTCGAAATTATTTCATGGAAGCATGCTGTCAAAATAATTCATGCTTTAAATAAAATGCTGAACTGTAAAACTTACAGACCGAAGGCGCGGCTTCGTGAGCTTCTCGTGGTCAGTAGTAGTGTAACCCTATACAGAACCTGGCTCTGATACCAACTGTCGAGGCCCGAAAATTCTTACTTTGAAAATTTTCGGAAAATTAAAAATTTTTCTTTTAAAATAAATGGAGTGCCTCATCCATAAAATCAACTGATGAATCAAGTTCAAAGTTAAAAAAAAATTATAGCAGCGGAAGAAACTAAAGTTTGCCAAAAATAACAATTCAAAGAATGTCCAACAACTGGTAAAAATGTTTGAGCATAAAATGACATGTGCTGAAACTGAGGTCCTCGGGTGCCACTACTGCCGACCCAAGCTGGCTCACTGGTCCCCGCCCTTGGCCCTGGCCTCATCAGTACCTACAACAATCAAGTCTAGTGAGCCTAAAGACTCAGCATGCAAATATCGTAGGTAACGAGAAAATGTAATTTGCATGGATAAAATATCATGTCATGAGGCATACTTAAAATAACTTGTACTGAGCAATTATAATACGTGCATAACTGAACTGAAAATCATAGTGAAAATATTTGCTCCTTGGAGCCCTGTACTGAAATAACTGATAAAAATTTTTCTGTTGAGATTATGGTCTACGCCTGTGGCCCCTGCACTGAACTGAACTGATCGGTAACTGGCTACCGAGGAGTATCAAACTGAACTGAGCTGACCGGTCACTGGCGACCGGGTGGTACCAAACTGAACTGATCGGTCACTAGCGACCGTATAAAATAATGCTCCCATAATAGTGAATTGACCACAAGCAATATCGCATAAATCTCAAAAATAAGTATTTTCTATTTTCATGCACGTAATATAATTAAATGGCATAATGAAAATATCCTGTATATTTTACCAACTGGATTGGATCGTTCCCAGGCTCTATGCAATTAAGTTTGAAAATGCGACAATTACGTCTAACGACTTCGTCTTTAATCATGACTCCGAACCAACCCGAACCGACACTGAACCGACGTATAGTCATGATTAAAATACGCTTAAAATTATGAACTAATTCCCCTAAAATGATGAGGGTCGAAATCTAGGTGAAATGGAGGCCAAAACAAGAAACGCTCTTTCGAGAGTCAATTTGGCACATTGCATCGTAAATTCTTGTACGACCTCAAAAATGATCCGAATCACAAACGGTCAAAAACAAGACCTTCCTAACTCAAAGGGACACTGTCCAGTCAAAGGCCATAGGCTAAAAGCCGACCGAGAACTCGAACGAGCCTCCGAACCGTCAGAGCAAGTTGCTGTCAAATTCCAGAAGCAGCAACTTCTCTTTCATCGCGTCGTTTGCGAGACTTTTGGCCATTGGGGCTTGAACCACCGACCATAGCCTCTCAACAACATCCCAAGGAATTATTTGAACCATGGCTAAGGGCCCTAGGCCAGCCACAATTCGCCTCATTCCAGCAATCACCCGAAAGTTCTTACCGAGGGCCCTCATGCGTGCGTGTGTGGTGTTGTGCTTCGCTTGCTGTCTCGACTCGTTCCAGTGGCCATTGGTTGACCATGGCACGGTCTACACATCTAGGGGCATGGTATGAACCGTGGCTAAGGGCCATAGACCAAACAAGATCCACACCATTCCACCATTTTCGAAATGCACATGCTGTACCAAGAGAAAGCCGAAAGGGGGAAGGGCTGTTCTTGTTGTTTTATTAAAAACCGATTCACCATGGACCAAGCCACCAAAAGGCGACTTATTCATGTCTTAGACCTGCTAGGGGAGTGATCCAACCATGGCTATAGGCCCCTATGGCAGCCATGATCAGATCCTTACCCTTGGACAACAAAACTGAATTTTCGAACACAACTCTGCACCTATGGGGAGCTTGCTGTGATTTCGGTTTTCCAGCAAGAATATGGTCCTAATGCATCCTATTACATGTCTAGGAGCCGCCTTGGGAGCCTGGAGTCGAGCCATCCACCTGAAACGTCAAAACAAGAGAACCCGTGAAGCTTGTCATGGAAACCGAAAATCTGCATGTTATATTTTTCTGAAATTTCTTGGTGCGTTTCGGTTTATGGCCAAAGAAATCATGATCATGCAATGAAAATAATTGATAATAGGACTTGATTGAGGTTTTAAAGAATCTAGACATGCCTTGGTTTTCGTTTGAATGAAAAACGAAAGAATACGACGACTCGGCGCGGAGGAGGTGGAGCGTTTTCTTATCTTGCTTCTTGCTCGATTTTTCTCTCTTGTTTCTAGCTATGAGGGTCACAATTTTTCTACTCTATAAGCTCTGAATTTTGGTCATGGGGGGAGGGAGCATGAAGGTTAGGAGAGTGAGGGAAGTGGGTTCAAGATATAGGGGATAACTGAAGACCAAGTCTTCATCTTTTGAATTTTGAATTCTAGTTTGATATCAAATGATTTGTTGGTGCATGTTGGGGTGAGGTGGCCGATCAATTACCATCTAGACTAGGTGAGGATAAGGTTGATCATTAATTAAATGGTGCTCCCAAAAATAAAAGAATTATCCTACTAATTAAATACAAAGAAAGGGTCAAAGGTGTTGAGTTGGCATATCAATGCTTAATCAACTAAGGGTGGCCGAAATTACACAATAAAAATGAAGGGGAAATGTTGTTTAGTTGATAAATTTTAATACCTTAAGAGCCTTACCTATCCCTTAAATAATTTAGTGAACTAACCCCTTAATTATGGAACTTAAATGAATTTATTTTCTACTCACCTCAAGTAGCTTAAATAATTCCTTAAACTTCTTTATTAACTTAAATTAACTTATTTGCTAGCTAAAATAAATCCTGGAAATATTTCCTAAATCTTAAATTTATCTCTAAACTCCAACTCCAGTCCGGCCTCACTGAAATAACTGAAAGAATAAAATTAAACTGATGGCTAAAATAATTAAGTTCAAAGAAAAACATTAAAATAATCATGCAATGAAGTCAATTAAATTTAAAATACTAGAATTATGCATGGCTTATACGTAGACTGATTTACGGGTTCTACACCAATGGTCAGTTAGAGAGAGTTATTCAAATTTTAGATGATCTAATTCGAGCTTGAGTGATCGATTTCCAAGAAATTTGGGAACCGAAATAACTTCTAGTGGAGTTTACCTATAATAATATCTATCAATCATCTATGGGATGGCTCCTTACGAGACACTATATGTAAGAAAATGTAGATCACCTATTCATTGGGATGATGTTGGTGAAAGAAGGGAAATTGGTCCTGACGTCATCGAGCAGAAAATCGAGCTAGTAGTCAAAATTCGAGATAGAATGAAGACTGCACAAAGCCGACAAAAGATCTATACTGACAAGCAACGAAGAAAGCTAGAGTTTGTAGTGAGAGACCACGTTTTTGTTAAAATAGCACCTATGAAGGGTGTTATGCGATTTGACAAGAAAGGTAAACTTAGTCCAAGATTCATACGCCCGTTTGAGGTTTTGGAGAGAATTGGGACACTAGCCTATAGAGTGGCATTGCCACCGATGCTATCTGGAGTACACAATGTGTTTCATATCTCGATGCTGCGAAGGTACATGTCGAACCCTTCAGATGTACTAAATCATGAATCTCTACAATTAACTCCAAATATGACTTACGAGAAAAGACCTATACAAATCTTGGCTAGGCAAGAAAGAAGACTCCGAAACAAAGTCATTCCAATGGTCAAGGTCAAGTGGCTAAATCACTCGGAGGAAGAAGCTACTTAGGAATCCGAGAGGGACTTGAGGAATCGCTACTTGGACCTATTCGGTAAGTTCTAATTTCGAGGACAAGATTTTATTTAAGGGAGTGAGAAATTATAAGGTCCAAAATTAAGACGACATAATCCAACTGCATGCAAATCTAGGGAAAATAGAAAATAGCTAATTAAATTATTTTAATTGCATAAATTGATTTTGTTTGAAATGTTTATATGGTTTTAAAATAGTTGTCTACTTGAATGCATAAAACTGTATTTTTAAAGGTTATTCGAGTTGCGATCGAGGAACAGACACCCAAGGCTGAAAAATTGAAAATATTTTTATTAAATAATTTTTTTTAATTATTTAAATAAGGTTGATGCTTTTTGTTAATTTTGAAAATAAGGAGTTTTGAGGTGATTTTATACGCCGATGCATAATTTTTATCGGTATGCGATTTTCAACAAAAATACGAACTTTTTTACTACTCGCCTAATAATTTCACGAACTTTTCTAAACGAAATATTTTATTAATGCACTAATGAGCATAATGGACCTAACTAACCATGTTAATGGGCTTAAGCTATTATTAGGTGTTTTAATTAAATATAAAAGCCTAAACACTCCCCATTATTAACAAAAACTACACGCCTCCTTCTCCCTCACACACACAAACTCTTTCTCCATCAAAACGCACGCACACATGCATCAACCAGAGGAAAAAGTTGTCAGTTTTTTTGAATTCAGCCTAGGGTTTTCTCATCGCCGTTCTTCGCATCGTCAACGTATTTTCGTGCGTTATATACGCAAAGGCACGCCATAATTCTTTTCTTTCTCATCTATCACACCCTAAATATGTATTTGAATATGATTTGCATGAAAAACAATTTTCTTTTTTATTATTTTCGTTTTTATGCATACACATGGGTTTAAAGCATGATTTTTGATCCAAAACTTGAGAATTATTTACACGAAGGGGCTGCCATGATTAGGTATTGTTTATGGGTCTTTTTAACCCGAGTTAAGGGTCCTGAGATGCACGAGTTAGGCTGAACACGAAGTAGGAACAAGATGGAATCGTTTATTTCATGTTTTGGGTCAAGGTGATCGGGTTAAGGGGTTAAACCATACATGGCTTGGCTTTGGCTCGACCAGGGCTGGGCTGGGACACGGTTGGGTTAGGAGAGGAGTTCTAGCCACGCTAGGACTTGAGCGCAGTGGCTGGGAAGGATTCCTAGCTCTACCCGCAGCTGTGGAAGGTTGCAGCTATGCACAGGGACTTGTGGCTCGGCCAAGGTGGTTAGGGCTGGGTTATGCTAGGTCTTTAGGTCCTGACAGGGTTCACGAGGCGTTGGGTCAGGGGCTGGTCCGATGGTTAGAGTTCTAGCTAGGTTCGAAGAGTCCTAGTGCACTTGGGTTTCTCAGCCGCAGCATTTGCTGCTGGTGTATGTGGCTTCGGGCGATCTAGGGTTGAGTCCTAAGGGTCCAATGGGTTCAGTAGGGTGAGGTTTGGTCAGAAGTCGGCTCAAGGTGGCTCGGGCTTGGCTCGTGGAAACCGGGAGTTGGCTCATGGTGTTAGCTTAGGGTTCGACAATTAGGGTTCTAATGTTTAAGGCTTGAACCGTGGGTCCACATGGGTGGTCCATGGGTCACAAGGGTAGCTTAACTAAAAAGTCTATGTTTTAAATTTGACAATTTTATATTAAAGTTCGAATTTAATTCGATTTTAAAACGTATTAAGAATTTACAATTAAAGAATAAATAAAAAGCAATGAATTTAAGCTAAATAAATATATTTGAAATTTAATATAATCTTAAATAATTATTTGGGATGGTCTAGAGTCAACAGAAATAAGAAAAAGTCAAAATCGTTAAATTTTACTTCAAGGGGTAAAACAGTCCTTTTACACCTAGAAAATAGTAAACGTCATGGCAGTGTCTTGAATGCTGTTTTATATGTTAATATGATTATTTTAAATGTTTATGGAATTTTATGATGAAACGTTAACTTTAAAAGATATGTTGCATGCTTGGTTTAAAAGGAAAATTATTATCATATGCATGAATTTTATAAAGTGACGAAAATATGAAATGATGAAAGAAGTGAAGTAATTGTGACTAATATCAATATGATGATATGTTAATACGTAAGGCCAAGGCTCAGTTTACGGGTGAGATTGTCGCTGATGTCTCCGTCGCTCAGTACTGTGGTTACATGTAAATGGATCCGTCGACCCCTAATACGAAAGTCACAATTAATGATCTGAATTCAACGAATGGAAAACGTATACGTATATGATGAATATGAATATGTTTATGATGCTATGAAAATGTTTAAGTTTATGCATGATTATGAATTATTATTTTAAGTAAAAGTATTTTCACTATTGCATGTGATTTGTATACATATTTTGCAATTAATAATATAGTATGTTGAGTTTTTAGACTCACTAGGTGTGATCGATGTAGGTGAGTATGATGTTGATGGTAGTGGAGGTTTTGATGGTTGAACTGACTGGAATGAAGGTGCACATAACTCGAGAACCTGCACTAGTTTTTCCGCACTTATGATTTAAAAGTTATGTTAACGATTTTTACGACTTTTTTTTTATGCTTTTGAGTGGTTTTTGAGAGGTTGTTAGTTTTAGATTTATTGGTAAGTTATGATTTGCAAACGTATGATGATTTATGTTTTTGAACTATTTCCTTTGAATTTTCAAATATAGTTGGTTGTTTATTTTAAAATGGTGCAAGTTATATTTTAAAAATGTATATGTATTTTTTAATTTGGCCGATTCATTAAAAAAATAAAAATAAATTTCTAGTACTTTTTAAGAAAACGAGTAATGGATGTTTCAAAAAGGCTTTAGTTCTATGTCTCTTCTAGAACGGCTCGTGCAATGCTAGATAACACCTAGAAAAAAAACAACTTTTAAACTTAGGAATATACGTGAAATTAGAAAAATTAAATAAAAAGCCTAATCTCAAGAAAATAATAAATCCCAATATTAAACAATTTGATCCCTACAACGACGCCAAAAACTTGACTTAGAATTTCGGTTGTGAATAATTTTAGAAAGCGGACTAGGTCAAGTAATATTAATTTGATGTTGATTCCAGTTATCGTAGCCACATAGACCAATGTTTAAATACCAGAATATGAATTAATTGTTGTAATTTTGGCTAAAAAAATTTAAGTTAAATGAGATAAATTAATTAAACTAAATTAAACAATTAAAATAAATTAACTAAAGCAAAGAAATCCAAACTAGAGACGAGAGAGGATTAATTTAAACAAAAATTCAAATTCTTAAAAATGATTAAGGCACACAATGGTAGCGAAACAAGTTTATAATCTATGTGTCAAATTCAATAAATCAAATTAATTAATTTACGAAAAATTCCCAAGATTATTTATTAAACGATTTCTCGAATGTGTAAACTTAATTAAATCTAACAATCTAATTATTTCTAACTAGATTTAATTACATTTAACCGCATTAAGTCACCGTGGAATTTAAATTTTTTAACCTAAAGTCGCACATTAAAATCGAATATTATTTCTAGTTATTTTAATCATATGCTGATTGATGCAGTGAAGCAACTATTAATTCATCGTCTTCCGATTTTATATAACGAATATGCAATTTGATTTGTCGGATTAAAAAAGAACGTAATAAACAACATCAATCAATTAATCAAAATAAATAAAAATCATATCAAACTCAAAACATCAAAAATAATTTTTCTTGGCCCTATCGTGGACTTAGTCTATAAAATTCTACTCCATAAATTCAAACACAAAAGTGAAAATTCATGTTTAAATTCATAGGCGAAAACATAATCAAAAAGGAATAAGATGAATTCTCAATAATTTTGGCGTGTATTGAGGTCTTCCTCCGACTGCTGCCTTCAGCCTCTACCTTTCTCCGCACTCTTCTTCTTCCCCAATGTTGTATTCACTTCTGTTTTTTCTGTTTGTTCTCCTCCCTTCACTTCTATTCACATCTGTTCACTTCTCTGTCACCTCTGTTCTGTTCTCTCTCTTCTTTTACATTCCTGCTGTAGTTCTCCTTTTATCTGCCTAATCATCAAGATCTTTGAAGACCATCTAAATTCAAAATTGTTTATAAGATTGCAGAGATTTTATTTTTAAAAAATGAGACTTTATCTTTATCAAGATTTGCCCACATTTTCTTCCAAATCTACAAGATTCTCACATTAATAAAATATAAGAATATTTTATTTCATTTCTTCTGATATTTTGTTGCTTTTGAAGTCTTGCACAATCATCTTATCTCCAAAATTTGGGTTTTTTCCTATTTTATTCAAATCCAAAAAATATCAAATTAAATCAAATAAGCACAAAATAAGGAACGGACATTCAAGGCAATCACTAAAATGAAATCCCTAAAATTCGATAAGAATTTGGACTTAACACTATGTTCGAATAAGAATTTATTCTGAATCATATGAATTTGTGAACCATGATTAGATGTATTCTTGAAACATTGAGAGTTACACAAGTATCAGATTATATATTCTCATTGATATAATCAAGGCCAAAGAGTTGAATTTAGCAACTGTACTTTGATGGAGATCAAACAAATTACTTATAAAGGAGTTTATAAGTGGATTCCATGTATTGGAAGTTGTGGAAGTTATCCCAACAGCTAATTAAGTTAGTAGAGTGAATCTGCATGTTTTAGTAAAGGAGTTCACAAAACTGGTGGTTGTCAAAAATGGATTAGTGTAAATTTTGATATTCGAAATTTTCAATTTTCATTATATGAAGAAGATTTGCATCATCGGTACATCGGTGAAGTCTGATATTCGATCGAGATTATAATGAGTTCACAATTATTTATTTAGTAAATTTATAATCTACTGATTAAATAATAATATTAGAAATGATGACTACTACATGTACATGATTCTCATTGAATATTCTAGAATTGATTATTTTATTTATTAATATTTAATTAATAAATTAAACATGATAATTTTAATTAATTAATGAAAATTAGGATCCTAATGAGATTAAGATTATGAATCATAATAGGAGAAGAACTCTTAATGTGATCAAGAATCAAAGTTTATAAATATTTCATCAAGGGTTATATGAAATAATTAAGATAGTTTTTTGCACATAAAAATTTTGGTTAAATTTTTATTCTCTCTCTCTCAACCAAGTTTTCGGCCACCTTGAATATTCGTAGGAAAAATTTCATGGCCACTTCCACGGGCACATCTCCACAAGAACTCTATAACTCCGATGATCCAGTATCAATGCAAAATTGTTTAAGATCCCTAGTTGATCTAAACAATGAATCCAGTTTTTTATCGAGGATATGATTAGGCGATCAAATAAAGAAGAACCGTTGGTAGGGATATACAAAATGGACCAACTCCGTTAATCCCGGACTGATTCGGTGTCCAGTGTTAAATACACAAAGCTAAATAAACTAAAACATCCTATGAATATTATAAATCATATGATGCCTAAGAAACATTTTTACGTTGAAAATAAAAATTTTAAATTTTATTTGTGTCTTTGGTAGAAAAAAACGATAATTCTACACATATATGCCATTTGCCTTTTAACAACCATCAAGTATTTGATTCAACGAGAAATAACCCAAAAACATCTGTATTGGAATTTCCCCATCATTATGCAACAAGATTTTAAATCTAACATAAAGATCGGAATTTTTTTTATTCCAAATTGTGAGTAACGCTTGGTATGTCGTATGTTTGTTGGCAAAAACTTGTGTGAGAAGGTTTCACGAGTCGTATTTTGTGAGACGGATCTCTTATTTGGGTCATCAATGAAAAAGTATTACTTTTTATGCTAAGAGTATTACTTTTTATCCTAAGAGTATTACTTTTTATTGTGAATATCGGTAGGGTTGACCCGTCTCACAGATAAAAATTCGTGAGACCGTACCACAAGAGACCTACTCATGCTTGTTTATGTAATTAATTATAGTAGAATTTTTTGTTTTTACTTCGCCACTGGTTACTTCGGTGATTATTAATTTTGAAGTAGTATATACCAATCAACTTCGGTAATAACACCGGCGAAGTAAAACATTATTTTTTAATTCAATATTTCAAAAAAAGGGGCTTCACTTCTAATTTTTTGTGACATTTTACTTTGACAGAGTAGTTTTGATGAAGTAAAAAATAAAAAAAAAATAAATTAATTTATATTTAATGAAGTAAAAAAATGAACCATATTTAACTTTTAATTTCCCTTAATTACTTTGTAAAAGATGAACCGATAGTTAACTTTTAATCTCTCTCGATTTTTATTTCCCTTCACAAATTAAGCGGGAGTGAAAAATTATAGCGCCTAAAATCTGGAATAGTCACTAGATCGCAAATTAAAAAAAATAAAATAAAATAAAATTTTAAAGATTTAAGTTTATTTGAAAGGGAGGTTAAAATACTAATTTTATTTACTGAATTAAAATACACTTTTTTAATTTAATCTAACAATTTAAAAGTCTAATATATACTAGGTCCAAAACCCACCCCATAACCCTAATCATGTAGAAACAGGAGATGAAAAAGAAAACAGAATAGTGAGGAGCGTCTAGGGTTCTAGGGTGAATGGCCAGGTCTTGAGCGGTATTTTGAGGGTTTTGAACGTATCTTCTCTTTGACGGATCGCCTCCAATCTATCTACGCAAAAAAGATATAAAAATATAAGGTAAGTTTTAACCGTTCTTTTGACGTATGGATGAAAACGTATTATGTCCTTCATTGGTTCATGTTTGGTTTAAAGATCGATGCCATTTACGAGTTTTTAAAATAAGTATGATTTTCGCTTCTTGGCGTATCGATGATTTCATACTACTCTTCGATTTGTTCATGTTTTTGATGAAAGGCGATGCAGTTTTTGTTCTTTAAATTAGAATATGTTTTATTTTTATACGGATTACAAACATGAGGAGTGCGTACATGTGGAAGAGTGCAATTCGTTCCATCTGCAGAATGCGAAGATTGAAGTGCAATTTGCTCGTTTGTTTGTTTCTGATCCTTTGACTTTTGCTTCATTTTAATGCTCCAGACTTGAAAAAATAACAGAGAAAGCATATGCTTAATCATGATGCTTGGACTTGTTAATTTATGCTGGAATACAGTGGCTAGAAGATTTCTCCATTGAATGAGCAATCACTTAGCCAGAAATGAGTGCTTATGCAATTAGCCTAAAAATGCAATTCACACACTAGCATATGAAATTCGTGACTAGAAATACTTTCAACAAATTTGTTCCCTATTGCTATGCACGTGTACTGTTTAGAATTTATATATTCATTTTTGCGTGAGTGGTTTTTAAAGCAGGTTGTGGAAATATGCAATTTCATGAATTGTTATATGTATGTATATTGTTGGATCTTTGTGTGCTTGGATTGTGATTTAAAAAGGAAACAAAAAAAAGTGTTATACTTAAAGTGAGATGTACTCTGTGTGCGTGGGTTGCAAATGTGTGCTTTGTTGGTCCATGATGTTGAGAATATTCGAAGATAATAATAAAGGATTTTTCAAGGATATTGAAAAAACATTACCCATGGCATGCAAGTATATCTACTCGCTTGCTATTAGATTGATGAATGAATCGGAGATCATATACATAGGGTTTGAGGGTGCTATGTTTGGAAAAACATACGGTTGCTAAGAGAAGATAGTTTACGCTTTATGGAGATGAGAGAGATATGCGCCAGACAAATTTTGGCTTATATGGAGTATGTTATGTTTAACTTACTATGTTTTTTACATATTTAATATTTTATGTTGAACTTGTCCATACTTTGAAACATTTATAACCAAGTTATGTAATATTTGAGTGCAGTCACCTCTACAAATATTTGAGAGAAGAAGACATTGCCGATTATATTTCATTTGTGGATCCCGGAAGCATACCTACATGCCCAATTGGCAAAGATGGTCGGGACTTATCACGACATATTGCTGACCAGTTGGAAGCAGTATGTAGAGACACCATATGCCTTATCCCATACAACACTGGGTAAAAGTTTAATTATTTATTGATTTCTACTACATACTAGTTAATGCTTTATTTTCATTTTTGCAGGTACCATTGGATCTTGACTATCATCAATGAAGATAAAAATATGATATATTTATTGGACTTTACGGCTAAAAGAAACCGAGTTGATGCATGGAAAACTATAGTGACCAAGTAAGTAGTAGATTATGTTGCTTTTGAATGCTTTCACTTATAAATATGAAAAAAAATTAATTTTTATAATGTAGTGGGGTCAAAATGTACAATGCCTCGAAGGGTATTTCTCAAAGGTCATGTTTTAAACAATTGACGGTATGAATTGTGCCTATGTATGAAGACATGAATGGATAGTTCTTATTATTTGGATTGTGATTGTTGCATTAACTTTTCAGTTTCATTATATATAGGGTAATCTAAAACAAAGTGATTCTATTGAATGTGGATATTGTGTATGAGGTGCATGAAAGAGATAGTTGAATCTGAAAATCCACAGTTGGAGAAGATGGTAAGTTTCTTATTTATGATATGCTCTGGTTTACTATTGAGATAAACTGCTGTCATTGGGATATGTGCACATGAAACCTATATAATTATTAATTCCGGAATTTGTGCTATTAGAATTAATGGCTGGGATAATTTGTTTCCATTGGGATATTTATGCGTATGGTAGTATGCACTTTATGATAATTGATATGTTGTTTTACCCTTTATTTTGTAGTTTACGATATGATTAGTTTTGTTGTTTATATGCATATGATTTGGTCTTTATTTGTGACACTGGTGTGTATGATATATGCCCACTTTTGTTGTTTCTTTGTTGATATCAGTTTCTTGTTATAAACTTTACAAAGATTTTCCTTTAGAAGCTGGAATTAATATATAGATTTCAGTGTCTTGATTTCAGAATCTAGAATTACTGTGTCGATTGAAGTTTGGAATCTCCTAAAAATTAAGCTGAAATATATCATGAAACTGGCTCCGAATAATACATTCTCATTTGTGGATATTGTCATTTTTTTTGGAATGAATGATCTTATTAATCTAATGCATCTTGTACTTTTTACATTTCAGTTTTCACGATCAATCAAGAACCAATATTACAATTCTCAATATGATGAAGTCAGAAGTGAATGAAGAAAATTCGTCTACTCTTATGAAGGTGCTTAAATGGATCATGTGCGTCATTGTGTATTTTAGGATATACTTGTGGATGATATACACTTTTGGTTTTGTGGATATACTTGTGGATACATTTTTGGGTTATACTTGTGGATTTGTGGATATATATTTGTCGATTCGTGGATTTTCATCATTTTTAGATGGATAATTTATGAATCAAATGAATGTATTTAAGTTATATGTGTGTGTGTGTATAGTGATATTATTGTATATTTTAAATTATTTTGATAAAGTGAAAATTATGTTTTTACTTCACTACTTTATTAAATTAGTGTGGTGTTGATCAAGAATTACTTCATTAAATTAAAATTGTGTTGCAATAAAATATGATTATTTATTTCAACGCTAAACTAAAAGATGAAATAATAAAATACAAAATAATTCGTCATATTAAAATTGTGTTGAAGTTAAAGAAAGAATTTAATTCACCACAACTCAATAATTGTGAAGTCGTTCTTTATTAATTACTTCACTATAATACAAAAAAAATGAAGTCTTTTAAATCGATTACTTCGCCAATAAATGTAAATTGTGCAGTGAAAAAATACCAAATACTTCAACAAATAAAAATATGGCGAAGTTATAGAATATATTTACTTCATCATAGTTCTATAACAACGAAGTCGTTCGCATCAATTACTTCACTAAAATACAAAACATGTGAAGTTATACATAGCATTTACTTCGTCAATCAATGTAAACAATGTAGTTATATATAAGCTATTACTTCTGCACTTTACGAAATCGATGAAGTAAAAGACGTTGTTTTACTTCGGCATCGGTCTAATTCCGGACCGATTTTCCCTCATTGAACCGGCCAAAGATTTCACTAATTTCTTGGATACGACTTCGGTTATAATGCGAAGTAAAATGGTACCCTATTACTTCACGTGCGTCTACTTCGGTAATTATCTAATGACTTCATTGAATATGCGAAGTAAATCAAGGAAATTCTACTAGTACAACTTCAAATTGAATTGCGCCATTTAAACCCCATAAAACAATTCAAGACAAAAATATCTTAACCAATGTGTTTTGAATAATTTTTTCATTAATTTAAGTTTATTTAAATCAAATATGCCTTAATTTATAATAAAAAGAGTGGTGCGAGCAATGCCCTATTCAATATGACTTCCATGAATTTAAATTTTTTTCATCATTTGTCAAAATTTTGACCCCTTTGATGATTTCGTGAGAGTGTCCGTAGGTAGATCCAATTATCCAAAACAAATTATTCATATGGAGTCAAGCATCTCATTAACAATTAGAACGACATGCAATATAATGTATGTTAGAGTAGGTGTCCGGCAAGACAACTTGTGGCTAAGGTTTTTATTGACTCTAATGTAAAACAATCTTTATTTTAATAATATTTTATAATTCTATTCGATTATATCATTATACTTTATCTGTATACCCAAGAAAGCTGTATAGATAAAGTCCTTGAATATACAAAAGGTACGATGTGGTCTGCGTCGCAACGTAAGATCATTAAACTTATTAGGAAGTGTACCATATATTCTAAACAAGTTTGATATAGGTGGATTTTACATATTTTTCATGTTATGTGATGTCTTTTTGTGTTGCACATATCGTTTAGATTGCATGTATTTTGTGGTGTCTTGTCATAATTTATGTTTTTTAGGTTATCTTATGTCTCATGGTTGAAAATACAGGAAATTCGTGAATAAAAAGAAGAGAAGTGATCAAAGTGCGAGAGATATTTGCCCAGGAGGAAACTTATGTGCATCCGGGTGCCTGCAAGATGTGGATTGGAGAAGAAGCCCGTAAGATATCTGCCCGGGCAGAAACTTATGTGCACCCGGGCGCATCGATGGGAAAAATAAAAGAAAATTTACAAGGGACATCGGCTCGGGCGGAAACTTATGTGCGTCCGGGTACATTTGATATTTAGTAAAGATTCTAGGGTCGATTTTTTTCCTTATTTTGGAGCCCATGACTGCTATGGAAGGGTTGAGGGACAAAATTCAGGAATTATTCAGCAGCCACCAAGGAGCTTTGGAGAAGAGAGGAGCTTGGAATTGAAGATTATCGAGATTCCAAGGATCGTTCTTCGCGTTTTTCTTCAAATCTAGTATTTTTAATTTAGAATTTATTGTTTAAACATTATTTTGCTTATTTTCACTATTAATTAGAGTAGCTAAACTTTCATATTTATTGGGATTTAGGGGATCCTACACCGAATCTTTTGTTTAATGCATTAATATTTGATGTTTGTTTTATGTCTGAGTATGTTATTATGTTCATTGGGTTATTAAAGCGTAGCTAACTTTAATAATAATCCCATATCGCAAGTGAGTTCGAGAGAATAACTTGTGCTAGGAACGGGTAGCATAGTCCGTGAATCTACAATTTACATTGAATTATGAAATTGGGTACATGTTGATAGTTATAGTCCTAAGGGTTTAAATTTAGGAGATTTCATAGACCGAAATGCAATTCACCTTTGATAAATAAACAAAAAAATTAAATTACTTCACTGAGTGGAATTAGTTTGGTACAGCTCGAGAGGACGTGTTCAATTGTGTAGGAAATCCTGTCAAAAGCGCAAACAATTGTCGAGGTTAATTGGTTAAATTAGGGAGGGGTAGGTGAACAATTCATTTGTCATTGAATTTTAATTAATCATTTTAATCAATCATTTAATTTTTGAATATTGTAGTTAGTTATTAGTTGCACCATTTCAGTAATTAACTATCAATCCAAATATCGTTGCAAAAAGTTGAATAGTTGAAAATAATAATTGTATAAAACGGTCTCTGTGGGAATGATACTCGTACTCTCGTACACTATATTATTACTTGGTATCGTGCACTTGCGATTATTTCGAGCTTAAATATTATAAATTTTTACTAAAGATTTTATTGTGCAAGTTTTGCTCGATAAAGTTTTTGGGTTGATATAGGTGGATTTTACATGTTTTTCATGTTATGTGAAGTCTCATTGCGTTGCATATATTGTTTAGATTGCATGCATTTTGTGGTGTTTTGTTATTTGTTATGTTTTTTTTAGTTGCTCATATGTCGCGTGGTTGAAAATGCAGGCAATTCGGGAATAAAAAGAAAGAAGTGATCAAAGGCCGAAAGATATCCGCCCGGGCGAAAACTTATTTGCTCCCGGGCTCTTGCAAGATGTGGATTGGAGAAGAAGGGCGAAAAATATCCGCCTGGCCAGAAATTTATGTCTGCCCGGGCGCATCGATAGGAAAAATAAAAACAGATTTATGAGGGACATCTGCCCGGGCTGAAACTTATTTGCGCCCGGGCGCTTTTGATTTTTGAAAGATTCTAGGGTCGATTTGTTTCCTTATGTTGCAAGCCATGTCTGCTATGGAAGGTTTTTAGGGACGAATTTGAGGGTAAGGAGAAATTATTCACCAGCCAAGGAGTTGATAAAAAGAGAGAAAAGCTTGGAGCAAAGTTTTGGAGAAGAGAGGAGCTTGAAGTTGAAGATTATCGAGATTCCGAGCATCGTTCTTAGCGTTTTTCTTCAAATCTAGTATTTTTAATTTTGAATTTATTGTTTAAACATTGTTTTGCTTATTTTTACTATGAATTCTAGTAGCTAAACTTTTATATTTGTTGGGATTAAGGGGATTCTACCCCGAATATTTGGTTTAATGCATTAATATTCGACGTCTGTTTTATGTTTGAGTATGCTATTATGTTCATTGTGTTATTGAAGCGTAGCTAACTTTAATAATAATACTCATATCGCGAGTGAGTTCGAGAGAATAACTTGTGCTAGGAACGAGGTAGCATAGTCTGTGATCTACAATTTACATAGAAATATGAAATTGGGTACAAGTTGATAGTTATAGTCCTAAGGGTCGAAAGCTAGAGGATTTCATGGACTTTAATGCAATTCACATTTGATAAATAATTAAAGAGATTTAATTACTTCACTGAGTGAAATTAGTTTGGCACAGCTCGAGAGGACGTGTTTAATTGTGTAGAAAATCCTGTCAAAAGCGTAAATAATTGTCGAGGTTAATGGTTAAATTAGGGAGGGGTAGGTGAACCAGAATTCCCAACAATTTCATTTTTCATTAAATTTTAATTAATCATTTTAAATCAATCATTTAATTTTTGAATACTGTAGTTAGTTATTAGTTGCGTCATTTCAGTAGTTAACTATCAATCCAATTATCGTTGCTAAAAGTTGAATAGTTGAAAATAATAATTGTGTAAAACGGTCTTTGTGGGAACGATATTCGTACTTTCGCACACTATATTATTACTTGACATCGTACACTTGCGATTATTTCAACTTTAATTATTATAAATTTTTACTAAGGACTTTACAGTGGAAGTTTTGCTCGATCAAGTTTTTGGCGCCGTTGCCGGGGACTGTTAATTCACAATTTTATTTTTAGTTATTTTCTTTAGCATCGTTTTATTTTTCTCGAGCCAACACGCCCAATTCTATTCCAGATATATTTTCTGGTACATGCCAAAGTCACTTGACGTGGAGCTTGAGCAGTTTGACCCTGAAATTGAAAGAACTTTCTATAGAAGAAGACAGCAGTAGAGACTTACTGATGGAGAGGCACGAGCGCGAACCTGAGGAGGAATACCATAACAATAGATATGTTGAGGTGCCACGCCGCATACCGATGCTAGAGTATGCCCAACCTTCTTTGGATGGTTCACGCCCCAACCTTGTGAGGCCTATTGTGCGATCGAACCAATTCGAAATCAAGCCAGCTATAATTCAGATGATCCAGAATATGGTCCATTTTGGGGGATCTGCATTAGATGACCCAAACACGCACATCCCAGTAATTCTTGAAATTTGCTATACTTTTTAATTTAATGGACTTTCTGATGATGATGTTAGATTGCGTTTATTTCCTTTCTCCTTACGTGACAAAGCTAAAGCCTTGGTTAAATTGTTTGCATGTAGGTTCTATCACCACATGGGAGGACATGGCGAAAGCATTTCTCATTAAATACTTTCCTCCATCTAAGACCATGAAGCTGCGGGCAGACATCACCACATTTGCTCAATTCGAGGAAGAGTCTTTATATGAGGCATGGGAGCGTTTCAAATATTTATTACGCAGATGCCCGCATCACGAACTGCCACTTGGGTTAGTCATTCAAACATTTTATTATGGCTTGCTTACTCCTAATCGTACTATGATAGATGCTGCTGGTAGTGGAAACCTATTGAAAAAAATTTCCGAAGAAGGTTATGAGTTGTTGGAGGAGATGGATTCTAGCAGCTATCACCTTCAATCTGAAAGGAACAACAAGCGGAGAAGTGCAGGAGTTCACCAGGTAACTGACCTTTCTGTTATTACTAAGCAACTTCATGTCCTGATCATTAAATTGGACAGCTTGAATATGGGTTGCACGGCTATGCGTAATCAAGAGATATTTTGTGATAAATGTGGAGGTGAACATTTTGCGAATGACTGTCAATATGGCAATCCCTTTTATTTGCAAAATGAGACACCGGTAAATCAAGCGGGGGTCCAAAACCGTCCAAAGAATGATCCGTATTCGAACACATATAATCCTAGATGGAGGCAACATCCCAACTTCTCATGGGGTGACAAAAACACTCAGAGTCGACCAAATGGAGGACAACCATATGGAAAACAACCGATGTACAGATCTGACCCTCCTAGAGAAGAAAAGTCCAATTTGGAGCAGATGATGTCTATGTTTATCTCATCCACCAAAACTAGACTCCAAAACCAAGATTCATCAATAAAGGGGCTAGAGAATCAGATTGGACAGTTAGCTAAGATGATAGCAAGTAGAGAGCCAGGCACTTTGCCAAGTAACACAGAGACCAATCCAAAAGAGCAAGTGAAGGCCATCGAGTTGAAGAGTGGGAAAATTTTAGAGTCCAAAGGAAAGGAAAAAAGTCTTTTACCGGATGAACAGACTGAGACATCCAAAAGTAAGTCTTCTAACTCTACACTAGCACCTACTGCACAATCCAAAATTGTTATACCTCCTCATTTTCCCGCGGCATCGAAAAAAGCAAAACTTGATGTGCAATTAGGTAAATTTCTTGAGGTATTTAAAAAATTGCACATCAATATTCTTTTTGCCGATGCTTTGATTCAAATGCCTAGTTATGCTAAATTTATGAAGGACATCTTAGCGAATAAGAAAAATTTTGAGGATCACATGACAATAAATTTAACTTAAAATTGCTCTGCTTTGGTGCAAAATCAGATCCCACTGAAACTTGAAGATCCAGGTAGTTTTTCTATTCCTTGCATGATTGGTGGTGATGTTTTTCATAAACCCTTACGTGATCTTGGTGCAAGTATTAACCTCATGCCTTTCTCTGTGTTTAGGAAACTTGGATTGAGAGAACCTAAGCCAACAAGGATGTCTTTACAGCTAGCAGACAGATCTGTCAAGTATCCACGAGGACTTATTGAGGATGTGCTCGTGAAAGTGGACAAATTTATGTTTCCTGTAGATTTTGTGGTACTTGACATGGATATGCCGTTGATATTGGGGAGGTCATTCCTTGCAACTGGAAAGACCCTAATTGATGTGCAAGAAGGGAAGTTGAGATTGATAGTGGGGGAGGAGGAGATTACTTTTGATGTCTTTAATGCACTTAAGCACACAAAACATTCTGATAGTTGTTTTAGAATTGATGTTTTTTATTCGCTTGTGTGTAACTATATGCAGGATGCTATTATAGACCCTTTGAAAGCCACTCTCACTCCTGAATTGAGAGAAGACAAATTGGATGAAGAGAAAGCTGAAATAGTGGCATACCTTAATGCCAGCCATCCATGGAAAATGCTAATAAGAATGAGATTAGAGGACCTGGGGGATCAGAGAGACTTGACCCCTCAAAAGTCAAGCATAGAGGAGTCACCAACTCTTGAACTGAAGCCATTACCTCCACATCTGAAGTACGTCTATCTAAATGAGAATAATAAACTTCATGTGATTATTTCTTCTTATTTGACAGATGTGATGGAGGGCAAACTGCTGCAAGTTTTGAAAGCGCACAAGGGTGCATTTGCGTGGAAGGTGCCAGATATCAAAGCGATCAATCCATCAATCTACATGCACAAGATATTGATGGAAGACAAGTACTCACCTCTTGTGCAACCTTAGAGGAGATTGAATCCAAAGATGCAAGAGATAGTAAAAGCAGAAACTATCAACCTCCTTGATGCAGGTATTATCTATCCTATATCTGATAGTTAACGGGTGAGCCCTTTTAAATGTGTGCCAAAAAATGGTGGGATTACTGTTATCACAAATGAAAAAAATAAATTAATACCCACTAGGACAGTCACGGGATGGCGTGTGTGCATCGATCATTGATCAAATGATTGAGAGGTTAGCGGGTCATGAGTTTTATTGTTTTTGGATGGGTATTCAGGGTATAACCAAATCATGATTTTGCCGGAGGACAAAGAGAAAACCAATTTCACTTGTCTTTATGGCACCTTTGCTTTTAGACGGATGCCCTTTGGTTTGTGTAATGCTTCTGCCACTTTTCAACAATGCATGACCGCTATATTTCATGACATGATAGAAACTTTCCTTGAAATATTTATGGATGACTTCTCGATCTTTTGCTCTTCTTTTGATGACTATTTGTAGAATCTTAAGGTGGTGCGCCCAGGCACCTGCAAGATGTGGATTGGAGAAGAAGGCCGAAAGATATCCGCCCGGGCAGAAACTTATGTGCGCCCGGGCACATCGATGAGAAAAATAAAAGCAGATTTACGAGGGACAACCGCCAGGGCGGAAACTTATGTGTGCTAGGGCGCGTTTGATTTTTTGGAAAGATTCTAGGGTCGATTTGTTTCCTTATTTTGGATCTCATGACTACTATGGAAGGGTTGAGGGACGAAATTCAGGAATTATTCAGCAGTCACCAAGTGGTTCTCACTCATCGAGTGAAAATGTCCTAGTTTATGGTTGTACACCATTAGTCCTTATGACCCGGAACAATATTGAGACTCTATATGCTAGCATTGCACTTTGACTTGTTTACCGACTCATATGGGGTCATCAAGTGGCAAGGTTGGGTGTTTTGTCGAAACATATAGGAGTCAATGCATTGTAGTCGAGGATTCATCGCTTACCTTTGGGTACGGATATCCTATGTGTATGTAGTTTGAAATCTCTGATCAGAGTATGGTGGTAATTAAGAAAGGGGTTTCTTAGATTACACCATCGATGAAACTACGACATGACACATAGTATCGATTCTTTGACAGCTCTCGATATACAAATATTTGTCGAATCGGTTGGGATATATGAGATGAAGGGACCGTACTGTACGCTAACCATAATTGAATGGTTCTTGCAGGAACTATCATTTGATACCTAGGGAATCATGTAAGCGATGCTGCTAGGCGTTTAACATGATTGGTTGGGTACTATATGACTTGAGTTCTGACGTTCTTATTATCAAGGAGTTGATAATTAAGAATGGAGCAATTGGGATATGCTCATATAAGGACATGTTTAATCCCGAATTAAATTAAGATGTGAACTCACGGCTAGTTGTATCAATGAACCATTGAGGGCCACACAAGTGCTAACTTTTAACATCCCGTTGAGAAGTGAAATAGTTCAATGTGTTGAACAACTTATAAAAGAGTTTATAAGCACAAGAAAAATTAGAAGTATGACTTAGTAGTTCAATGTGATTTTCATAAACATTATTATGGACTGAATTAAATTAATTTAAGTGTTGAATTAATTACACTAGTGGACCTAGTAGAGTCCAAATAATTAAATTAATTCAAGTGTTGAATTAATTAAATAACATTGGGCCTTGTAGAGCCCAATTACAAATAATTATTCAACTAGTGGGCTTGAGTAAAACTAAGTAAAATTTAAATCGTCTCAAATGTGTTTGAGATATTTAAATAAATGTTCATGGGCATTGTAATTGTTACAAGCCCAAATAAAATGCATGCTTGGAAGGTGAAGGGTTGAAGACAACTTTTTCATAAAACAATGCATGGCATGCTCAATCACTTTATCACCTTTTCACACAACCAAGAAAAAAAATTCCTTCTCTCCTCCCACACATGCTTGGCCGAAATTTTTTGACTCCATTGTCATTCATTTTTGCTTCTTCAATTGTTCAAGATTGCATAATCTTCTCAAAGAAAAATCCTCTAATTTTTCTAGTGCAAAATTAGAGGGGATCTTTCTTGTTGGTAGTGGGCTTAATTTTTGAGCAAGGTGTGCTCTTAGAAGCTTGAAGATTTGTCTTGCCATTGAAGAGCTTAGTTGTTTGACAACTAAGTTGGAGCCATCATCAATCTTTTAAGATTGATAGGTAATTTTCTAAAACACTCTATGAATGTCATTTTGTGTTTATTCAGGATTTAATCGCCGCACGAAACGCATATTAACGAGTTAATTGAAAAGCCTAGTTTTATGCTTTATAAAATTATGGAAAATTAGGTTTAAGCTTAAATAATTATTAAAAGTCTAATTTTTTAATTTGGGAATTTTATATTAAGGTTTGGTTTAATTCGATATTAAAACGCGTTAATATGTCTCATTTAAAGATTAATTTAAAAGTCCTCAATTTAAGCTAAATAAAAATATTAGAAAATTCATGTAGGCTTAAATAATTATTTTGGACATGTTAGAATCAATGAAATTAAGAAAATTTTAAAAACGAGGAATTTTACGTCCATGGGTAAAACAGTCTTTTTACACCTAAAAATTAGTAAACGTCATGGCAGTGGCCTGAATGCTGTTTTATGTGCTAATATGATTATTTTCTATAGTTATGGATGTTTATGGAAATTTTTATGCTAAAATAATATTTTAAATGTTTATGGGATTTTATATGTTAAAATGATATTTTAATGTTTAGAGAATTTTATATGTTTATACTTTAAGATGTCAAAATGTTATTTTAAATATTTTGAGGTTAAAATGTCATTTTAAATGTCCATGATTAAATTATGATTTTTAAATGTCTATGGGATTTTTATGATTTAAGGAAGGCATTTAAAAGACATGTTGCATGCTTGGTTTCAAAACAAAATTATATGTTATGTATGATTTTTATAAAGTAATGAGAATGTAAACGTTGAAGGAAGTGAAGTAATTGTGATTAATTCGATAATGTTGGAGATATCGTGAGGGTGATGGTTCCAGTGGGAGCCCGACGATCGTATTTCCATTATTACGAATATGAGGTAACGGTATGTGGTAACGGTAAAAATAGAATATCGTGAGGGGAAAAGGCCACAGAGGGAGCCCATTTATGGGAAAAGGTCCCATAGGGAGCCCCGACGATCGTATTCTATTCAAAGAGGATAGACCAGGGCCCAGTTGACCGGTGAAAGTGTTGCTGGTGTCCCCCGCCGCCCAGTACTGCGGTTTCATGTAAATGGATCCATCGACTTTTGAGGTTTAAGAAAAGTCACAATTAACGATCTGAATTCAACAAAGGAAAAAAAAAAAAGGAAAAATGTTTATGATCATGAAAAAGATTTTATGTTATATCATGTTGAGGAAAAAGAAAGGAAAAGGTTAAGGTTTATGTGATGCATGTCATGAAAATGTTTATGCTTTAAGTTGATGCATCATTATGAAAATGTTTCTATTTAAAGTTCATGCATCATGAAAAGGTTTACGAAGATGTTCATCTTTGAAGTTTATGCATCTTCATGAAAACGATATTTTAAGTACAAGTATTTTTCACTGTTATATGTTGACTCTATTACGTATTATTTGTTACCAAGATTATGGTAGACTCACTAGGTGTGATGGATGCAGGTGAGGTTGAGGGTGGGCTTGACGGATGATTTGACTAGACTGAAGGCGCACACAACCCGAGGACCAGCGCTTTTACTTTTTTGCGCTTTTACGATTTATGAATCATGATTTATGTTAAAGATTTTAAGACTATTTATTTATGCTTCTTGATATATTTTTGAGAGGTTTATTATGGGCTATAATTTTCAAACTTATTGCTTTTTAGATCGGGTGAAACAGTTGACAATTTCATTTTATGACTATTGCACTTGATCTTTTAAAAATGCTAGTTGGTTGGTGTTTTATTTTAAATGGGAAAATATTTTCATGTGGGAAAGGTACATGGCCGAAAAATTGAGTGTTTATAAAAAAAAATTTCTAGTACTTTTAAAGCAATAAAAAGGGTAGACGTTTTAGTTGGTATCAGAGCGAAGGTCCTGTAAAGGGTTGTGCCACCATCAGCGCCGGGAAGATCTGTGGGGCCCTTAGCTCCTAATCGTTATTACAATGCAATCTGATTAGGGTTAACTAATTACAGCGGAAAGCGAGTTTAAAATTTCTTTACAATGAGCCCAAATCATTTTATTTGATTACTAAAAATAGTATTTCATCTCACGTCTTAAACATGCCCACACGTAATCCAAAACCAATCATATACAAACAACTCATATCCTCGGGACATGCCCCGGTATGTAGATACATATACATATATACTGGGAACAAGACATAAACATAAAACCTCAGCCCAAGCTGTGGCTCCCTCCAGAAGTACCCTCTCCGGTCTCCTGATATCCTGGAGTACCTGATATTGTCCACACACAAAGACAACAACAGCCCCCCTTGGGGGTGAGCAAAGCTCCGTATGGAACAACCAATCATATATACCACAGATATCTAAACGATGATATATGGTATGCAATGCATGTATGTCGTGGAGGTATCAGGTCAAATGCCCATCCACTGAGCACATGTCAGAATTAATCGAATCGCTATCAAATCAATGCTCGAGCTGGCACACCGGCCAATATGGGATACTCGTATGATAGCATCGGCAAAGCATCAAATCCCAAATCTCATATCCAATCATATGGGGCCACAATTGTCTATGCTTTACGGGTCATATAATACTGGCATAGCGATTGTGTTCACAAACCCCAGAATCCAATCAAATCATATCAGGGTATCCAAGGATCATAGCTCAACGTGCATGTCATGTATCGCTGTATGCATAAAATGATGTGTGTTAACAAAACATTTATTTTATACATCGATATCTCAATCTCAATGTCATGTATGCCACATCAATCAACAAATAAGGCATATAGACACATAATCTCATCCCAATCAATCAAATCAATCCGACATATATCATATAATACAGATACCCGTCGTATGTTACCCGGTCGCAACATACCTCAATTCTTCGTTTCCAGTTGATGTAGCCTGAAGATATTGATATTACACTTTATCTACATCAATAACATACTCATTCCAATCAATAACATACTCCAAAATCATTAATATGAGTTTCAAATATCATTTGAAATTTCAAAAATTCATATCAAATCAAATTCATATCATAATTCAATTCCGACTTTGAATACAAGTTTCTTGTCGGTTATTCTACTACATATCAGAAATTCAACTTCAAATACATGCTATTCCAGCACTTTGATATTTCGAGCTGCTGGAACTAGAAGAAAATTACCTCAGTCAGAAGCTCTCGACGCGACGATCACAAATATATAATTTGTTTCGCGTTTAGACAGCGTTTTGAAGTCGATTTAGAAGGAAGAAAATCGAAATCTCTCGAATCCCCTCGAAGTTATCGTATAAGAAATGAAGAAAAAGAGGAAAATAACTTGTTCTTATCTTCACCGCTCTCGCGCTCGGGCGGTAGAATTCTCGCGCCCGAGCGCGAGACATTCTGTCCCCAAGTGTTGCTTGTACCGCGCTCGAGCGGTCACAATTTACCGCTCGGGCGCGGCATGTTCTGTCCCATGCCACTCGCTTCGCGCTCGGGCGGTCACAAACTACCGCTCGGGCGCGAAGTGTTCTGCCCAAACACAGACTTCATATACCCTGGCGCTCGGGCGGTCATTTTCTACCGCCCGGGCGCCACCTCTTCTGTACAAGTGTTTATGTTTGTACTATTTTGGCGTTCGGCCTTTCCAATCAAGTTCTTACAACGTCAATTCATATACAATATTCATTTTCTCAATTCCATTGTCATGATATACATCAAATCATAATCACATATCAAATTCCTGAATTATCGATAATCATATAGGATTTACGATAATACGATACACGGTCCTTACATTTCTTCCCCTCTTAAAAGATTTCGTCCTCGAAATCTCAAACATGTCTATATACATAACATTGACAAACATACATATGTCACCAGTTATAGTACATATCAAAGCTAAAATCAGTAAAAGGATCAGAATACATCGAATACAATGGAACAGATGTTATAGAATCAAACAAATGCGGATACGAATCTCGCATCTTGCTCTCCAATTCCCATGTTGATTCTTCAACACCATGTCGTGTCCATTGCACTCGTTATAAAAGAATCGATTTATTTCTCAATATCTTTTCCTTTCGATCCATAATTCGAACATGTTGTTCGACATAGGAAAGAGAACGATCAAGTTCCACCTCATCAGGTGCAAGTACATGTGATGGATCCGGTTCATATTTCCTCAACATAGAAACATGAAATACATCGTGAATGGCAGATAGAGCTGGTGGCAATGCCAATCGATACGCAAGATCACCAACTCGATCAAGAATCTCGTATGGACCAACATAACGAGGAGATAATTTCCCTCGCATGCCAAATCGAACAGTGCCTCTAAAGGGAGATATTTTCAAAAATACTCTGTCACCTTTCTGGAATTCCACGGGTCGTCTTCGTTTATTCGCATAACTCGTTTGACGATCCTGAGCAGCTTTCATCCACTGCCGAATCAACTGAACCTTATCGTTCATTTCCTGTATCATTTCAGGTCCAGTCAATTGTCTCTCACCAATCTCATCCCAGAATAATGGTGATCTACATCGTCTCCCATATAGAGCTTCAAACGGTGCCATACCGATACTCGTCTGAAAGCTATTATTATAAGAAAATTCGACCAATGGTAAGGCATCTTGCCATCCCATTCTGAAGTCCATCACAATCGCACGCAACATATCCTCTAGAGTCTGAATCGTACGCTCGGTCTGGCCATCAGTTTGAGGATGATAAGCAGTACTCATAGCCAAACGCGTACCCATCGCTTCCTGAAAACTACCCCAGAATTTAAAAGCAAATCTGGGATCACGATCAGATACAATCGAGACTGGCACACCGTGCAGTCTCACAACATTCTCAATGTATAAACGGGCCATTCTCTTATAAGGATAAGTCCGTTCATACAGAATAAAATGCACAGATTTCAAAAACCGATCAATAATAACCCAAATAGCATCACAGTCCTTGGGCGAACGAGGTAAATGAGTCACAAAATCCATAGCAATATGTTCCCAATTCCATTTCGGGATTTCGAGACTATGGAGCAAACCTCCAGGTTTCATTCTCTCGGCTTTCACTTGCTGGCAGACAAGACATTTAGAAATAAACTCAGCAATGTCCTTCTTCATACGTTTCCACCAAAATTGAGGTCTCAATGTCAAATACATCTTTCGACCTCCAGGGTGAATACTGTATTTGCTACAATGTGCTTCTCGAAGAAGGGCAGATTTCAATTCAGAATCATCAGGAACTACCAGCCGACCATTAAGTCGTAAAGAACCATCAGAAGAAATCTGGAATCCAGACTAATGTCCAGCAGATACAGGTTCTTTCGACTTCTGAATCTGAGCATCGCTTCGTTGGGCCTTTCGAATCTTCGATATCAAGTTCGGCTCAATTTGCAATGCTGAGACAGTGACAGAATTCCAATTCAAGTGAAAAGTCCAGCCAGAAGTACATATATCCTCATGTACCTTGGCGACATTGACGGAAGCTAAAACAAAATCATAAACTTTACGGCTCAAGGCATCCGCAGTAACATTCACCGATCCAGGGTGATATTGAATCTCACAATCAAAGTCCTTCAAGAGATCCATCCACCTGCGTTGCCTCATATTCAAATCAGATTGAGAATAGAGATATTTCAGACTCTTATGGTCCGAATATATAACAAACTTTTCTCCGTACAAGTAATGGCGCCAAATCTTCAAAGCAAATACAATGACGGCCAATTCAATACAGCTTTGACCTTCGAAGGATCAACAGATATACCATGTCTCGAAATGACGTGGCCCAAAAATACTACCTTGTCCATCCAGAATTCACATTTGGACAATTTAGCATACAAATGACTAGTACGAAGAGTCTGAAGTACCAGTCTCAAATGTTCAACATGCTCCTTTTTCGATTTCGAATAAACAAGAATATCATCGATAAATACAATAACGAATCGATCAAGATATTCTCGAAAGACATGATTCATTAAATCCATAAAGATAGCAGGAGCATTCGTAAGACCAAAAGGCATAACCAGAAATTCATAGTGGCCATACCTCGTACGAAAAGCAGTTTTGGGCACATCTTCGTCTCGAACTCGTACTTGATGATACCCAGAACGAAGATCAATCTTCGAGTATACAGAAGTACCTTGAAGCTGATCAAACAAATCATCAATACGAGGAAGTGGGTACTTGTTTTTCACAGTAGCCCGATTCAATTGCCTATAATCAATACACATTCGCATCGTACCATCTTTCTTTCGAACAAATAAAACTGGAGCTTCCCAAGGTGATACACTCGGTCGAATATATCCCTTATCGAGAAGATCCTGTAATTGTTCTTTCAGTTCTTTCAATTCCAATGGTGCCATACGATAGGGAGCTTTAGAAATAGGCGCAGTCCCCGGCACAAAATCAATACTAAACTCAACTTCTCGATGAGGAGGAAAATCAGGAATCTCATCGGGAAATACATCTGGGAATTCTTTCGCAACAGGAATCTCAGATAAAGAAGACTCCTTCTTCGAAATATCAATAGCGTAGATAAGATAACCCTCATCTCCGCTGGTCAACAATCGGGACATTTCTAAGGAAGATACCAATGGAATTTTGGCTTGGGAACCCTTGCCATAAAAATTCCACTTGGGTCCATCAATCGGTCGAAATCGAACCATCCCATGACAACAATCAACAGTAGCTCGATTTGTCGTCAAGATATCCATGCCAACAATACAATCAAAGTCGTGCATTGGGAGGACAATCAAATTCAAGAACATCACATTATCTTCATATATTAATACACAATTATGCACAACTTTTTCAGACAAGATAATATTCCCTGCTGGCGTGGCTATCGATAGGGTATCATACAACGGGGTACACTCAATATCGTGAGATGCAACAAATGCATGAGATATGAATGAATGAGATGCTCCTGTATCAAATAAAACACGTGCAGGATAATCGCAAAGCGTGCAAATACCTACAATCATGCCTCCAGGAGCTTCTCTCGCCTGATCCTCAGTCATGGCATACACTCTCACTTGGGGAGGAACTTGGGCACTCTGACCACCCGGTCCTCGATATCGTGGGACACTCGACTGCTGAAATGATGGAACAGGAACAGTAGGTCTCATCATACCAGGGCCACCTCTAAATCCTGGCTGGGGTTGAGCAGAAGTCGTACCCCTGTTCGGACATACTCGAGAGAAATGGCCTTCCTGCCCACATTGATAACAAGTACCAAACATACCTCGACACTGCTCGATAGTATGTTTACCCCCACAATGGCTACAATAGGGTGAAATCACAGGACTCCCTCGCTGTGATCCACTAGAGCTCGAAGAAGACGAAGAAACAAAACCAGTCTTCTTAAACTTCTTACCTCTCGGCCTCAAAGTAGGCTGCTGAGCTGACACCGGAGGTGGAGGAGTATACTGTGGACCTCCTCTCCTAAGTCCAGCCTCGGCTGCCTTGGCTCGTTCAACTGCCTCTGCGTAGCTGGTAGGCAATCCAGAAACAACATAAGTATATAAAGCAGGATGTAATCCATTTACAAACCTGTTATATTTTGCCCTCGCATTCCCAGCTACGTGAGGTGCATACTTCAGTAAAGTAGAAAACTTCGAAGCATACTCTGCAACAGACATTGTTCCCTGCTGCAGATTATTAAATTCATTCTCCTGTGCAGTATAATAAGATGGAGGAGAATACTGCTCCAAAAACTGGGCCTTGAAGACATCCCGTGTGACTTCAATCCCGTCTTCCTTCAGTCCAATCTCAGCGGCTTCCCACCAAGATTTAGCTCGGTCTTTCAGCTGATACAAAGAAAGTTTCAGTCTTCGAGCCTTAGAATACTCAACAATATTAAACAAGTGCTCGATATCCTTTAGCCAGGCCTCAGCTCTTTCAGCACTCTCAGTGCCAAAGAACCTCGGTGGTTTCAGATCATGGAATCGAGCCATCACTACATCCATGGACAATCCTTCAAATTGCCCAACAATCCTCTCAGTACTGCTACTCGCAGTTTCATTTGTGGGATCCATCTACAAATCAAAAGATGAATATCACAATTTCATAATCTCATCATCTCATATCATCAATCTCATCAGATACTTACTCGAATCAAATCAAGTAGGAGCAAGTAATACAAATAAATCAAACACATACGCACAATTCATTGGTTCCTATTCACGTGTACACAAGACTCAATCGAGCATTCCTAGCTATGCTCTGATACCATCTAGTGTGGGGCCCTTAGCTCCTAATCGTTATTACAATGCAATCTGATTAGGGTTAACTAATTACAGCGGAAAGCGAGTTTAAAATTTCTTTACAACGAGCCCAAATCATTTTATTTGAATACTAAAAATAGTATTTCATCTCACGTCATAAACATGCCCACACGTAATCCAAAACCAATCATATACAAACAACTCATATCCTCGGGACATGCCCCGGTATATAGATACATATACATATATACTGGGAACAAGACATAAACATAAAACCTCAGCCCAAGCTGTGGCTCCCTCTAGAAGTACCCTCTCCGGTCTCCTGTTATCCTGGAGTACCTGCCATTGTCCACACACAAAGACAACAACAGCCCCCCTTGGGGGTGAGCAAAGCTCCGTATAGAACAACCAATCATATATACCACATATATCTAAAAGATGATATATGGTATGCAATGCATGTATGTCGTGGAGGTATCAGGTCAAATACCCATCCACTGAGCACATGTCAGAATCAATCGAATCGCTATCAAATCAATGCTCGAGCTGGCACACCGGCCAATATGGGATACTCGTATGATAGCGTCGGCAAAGCGCCATCAAATCCCAAATCTCATATCCAATCATATGGGGCCACAATTGTCTATGCTTTACGGGTCATATAATACCGGCATAACGATTGTGTTCACAAACCCCGGAATCCAATCAAATCATATCAGGGTATCCAAGGATCATAGCTCAACGTGCATGTCATGTATCGATGTATGCATAAAATGATGTGTGTTAACAAAACATTTATTTTATACATCGATATCTCAATCTCAATGTCATGTATGCCACATCAATCAACAAATAAGACATATAGACACATAATCTCATCCCAATCAATCAAATCAATCCGACATATATCATATAATACAGATACCTGTCGTATGTTACCCGGTCGCAACATACCTCAATTCTTCGTTTCCAGTTGATGTAGCCTGAAGATATTGATATTACACTTTATCTACATCAATAACATACTCATTCCAATCAATAACATACTCCAAAATCATTAATATGAGTTTCAAATATCATTTGAAACTTCAAAAATTCATATCAAATCAAATTCATATCATAATTCAATTCCGACTTTGAATACAAGTTTCTTGTCGATTATTCTACTACATATCAGAAATTCAACTTCAAATACATGCTATTCCAGCACTTTGATATTTCGAGCTGCTGGAACTAGAAGAAAATTACCTCAGTCAGAAGCTCTCGACGCGACGATCACAAATATATAATTTGTTTCGCGTTTAGACAGCGTTTTGAAGTCGATTTAGAAGGAAGAAAATCGAAATCTCTCGAATCCCCTCGAAGTTATCGTATAAGAAATGAAGAAAAAGAGGAAAATAACTTGTTCTTATCTTCACCGCTCTCGCGCTCGGGCGGTAGAATTTTCGCGCCCGAGCGCGAGACATTCTGTCCCCGAGTGTTGCTTGTACCGCGCTCGAGCGGTCACAATTTACCGCTCGGGCGCGGCATGTTCTGTCCCATGCCACTCGCTTCGCGCTCGGGCGGTCACAAACTACCGCTCGGGCGCGAAGTGTTCTGCCCAAACACAGACTTCATATACCCTGGCGCTCGGGCGGTCATTTTCTACCGCCCGGGCGCCACCTCTTCTGTACAAATGTTTATGTTCGTACTATTTTGGCATCCGGCCTTTCCAATAAAGTTCTTACAACGTCAATTCATATACAATATTCATTTTCTCAATTCCATTGTCATGATATACATCAAATACATAATCACATATCAAATTCCTGAATTATCGATAATCATATAGGATTTACGATAATACGATACACGGTCCTTACAAGATCAGTCGTCAAGCCTCAAAGTTGTAAGTTTTACATGCTTTATATGATTCAGTATGATGTTATCTGCATGATAATATGAAATAAGAAATCATTTGATTTTAATGCATGTTGGCATTGTGGTGGAAATTGGACCATGTTGAATTTTGGGTTTTAGTATTGACGTTCTACTTTTTGGGCCATAAGTTAACCATGAATATTATGAATGCTTTTGGGACACGTTGGTTTTCTAAGAAAATATTTATGATTTGTGGTTACCAGTGAATTAATTTTTGGGAATTAGACATAAGGAATAATGATTTGAGTACTGCGATTAACTTTGGGAGTGTAAAAATGTATAAATTGAGATTTTAAGCTTTGATGAAAGGTAAGATTGGTTATATGAATTGGTTTGTGGGTAAGTTTAAATTTTTGAAATTATGTTATGAGAAAACCATAAAAGGAAATTAAGAACGCCAAAAACTTATGGGTTAATCGTAGGATTTTTGAAATTAAGGATCAACGGGATAATTTTTGGGAAAATTAAGAATTTATTTTGTAATTGTTAAGGAAATTGAGGACTAATTTAGCAATAAACGATAATTTGATGGTTTAATTTGATAGAAATTTTTGATGATTTGGGCTAGAAAGAATATTTAGAACCTTGAGATATCTTAGTTATAATGTTATAAGGAATGTTAATCAAAGGTTTTTAAGGATGAATCGATATTAGGCTTGAAAAATTTAAGCGTTAGCGGATGAGTTTGGGATTTTAAGATTGGAATATGATAAGTTGACTAACATTTTGGATATTTAATATGGAAATTAATATAAGATAAGTATGGTCATCCATCTTTTTATTGAGAATTTTAAGGAAAGTTGATATTCGAGGTTATAATAGTAACAGCACTAAGTCATTATGGGTCTTTTAATTAGTTGCAATTCGAAAATAAGGATTTAGAAGGAAAATTTAATTGGGATCAAGGAGACGTAATGACCTTCCAGAATTTAAGTTTTATCAAAGTAGAGCAGCGGAAACGTGGATTTTTGGGATACTAGAACTGAATTTAAACTTTGGGTTATTAAGGATAAACGAATTTCAAAGACGAAATTCAATTTAAGGGGGGAAGATTGTAACGCCCCGAAAATTTTAAGGTCCACGCAAACCACGTGCATGCAATTATTAAATTCTTTTTATTTTAATTAAATTGTTTTAATTGCATAAATTAATAATGTGGTGCATATTTGCATGTTTAAAATTATATTTTTCTACGTGATTGCATTAAAATGCATTTTTAAAGGTTATTCAAGTTGCGATCGAAGAACGAAGACCGAGGGTTGAAAAATAGAAAAATGTTTTTATTGGTTAATTGTTTTTAATTATTTAAATTAAGGGTGATGCTTTTTATTATTTTTGAAAATAAAGGGTTTTGAGGTGATTTTATATGCCAGGACGTAATTTTTATCGGTGTTGGATTTTTAATAAAAATGCAAACTTCTTGGCAACCTGATTAATAAATTCACAAATTTATTTAAACAAAAACTTTGTTAATATTTTATTAAATTCTACTTAAGCACTAATGGGCCCAATTGGTATGCTTATTAGGCCTAAGCTTAATTAAGGATTTAAATTACTATTTTATATGAAAACTCACCTCAAACCCATGGAAAAGGCACGCCACTTTCAGAAATCCTTCTCACCCATTCACGTCACACACCACACGAAGAAATGAGGGAAAGTTGTGAGGTTTTGAAGAAAAAATTCAACCTAGGCTCCTACGTCAAAGTTCCTCACATCGCCGTTGTTTATTCGTGCGTTTAAAATGCAAAGGCACACCATATTCTCCTTTTACTCATCATCACACCATAGTATTTATTTTATTATGTATTGCATGAAAAACAAGTAAATCTTTCAAATAAATTCGTTCATGCATCAAAGGTTAATTTTTAAAACATGTTGTTGATCCAAAAATCATGAAATTCATGTACCTAAGAGGCTTCCATGATTACGAAGTAATATGAGATTGTTTTACATAAGTTTAAGAGGCTAGAAACTCGCACAAACATGAACAATACAAAGCTGGAACCGTATGAATTAATTAAGAATAGATCACCGAAGGTTGCTTGGCTTGTTGTGGTGCATAGGATCGGTGGCTTTGCATGGGGCCTAGGGGCTTTGCCAGGGCTGGCTGGGGCATGAGGAGGGTCATGGGTGAGGGCCTGGTAGAGTCCTAGGGGGCTAGGGCTCGCGCTTAGTTGGCTGGAAGAGTCCCTGCATGAAGGGACTCTCCACGCGTGAATTATGGTGGCCGAGAATCGCAGGGGCGGCGGCTCGGTTTGGGCTGGCTAGGTGGTCGGTCAGGGTCCCAGGGAGATGTTCCAGGGTCGGGGCAGGGTCTGGAGTGGCTTGGGTAGCTGCTGGCTCGAGGGAAAAGAGGAACCCATGAGGTTCAAGGAAGTGGCGCATGTGTGCTTCTGGATTCAGGAGACTCATGCGCGGGGTCCAGGGCTTGGTTTGGTCTGGGTATGGTTTGGTCTTGGTCCAGGGAAGGTCAGGGTGTGGTGGGCTCGGTGGTGGCTCGGCTGGAGGTGTCCTAGTGTCACTAGGAATCTATAGGCTTGAGTTCTAGGATAGTGCAGAATTGGGTCAAGTTCAGTAGGCTTTTTTGAGCGGAATAGGGTCATGTTATTTGGGCTGGGCTTGCGCAATATGGTCACTAGGTGGGTTGGCTAGGTTTTAGCTCGAGGTGGCTCAGGGGTGGCTCGAGTAAATTGGGAGATGGCTCGGTGGGTTCGTCGATGTGTCAAAAACAAAAATCATAAGGCTAAAATTGAATTCATGGGTCCACAGGGGTGGCCCATGACTTGGAAGGATAGAATAAATCAAAAAATTGCTATGTTTGAAATTTGGAATGAAAATATTGAGTGTTGGATTTATTCGGGATTTAATCGCCGCACGAAACGCTAATTAACGAGTTAATTGAAACGCCTAGTTTTATGCTTTATAAAATTATGGAAAATTAGGTTTAAGCTTAAATAATTATTAAAAGTCTAAGTTTTTAATTTGGGAATTTTATATTAAGGTTTGGTTTAATTCGGGATTAAAACGCGTTAATATGTCTCATTTAAAGATTAATTTAAAAGTCCTCAATTTAAGCTAAATAAAAATATGAGAAGATTCTTGTAGGCTTAAATAATTATTTGGGACATGTTAGAATCAATGAAATTAAGAAAATGTCAAAAAAGAGGAATTTTACGTCCAGGGGTAAAACGGTGTTTTTACACCTAAAAATTAGTAAACGTCATGGTAGTGCCCTGAATGCTGTTTTATGTGCTAATATGATTAATTTCTATAGTTATGGATGTTTATGGAAATTTTTATATTAAAATGATATTTTAAATGTTTATGCGATTTTATATGTTAAAATGATATTTTAAATGTTTAGGGAATTTTATCTGTTTATGATTTAATATGTCAAAATTTTATTTTAAATGTTTTGAGGTTAAAATTTCATTTTAAATTTTTATGAAATGTTCATGATTAAATTATGATTTTTAAATGTCTATGTGATTTTTATGATTTAAGGAAGACATTTAAAAGATATATTATATGCTTGGTTTAAAAACAAAATTATATGTTATGTATGATTTTTATAAAGTAATGAGAATGTAAATGTTGAAGGAAGTGAAGTAATTGTGACTAATTCGATAATGTTGGAGATATCGTGAGGGTGACGGTCCCAGTGGGAGCCCGACGATCGTATTTCCATTATTACGAATATGAGGTAACGGTATGTGGTAACGGTAAGAATGGAATATCGTGAGGGGAAAAGGCCCCAGAGGGAGCCCATTTATGGGAAAAGGCTTCAGAGGGAGCCCCGATAATCGTATTCTATTCGAAAGAGGATAGGTCAGGGCCCAGTTGACCGGTGAGAGTGTTGCTGGTGTCCCCCGCCGCCCAGTACTGCGGTTTCATGTAGATGGATCCATCGACTTTTGAGGTTTAAGAAAAGTCACAATTAATTATCTGAATTCAACAAAGGAAAAAGGAAAAGGAAAAATGTTTATGATAATGAAAAAGGTTTTATGTTATGTCAAGTTGAGGAAAAAGAAAGGAAAATGTTAAGGTTTATGTGATGCATGTCATGAAAATGTTTATGCTTAAAGTTGATACATCATTATGAAAATGTTTCTATTTAAAGTTCATGCATCATAACAAGTTTTACGAAAATGTTCATGTTTGAAGTTTATGCATCTTCATGAAAACGATATTTTAAGTACAAGTATTTTTCACTGTTATATGTTGACTTTATTACGTATTACTTGTTACCAAGATTATGGTAGACTCACTAGGTGTGATGGATGCAGGTGAGGTTGAGGGTGGGCTTGACGGATTAATTGACTGGACTGAAGGCGCACACAACCCGATGACCAGCGCTTCTACTTTTTTACGCATTTATGATTTATGTATCATGATTTATGTTAAAGATTTTAAGACTATTTATTTATGCTTCTTGAGAGATTTTTGAGAGGTTTAGTATGGGTTATACTTTTCAAACTTATTGCTTTTTAGGTTGGGTAAAACTGTTGACAATTTCATTTTATGACTATTGCACTTGATCTTTTAAAAATGCTAGTTGGTTGGTGTTTTATTTTAAATGGTAAAATATTTTATAAAAATATATTCATGTGGGAAAGGTACATGGTCGAAAAATTGAGTGTTTATAAAAAAAAATTTCTAGTACTTTTAAAGCAATAAAAAGGGCAGACGTTTCATGTTTACTTATTGTTGAACAATGATTTTAAGTTGATTTTAAGATATGTTTTGTTTGTACCTGATTTGGTTAAAAACATTGTTTCCATTTATATGCTTAATAAAGATGGATATTCTTGTTTATTAAGCAAAGGTGCTTGCAACATTTACAAGAATAAATGTTTAATTGGTACTGGAGAACTTGAAAACGATCTCTATAACTTAAAATTGAAAGATATTCCACTAAACAATGTCCAAGCAATAACAACAACAAACAAACGAAAACAAGATACTATGAATTCGGCACAATTATGGCATGCTCGATTAGGACATATTTCCCTATGAAGGATGAACAAGCTAGTAGAAGTAGGCATGTTTGATATGTCTGATATTAATTCTCTCACGACTTGTGAATCCTATCTGAAAGGAAAGATGACCAAAATTCCCTTTAAGGGCCATGTGGAGCGAGCCAAAGGGTTATTGGATTTGATCCATACCGATGTGTTCGGTCTGCTTAGCATCACCACTAATCATGGACTTGCCTACTTCATTACCTTTATCGATGACTTTTCGAGGTATGGGTATGGGTATGTGTATTTGATGAAATACAAATTTGAAGCCTTTCAAAAATTCAAAGAATGCAGAAATGAAGTAGAGAAACAGTTGGGATAAAGCATCAAGACACTTCGATCAGATCGAGGTGGTGAGTATTTGAGTGCCGAGTTCCAAGAGTATCTTAGGGAGAATAGATTTTCTCGCAGTGAACTCCGCCTGCTACACCACAGTTGAATTGTGTTTCGGAGCTTTGTAACCAGATTTTGATGGACATGGTTCGGTCCATGATGGGGTTCACGGAGTTGCCGTCATCCTTTTGGGGATGTGCGCTTGAGACAGCGGCACTGTTGTTGAACAATGTCTATTCAAAAGCAGTTGATAAGACGCCATATGAGATATGGATGGGTAAGCCTCCCAAATATTCTTATCTTAGAATATGAGCATGCCCTGCTTATGTGAAGCAGATAGTGGGAGATAAATTGGATAGTCGATCCATTTTATGTTACTTTGTGGGATATCCAAGAAATTCAGTTGGATATTATTTCTATCATCCCCAAGAAACAAAGGTGTTTGTTTCTAGGAATGCAACCTTTTTGAAAAAGAAATTTCTATTGGATAGGAAAGGGGAGATGACAGAACTCGAAGAGGTTCGAGAGACACACACAATTGTAGAACCCACACCCGAAGAGCCAAGAGAGGAGATACAAGCTCCTAGAAGATCCGAGAGAGTCTCGAGACCACCTATGAGGTATGGTCTGCTTCTTGAAGAGGGCCATGATGAGCCTAACCATGGATGTGATCCAAGGACCTTCAAGGAGGCGTTATCTGATGCCGATTCATCCAAGTGGCTTGAAGCAATGGAATCTGAGATGAATTCCATGCATTCGAACCAAGTGTGGAATCTCGTGGATCCACCTGAGGAAACTGTTCCCATAGGGTGTAAATGGATTTACAAGAGGAAACTTGGGGCGGATGGTAAGATATTGACCTTCAAAGCGCGATTGGTAGCAAAAAGATATACTCAAAGACAATGAGTTGACTTTGAGGAAACCTTTTCTCCAGTTGCAATGTTCAAGTCTATAAGGATATTGCTAGCCATAGCTGCATGGTATGACTATGAGATATGGCAGATGGATGTCAAGACAGCCTTTCTTAATGGGGATATTAAGGAAGAGATTTACATGTCTCAACCTAAAGGGTTTACATCTGTCGGAAGTGAGCATATGGTATGCAAACTTCAAAGATCTATTTATGGTCTAAAGCAGGCATCTAGGAGTTGGAACCTTATATTCGAATAGTAAAATCAAAGAGTTTGGTTTTACTAAGAACCCTGTGTGTATAAGAAGGTCAGTGGGAGTACTGTGACATTCCTGGTGCTTTATGTTGATGACATTATACTCATTGGGAATTATGTAGGAATGTTGAAATCAACTAAAATATGGTTAGCGAGTAAGTTCTCGATGCAGGACTTGGGTGAAGTATCTTTTGTATTGGGAATACAAATCTATAGAGATAGATCAAGAAGATGGCTTGGTCTCACCCAGTCCACATACATTGATATCATCGTGAAACGGTTTTCGATGGATGAGTCCAAGGGAGGATATCTACCAATGTGTCATGGTATGTCCCTATCCAAGACTGATGCAGAGATAGCGGCGATGACAAGCATTCCTTATGCATCTGTGATTGGTAGCATCATGTATGGGATGATATCTACATGTCCTGACGTGGCTTTTGCACTAAGTGTAATGAGTAGATATCAATCGAACCCTGGTCTTCCACACTGGAAAGCTGTGAAAGACATCCTCAAGTATTTGAGAAAGACCAATAAGTTGTTCTTGGTCTATGGGGGTGGAGTACTGAAATTGGAAGGCTATACCGACTCTAGCTTCCAAAGAAATATCGATGACTCGAAGTCAACTTCTAGGTTCGTATTCATGCTGAATGGTGCTACTGTCTCTTGGAAGAGTTCCAAGCAATACAGTACTGCGGATTTCACCACTGAAGAAGAATACATTGCTGCATCAGCTGCAGCAAAGGAGGCTGTTTGGATAAGAAATTTCGTCCAAGAGTTGGGCGTCATTCCTAATGGATTTGCTCATTGCCCGGTGTTTTGTGACAACTCGGGAGCTATTGCTCAAGCAAAGGAGCCAAGGTCTCATCAGAAATCCAAACACGTATTGAGAAAGTACCACATCCTCCGAGAGATTGTGGAAAGAGGAGAAGTGTCGATTGACAAAGTCGGCTCCGCAGATAATGTTGCTGATTCGCTAACTAAGCCTTTACCTGGACCATTATTCGAGAAGCATTGCGAATCGATGGGTTTGAAGCATATGGGTAGTTGGCTCTAGTGCAAGTGGTAGATTGTTAGAGTAGGTGCCCTTCGAGCCAAGTGTTGGCCGAGGGTTCATGTTGAAACTCTATGTATAAACAATCTTTATTTTAATAATATTTGAATTTATTGTTTTGGCACATCTTTATCTGTATATCCATGCTAGTTGCATAGATAAAATCCATTAATATATAAATAGTAGAAAGAATATGAGATGCTCATACGATGAGTATCATGAAACTCATATTTGCAATACTATATATTCTAAACAGTTCCTAGTTGATTCAGCCGCCGCTAAGAAGGATATAGGCGGCTCGAGTTCGAGACTAGTATCTGCGATGTGAGTACCATGTTTCATTGGTAGGGGACATTGTGATGTCCGAACATGCAGATAGGTGCTCCTTGTAGAGTGCACTGAACAACCCTTCATAAAAGACTTTCCAAGTGGTTCTCACTTATCGAGTGGAAACGTCCTAGTTTATGGTTGCACACCATTAGTCCTTATGACCCGGGACAACATTAAGACTCTATATGCTAGCATTGCACTTTAACTTGTTTACCGACTCATTTGAGGTCATCAGTTGGCAAGGTTGAGTGTTTTGTCGAAACATATAGGAGTCGATGCATTGTAGTCAGGGATTCACCGCTTACCTTTGGGTATGGATATCCTATGTGTATGTAGTTTGAAATATCTGATCAGAGTATGGTGGTAATTAAGAAATGGGTTTCTTAGATTACACCATCGATGCAACTACGATATGACACATAGTATCGATTCTTTGACAGCTCTCGATATACCAATATTTGTCGAATCGGTCGGGATATATGAGATGAAACGACCGTACTGTACGCTAACCATAATTGAATGGTTCTTGCAGGCACTATCATTTGATACCTAGGGAATCATGTAATCGATGCTGCTAGGCGTTTAACATGAATGGTTGGGTACTATCAGACTTGAGTTCTGACGTTCTTATTATCAAGGAGTTTATAATTAAAAATGGAGAAATTGGGGTATGCTCATATAAGAACATGTTTAGTCCCGAATCACATTAAGATGTGAACCCAGAGCTAGTTGTATCAATGAACCAATAAGGGCCACACATGTGCTAACTTTCAAGATCCCGTTGAGAAGTAAAATAGTTCAATGTGTTGAACAACTTATGAAGTAGTTTATAGGCACAAGAAAAATTAAAGTATGACTTTTATAAGGGGAATGTAACTTTTAATTTGTGGAAATGTTCCTAAATTAAAAGTTGGCCAAATAAATAATGTATTTGAAAATTGTGATTTTCATAAACATTATTATGGACTAAATTAAATTAATTCAAGTGTTGAGTTAATTAAACACTAGTGGACCTAGTAGAGTCCAAATAATTAAATTAATTAAAGTGTTGAATTAATTAAATAACATTGGGCCTTGTAGAGCCCAATTACAAATAATTATTCAACTAGTGGGCTTGAGTAAAATCAAGTAAAGTTTAAATGGTCTCAAATGTGTTTGAGATATTTAAATAAAAGTTCATGGGCCTTGTAATTATTACAAGCCCAAATAAAATGCATGCTTTGAAGGTGAAGGGTTGAAGGAAACTTTTTCATAAAACAATGCATGGCATGCTCAATCACTTTATCACCTTTTCACACAACCAAGAAAAAAAATTCCTTCTCTCCTCCCACACATGCTTGGCCGAAATTTTTTGACTCCATTGTCATTCATTTTTGCTTATTCAATTAGTGGGGATCTTCCTTGTTGGTGGGGGGCTTAATTTTTGAGCAAGGTGTGCTCTTGGAAGCTTGAAGATTTGTCTTGCCATTGAAGAGCTTAGTTGTTTGACAACTAAGTTGGGGCCATCATCAATCTTTTAATATTGATAGGTAATTTTCTGAAACACTCTATGAATGTCATTTTGTGTTTTATTGTATTTTCTACACACTATAGTTTAGGGTGCTCGATTCGGGCATTCGGGCACCTTAATCGATCCCCTTTCAGAATAGTCTGTAGTTATGGTTGTACACCATTAGTCATTTGTCCCGGGACATTGTAAGGGCTATACGTACTAGCATGCACTTTGATTCGTTTATCGACTCCATCGAGGGTCATCAGGTGGTGAGCTTGGGTGTAGTTTCAAAATACAAAGGAGCAAATGCATTGTAGTCGGGAATTCACCGTTTGCCTATGGGTGAAGATATCCTATGTGATCTGATGAGTTAATAGTGCAAGGAGTCTCTGGCCAAAGCAAGAAATGTGTTTTAGGGAAATGTGTTTTCCTAGTTGCACATACCATAAAACTAATAGTACTCAAAGATAAATCGCATCGCTATCGAATTCATATGCAGCTCTCGATATTCCAATGTTTGTAGATTTGATCGGGATATATGTGTTTAAGGGACCGTACTGTATGCTAACCATGACTAAAGGTTATTGCAGGAACTATCAGTGATACCTATGGGATCATGGGTCGATGCTACTAGACACTCTTACCATGATCCGATGGGTGCAATCAGAAATGAGTTCTGACATTCTTGACTAAGGTGTTGATGAAAATAATGGGGCTAACTAGGGTAAGCTTGAATAAGAATAAATTTTATTCTGAATCATATGAATATGTGAACCCACAGCTAGCTATATCCCTGAACCATTGAGGGTCACACAAGTAACGGACTATGTGTTCTCGTTGAGATAGTCAAATTTCAAGGAGTTGGAATTTGGCGAATATAGTTTAATAGAGATCAAAAAAGAAGCTTATAACGAAGTTTATGAGCTTATTCCATATAATGGAAGATAGCATGATTGCTAAATAAGGAAGGAGAGTGGAACTGCCTGTTTTGTGAAAGAGTTCGCTATAACTGACAACTGTCCAATATGGTAATGAAAGTTTTGATCTTCGAAATTTTCAATTTTCATTATTTGAAGAAGATTTGTATCGTTGGTACATCGGTGCTCTCGGATCATCGATCGAGGTTATAATGAGTTCGAAATCTTTTTTTTTTGTGAATTTGGAATTTACTAATTAAATGAATTTGCTAGTAGTGGTGACTACTAACATGCACAAATTTTCATATATCTTCAAGAGGAGTCTAGAATTAAATTAACCAAGAAGTTAATATATAAATTAAATAATGGTTATTTAATTTAATTAATGTATATATATATTTGATATGGTGATATAAAATATGTGTATATGGTATTAATATATCATGTATTATTAATTATTAAAAGTTAATAAATACATTATATATTATGGGAGTTTAAATATAATGAAATTATTAGAGTCCTCTTAGGAGAGGGACTCCTAATTAGATTAGGAGTCTCACTCTATATATACACTACTAGGACTCATAATACATACCATATGTTTTGCACACAAAACCACCACAAATCCTCTCCTCAATTGAAGAAAGTGTTCGACCTCCACAAGGAAATTGATTAAGAAACTTTGGCCCACAAAGCAAATTAGATTTACATGATTGTTGGTTTAGAATCAATAATTATTTGTTAATAATTGATTGAGAATCAATTAGCACAAATCCATGACTGTAAATCATGGAATTCTCGGCCAACAAAAGGTTTTGGGGAAAATTAATTTCGGCCATCAAGAATCTTCTATCGCCGCACCGCCGTCGCTGCACCGTCTCCGGATTTTGGAAATTAGGAGGCTACAGTCTCAACGAACAAATCCTTTGAGATTTATAGTTCAATTCAAGCTAAGAACATAGCTTTTGATCGTGGACCTAATCAGGCAATCAAATTTTAAGAATAGTTCGTAGAGATTTATAAAAAGAGTTATATCCGCATAAACACTGTAATAGTTTGGAGTTCAGCGTTAAGAACGCGAAAAGATAATTATTTAAACACCCTATGAATGTTTTAAACATACGACGCCCAAAAACAAAAATTTTAAACTTCCGATCCGTCTTGGGTGCGTGAACACGATGTCCCAACAGTGGTATCAGAGCCGGTTTTCTCAATCATGTGTCTAAATTAAATTGTGTTGAGTTTATTATTTCTAAACACATAATTTTTTTAAGAAAAATGTCCCTCAATATTTTTTTAAAAAAAACCTGATTTAAAAAAAATAATTTTTTTGGGTCTGCCCGGCATTGTTCCGAGCAGACGCAGCCTGCACGCCGCGCACGCACGGGAGGCGTGCAGCGCGCAGCGCACGGCTCGCCTGCCAGCATTCGATCGGATCAGGAAACGGGCGGGCGTGCGGCGCGGGCAGGTGCTTAGGAACGTCTCGAGCATTGCGCTGGGTCTTGGGCTTAAATTGTTCGGGTCTAGGGGGCGATTTTCTGATTTTTCAAAATTTTGGGTTATATTGATATTTTATAAAAATACGGACAATTTTACCCTACAATAATTTTGATAAAATTAATTTCTTACAAAATAAATAATTGAAATATGATTTTAATTCTTTGTGGTAAAAGGTGTTTCATAAGAAAATTAATTATTTTAAATTAAATAAAAGTGTTTTATTTAGTTTGATAATTATGACGGTTAGTGATAATTTACGAGATACACGATTTATTGATAATATGTGATATTATCGGATTTATATAATATATGATATTATATAGGAAAAGGATGATCGAGCGCCATGATCAATATTCTATGTATATGTTAGGATATTTTACGTGTTGTAATTTTTAGTTATTTGATAATTAAAAGTTGACCTGGTTTATGGTCTGTTCCCACCCCTAAATTTGTATCCCAATGTGCCATGGATATTTAATGTAAATATTAGAATTAGTGGGAGATCAATATTTGAAGATGGTGGGCCCGATCCTCGGAAGGAGTTTTGAAGACCAGAGACATGTAAAATATTAGAAGCTTATGTAATATTGCATTTGCATCCATGCATTTACCTAGGTTATGGACATGGATCCGTATGTGGCTCGTATGGATCAATTAGCTCTCGGTTATCGATCATCATTAATTATTTATGATGTATGTGATATATTATAAAAATCTGTATGTGCGTTATTATTAATATAATAACAAGAGTTGCATGAACCTGACAATCATAAAAACAGTCATGGCACGAGTTTGAAAATTAAGGATGAGATAAATTTCAAGAATTAAAATCTCTCATTTTGGATGAGATCCAAAATTTAAATCAAGCTCATTTAAAGAATAATTAAAATAAAGTTTAATAATTCACTGTCTTCCATCAACGGTGGTTGCATGATGAACGCTACCCACGGTCAATGTCTGGCTCATATTATTGGGGAGGCCTGGACGCCGGAAACTGTGACTTCCACTGACATATTTGACATGAACTACGTGGAACTCCCATGACTTCGACTAATATTATTGGAGGAACTCATGGCGACCGTCTATTAATGTTCAACATTGATGGGCCGGGCTCGACATGTGAAGAGAAAGGGGATCATATTATTGAACCCTCCTCAAACGTGAGGCAAAATTACGTAATTGTTGTAAGGAGTTGCAATTGAGCTCTACCTTTTGGAAGCTATGATTGGCTGATATTATTCGGGATCATAATTTCGCAATTGAGTCTTGCGTACTCACTAAGAAAATTGAATTTCCCGTTTTTCATTAGAGAGTGGTGAAAATGTCAAAATAGTGGGACGCAATTCGTAAAAACAAAATTCAATATTTTACGTCTTCCAAAATATTTTAAAATAGTCAGTAACTTTTTTTCTATTTCCATATCAGTATATTTATGATTTCGTCACGTAATCCATTTCAATTATTCAAACAAGCTAACCAAACAATAATTTTCAAGATTGGCTGGGAAAATTGTTCTAAATTCGGAGAAAATAGCACACACTTGATATGAATCTAGCCAGCCACTATGCGTTTCAAAAACCAATCCCGAGAGGACGCTTGAGGATGTTGAATGTTGCCCTTCATCCAACCAATGAAGGGTTGGAAACAAGGCTCGAGGGGTTCGGGTTGCATCACAATCAAGTAGAAGATGACTTGGAGGAAGCAAAATTTCCAGAACCCTCGGCGCTCGAGCGGTCAAATTCTACCGCCAGAGCGGGAACAAGCCAGAAGACCTGGCGCTCGAGCGGTAATATCCTACCGCCCGGGCGCGACTGCTGCGAGGAGAATTCTAGTTTCCTTAGTTTAATTAAATTCTAAATTAATTATTGATTTGTTAAGGTTTTACTGTTCATTCGCCGGATTTACTGTTCATTTGCCGGAGTTACTGTTCACGCGGATTACTGTTCATTCGTCGGAGTTACTGTTCACGTACTATTCACCCGAAAAAAAAATATATAAAAAAATTTTGGGCAATATGCTTGATAGTCAGTTTCAGTCATTGTTGGTAGAATTTGGGAAAAGAATGGAGGAAGAATTTAAACATTTGCGTGAAAGGTATGGGCGAGTGGATGAGAGTGGAAGGATGAGTAAAGAGGAGAGAAGCACGGCGACACCAGCGAGGAGTTCAAAACGTGGATATCAAGGTACATCGCAATTCTCACATAATTGTATTTCTGATATTCGATGTTTATGGTGTCTAGAGGTAGGACATGATTTTCATCATTGTCCAAATGAGGATGTGAAGGTAGTGGATTCCACTTCCAATCTTGCCAAACTTGTGGATGATTTGAATGTTGATACTTCAATTGCGTGTCATGCGAGTATTGAGTGTTGCGCTGTGGAGGGTGAGTTGTTAGATGATGTGCAAGTTGTTTCTTTTGCTCAACTATCTACGAATGTAATTTGTATTGATGAATCAATTTGTTATGAGTTGAGAGAAAAAGAAAATGAGATGGTCGAAAAAGAAGAGTGATAAAAAGAGTGAGGTGGCCATCGATGAAAATAAAGAGTTGTGTGAAAAAAAGGCCAAACAGACAGAAAAAAAATTATATATATGGCCCAAAAGAGTGAGGATGAGCGATTCTTTATTTTGAATAAACCACTTCATGTACATCTGTGCAAGGTTGGTTTATTTTATTTTAATGAAATAGCCGGTTCGATCCCGAGCATTGTTAAACTCTACTTGCAGGATTATGGAAAAGGCATAAAATGTGTTGATCTTCCTAGCTATCAAGAAAGACAAGATTTGAGGAAAAATCTTTTTAAAGAAAGGGAGTATGATATGAATCTAGCTAGCCACTATGCGTTTCAAGAACCAATCCCGAGAGGACGCTTGAGGATATTGAATGTTGCCCTTCATCCAACCAATGAAGGGTTGGAAACAAGGCTCGAGGGGTTCGGGTTGCATCACAATCAAGTAGAGGATGACTTGGAGGAAGCAAAATTTCCAGAACCCTCGGCGCTCGAGCGGTCAAATTCTACCGCCCGAGCGGGAACAAGCCAGAAGACCTGGCGCTCGAGCGGTAATATCCTACCGCCCGGGCGCGACTGCTGCGAGGAGAATTCTAGTTTCCTTAGTTTAATTAAATTCTAAATTAATTATTGATTTGTTATCTTTAATTATGCAATTTTCTATATTTAGGGTTTTGTTTCCTATATATAAGCTAGAATACCATGTAAACTTTGAACACTTTTCAGATTCATTATTGAAATCTTATCAAAGTTTAGAGTTTTCTCTCAAACTTTTCAAAGTTTCGCTTTGTTATTCAAAAATCAAACTTATCAAAGTTTTTAACTTTGTGGCGTTTGTCGATCGTGCTTGTGCGGATTGTCGTCGACTTGTTCTTCGAAGGTTCGTTATAATTTCGTTTGTTTATTTCGTGATTATTGTTGCTAGAATTTTCATAGTTTAGAGGTGAAAATCACAACACACACACTTGATTCAAAAGTTCGGGACAACAACGATTCTTTGTTCGTTATTGAATTGAGGGCGCGATTCGATTTTAATCGTGTTTGCTATTCGTCGTACAAAGATTCACATCAACACTAATGTAAGTCTTGATGAACTGACAAAGCATGCAAGATGGTGGAACCATAGGTATGTAAGCAAAAGTGTAATATACTTGCTTCTATGTCAAATGAACCGTAGAGACAGTCTGAGTAAATTTTGAATGCTATTGACATTCGAATACACATGCGAGAGTTGCATAGTGCATCAAACTTGCACAATGATGCACACCACTTTCAAAGAACAAATAAGTGCGCGCGTGCAAGATGGGGCTCTCGCCCATGAGCATAGTATAAGTATTATTGGGTCTATTGAGAAGGTGGTTGGCTTGGAATTTGACAAAGCCTGATGAGTCAGAACATGTTTGCTTCACTGCAAGAAATCTGGACATAAGAAATTATCTGGGCCAGAAATGTTTTGGCAATGATTTGTGAATGTCCAAGTAAACACGATTTCAACAACAAACAAATTAAACAAAACAAGATAGTCTAAATAAAACACATTTGTGGCACGTTAGGCCAGGACATATTTCCCAAAGAAGGCACAAGCTAGTGAGAGGGCATGTTTGATTCGTCAGACATAAACTCTCTAGAGACATATGAGTCCTGTCTGAAATGAAAAATGACCAAGGTCCCTTTACTAGGGAAAGCGGAACGTGCTCATGATCTATTGGATTTGATCCATACATATGTGTGTGGCCCGCTAAGTGTTAGCACGAAATTTGGCCATTCCTACTTTATTACCTTTACCGATGATCATTCGAGGTTTGGGTATTTGTATGAAACACAAGTCTAAAGCCTTTGCAAAGTTCAAAGAATTCAGAGCAGAACTAGAGAAACAGTTAAGAAAGAGTATTAAAACACTACCATCATATTGAGGTGGAGAATACTTGAGTACAGAGTTTCAAGACTATTTTTGAAACGTCTGCTAATTGTTTTGCTTAAAAAGTACTAGAATTTTATTTTTAAAACCCTTACTAGCATCGGCCGAACACTTGCATAAAATAATTAAAGTATTTTTTACGTCATTTTAAAATAACTCAACCAACTGACATTTAAAAACCCAAAAAAAATATTTTAAAGCATAAAATCATCAAATGTTTTACCAACCTAAAAACATTATTTGAAAAGTATAGCTCATACTATAACCTCTCAAAAATCACTCATAAATAAAGCGTCGTAAAAATATCTTTAACGTCACTTTAATCATAAACTAGTGTGGAAACTAGAGTCGGTCCTCGGGTTATGTGCACCTTCAGTCCAGTCAGTTCAACCATCAAGACCTCCATTATCATTATCATCAAATTCACCTACATTAATCACATCTAGTGAGTTTAAAAACTCAACACCCCATAATCTTGATAACAAGTAATACATATACAGATCAAATGCAACAGTGAAAAATACTTGTACTTAAAATAACCTTTTTCATGAAGATGCATAAACTTTAAACATAACAATTTTCATAAACATTTTCATAATGATGCATCAACTTTAAATGTAAACATTTCCATAACCTTTTCATAAACATTTTCATAAACATTTTCGTAAACATTTTCATATCATCATTAACATATTCATATGAACATGCATAACTTAAACCTCAAATTTTTCTTTTTCCTCATTTCATAACATATATCCTTTCATCATGAACATAGACATTTTCCTTTTTTATTGAATTCAGATCGTTAATTGTGACTTTCCTCATCCTCAAAAGTCGATGGATCCATCTACATGTAACCACAATACTGGGCAACGGGGACATCAGCGACACTTTCTCGTCAACTGAGCCTTGGCCTATCCTCATCGAATGGAAATACGATCGTCGGGCTCCCTCTGGGGCCTTTTCCCTCACGAAATCTCCATTCTTATCCTCATATCCTCATAGTCACAATTACTTCACTTCGTTCAACATTTTACATTTTCATCACTTTATAAAATCATGCATTTAATATTCTTTTCCTTTTAAAACAAACATGCAACATATCTTTTACCGTTATCCTTTTATCATAAAAATCAATAAACCTTTAAAATAAACATTTTAGCATATTAAAATCCATAAACATTTAAAATAACATTTTAACATCATAAACGTTTAAAATAACATTTTGACATACTAAATCATAAATATTTAAAATAAACATTTTGACATAAAATTCCCTAAACATATAAAATTTCATAAACATTTAAAATAATCATTTTAACATATAAAATTCAATAAACATCCATAACCATTGAAGATAATCATATTAACACATATAACAGCATTCAGGGCACTGCCATGACGTTTACTAATTTTTAGGTGTAAAATTACCGTTTTACCCCTATACATAAAATTTGACATTTTTGACATTTTCTTAATTTCAATGACTCTAACATGTCCCAAATAATTATTTAAGCTTAAATGAATTTTCTCATATTTTTACTTAGTTTAAATCGATGACTTTTAAATTAATCTTTAAATATAACGTATTAATGCATTTTAATCCAGAATTAAACCAAACCTTAATATAAAATTCCTGAGCCATGGATTCAATTTTAGTCTTATTATTTTCGTTTTTGACCCTTAACCGATCAACCTGAGCCATGTCCTATTTTAGTCGAGCCACGCTCGAGCCACCTCGAGCCAAACCCGAGCCAACCCATCTAGGAACCCTCTTGACCAAGCCCAAGCCCCTGAAACCTAACCCTAGCTTGCTCAAACCCTGCTGAAACTTGACCCAATATTCTGCATGTGTGCGTGAGTGTTTCCTAGCCTATCTTAGGATTCCTAGCTAGCCTAGGGCTCTTCCAGCCGAGCCACCACCGAACTAACATGACCCTAACTGACCCTGGACCACGCCAATACCGTGCCTAGACCAGCCCAATCCCTAGAACCCACCAGCGAAGCTCCTGAATTCAAAAGACAGCCTACGCGTTCACTTGCTGCCATACGGTTCCATAGTTTTGTTCCAGCCAGCAGCGAGCTCACCACTCCAGCCCCTAGCCCGACCCATGCCCATCATCCTAGGACCCTGATGAACCACCTAGCCCAGCCCCAAACCGAGCCACCCCCTGCAATTATCGGCCAGACCAGCAACCTCTCGAGAAGAACTCCATCCAACGTGGACTCCTCCCCAGCCCTGTTGCGCGATTCCTAGCCCCCTAGAACTCTACCAGGCCCTCTACCCTGACCCTACTCAAGCCCCATCCAGCCTTGGCCAAGCCCCCAAGTCCCATGCACAGTAACCGAGCCATATGAATCTAGCAAAGCCCAAGTATCCTTCGGTCCTCTACTGGCTATTCCCACATTTTCCAGCTTTGTTTTAACATGTTGTGCAGCATAATCATGTGTTCTAGGACCCTTAGAAACATGTAAAAACATGCTTGATCATATCCTAATTCAGGCAGCCCCTTAACGCATGTTAAACATGATTTTTGCATCAAATTCAAGCCTTAAAATTAACATATGACAAAAATGAAATTGTTTCATGATGCACTTGTTTTTCATGCAAAAACACAATTAAATAAAATACTATGGTGTGATAGATGTTTGAAGGAAATAATATGGCGTGCCTTTGCGTTTTTAACGCACGATTTTTATGTTGACGATTGAAGAACGACGACAAGGAACGACGGCTTGAAAACTCTAGCAACTTGATGCTTTTCCCTTTGAAATTTTGAAACTTTCTCTTGCATTAGAGGTGTGTGCCGTGTGATAAGTTTAGAGAAGAGTTTGGGGTGATTGGGGAAAGTGTGCGTGAGTTTATGTGGTTTAGGGTGGGGTTTTTGTACTTTAAATACTTTTAATTAATCACTAGTAAGTCTTAGGCCCATTAGTTCTTAATTAAAGTTTTAAAAATAATTTTGTAGAAATGTTTGTGAATTTATTAGCCGGGTTGCCAACAAGTTCGAGTTTTTTGTTGAAAAACCACCACCGATAAAAATTACGTCTCAGCGTATAAAATCACAAAACCCCATATTTTCCCAAATGAAAAAAAGCATCACCCTTATGTTAAATAATTAAAAATAATTATTTAATAAAAAATTTTCTATTTTTCAGCCATCGATCTCCGTTCCTCGATCGTAACTCAAATAACCTTTAAAAATACATTTTATTGCAACCATGTAGAAAAATATATTTTAAACATGTAAATATGCACAACATATTTAATCCATGCAATTAAAATATTTAATTAAAATACAAAAAAAATTAATAATTGCATGCATGTGGTTCGCGTGGACCTTCAAATTTTCGGGGCGTTACAACCTTAAATAGAATGAGATTATCTCACAGTGGACTCCGCCTGTCACACCCCAGTCGAATGGTGTGTCAGAATGTCATAATCGGACATTGATGGACATGGTCCAATCTATGATGGGATTCACTGTAATGCCGCCATCCCTTTGGGGATATGTGCTTGGAATAACGGCAAGGTTGTTGAATCAATTCCATACAAAGGCAGTGGATGAATCTCTATATGAGATATGGATTGGAAAGCTACCCAAATATTCTTACCTAAGAATATGAGGATGTCTTGATTTTGTGAAGTAGACAGTGAGAGACAAATTGGATAGTAGAGCAAATTTGTGCTACTTTGTGGGATATCCAAAAAACTTTGTTGGATATTCTTCTATTATCCTCATGAAACAAAGGTGTTTGTTTCAAGGAATGCCACCTTCTTGGAAAAAGAGTTTCTATTAGATAGAAAAGACGGTGTGATAGAACTCGATGAGATTCGAGAACCTCCCACTAAACAACTAATAGAATCCACACCCCAACAACCAATAAAATAAACACAAGCTCTTAGAAGATCCGAAAGGATCTCAAGACTGCCTAATAGGTTGAGCTTATTTCTTGAAGAGGGCCATGGTGAGCCCATTCCTGGGTGTGATCCAAGAAATTTCAAGTAACCATTGTCTGATGCCGATTCATCTAGATGGCTAGAAGCTATGAAGTCCGAGATGGACTCCATGTATTCGAACCAAGTATGGTCCTTAGTAGATCCACCTGAGGGAATTGTTCCCATAGGATGCAAATTGATTTACAAAAATAAACTTGGAGTGGATGGGAAGGTGTTGATTTTCAAATGTATACTGGTAGCAAAAGGATATACTCAAAGGCAAGGTATTGATTATGAGGAAACATTTTCTCCAGTCGCAATGTTCAAGTCCATTAGGATACTGCTAGCCATCGCAGCATGGTATGACTATGAAATATGGCAGATGCATGTGAAGACAGCCTTCCCTAATGGGGATATTAAGGAAGAGATTTACTTGTCTCAAGTTGAATGATTCACATCAGTAGGAAGTGAGCAAAAAGTATGCAGACTTCAGAGATCCATATATGGACTCAAACAGGCATCAAGGAGTTGGAACCTCAGATTTGACAACACTGTCCAAGAGTTTGATTTTGCTAAAAGTCCTGAGGAACCTTATGTATACAAGAAGGTTAGTGGGAGTGTAGTGACATTCCTAGTACTCTATGTTGATGACATCCTACTCATTTGAAATGATGTAGGGATGTTGCAGTCAACTAAAGTATGGTTAGCTGGTAAGTTCTCCATGAAGGATATGGGTGAAGCATCAAATGTATTGGGAATATAGACCTATATGGATAGATCAAAAAGGGTGCTAGGGCTCACCCAAACCACATATATCGATACCATACTGAGGAGATTCTCTATGGAGGAGTCCAAGAGAGGATATCTCCCAATGTCTTATGGTGTGAATCTATCCAAATCTATGTGCCATAAGACTGATTGGTGCGTGTTTTCTTGATTGCTCGCAAGTGCATGACGTCAAGTTATACTAAAATGTAATTTTGAGTACAAGTGTCGATCCCACGAGGAAAGTATTTCTAAACTTATATTAGTGCTTGTAATTGAAATAGTCTCGACTTTATTTAGAATAATCAATTTACAGATTTGTTTGCACCAATAACTAGATTGGAAATAAGTTTAATTATAGTACCAAATAGTAGTAAACAACAATGGAATAAAGATCTAGAGGTCCGATTTCACGCAACTATCCACCATGTGTTATTTTGTGTAGCTATATTATAAATGTCCTTCTTATTCATTAGCCAAGAATTCTATAATTATCTACTCCCTCTCCCGAGTGCAAAGTAGATACTAATTATCTAACAAAGGATTGTAACGTCCCCGTCAACAATCTATAATTAAATAACACAATAAGCAATAACTTCTTTTAATGGCTTCAATAGCAATATATGTCCTCCCGAACTATATAAATACCATCGATGTATTTTTCCCTTTCTTGTTTATAAATTCCCTTTTCCAAGTGATAAATTATAAACATAAGAATCATTCAAGATATGGCCAGTAAAATGAAAGCATTAAGATTGGAAAAATACAAATGAACAATAAGGAAAACTTATATAACATAATTCATAAATCCCAACACATGGTTTCTAGTTTTGTTCCATCATTCATCTAGAAATAAAAATTAGTTCATAATAATAAAAACAACACAACAAAACATGGTTTTAAAACAAGACATATCAAATGAAAAATAAAAGAAAGAAGACTTAGAACAAGATGTTGAAGTGCTGATTCCGTCCCCGGATTTGTGCAAAAAAATTCTCAAGAACTTGATGAACTTGATCTTCAATCTTTCTTCAGCAGCCTCCACTCCTTCCTTAGTTCTCCAATACCCTAGATGGTAAGTAAAAGATGCCTTTTATAGTCCAGACAAGCTTTCCCACGCAGCACACCATTTTCATAGACTTTTATTCGAAGTCCACAAAGTTACAGATTTTTCGGACTCTGTTTTGCGAAGGACAGCGGGTGCGCTACAACACAGACCGCGGGTGCGGTGTTGTTTCGGGGAAACTTTCATTTTCGAACTACGAAGACCGCGGGTGCGCTTGAAATGTTACCGCGGGTGCGGTGTGCTTTCGGCAGAAATTTCTGAAATTGATCTTCATAACCGCGGGTGCGCTGCAATGTAGACCGCGGGTGCGCTGGAGCTTCGGCCATTTTTTATCTTTTGCACTTTCCAATTCAAAACTTTACTACTCCAAACTCTCATTCTAAGCTTCCAAACTACAACAACAAAAACAACAACAAATCACATAAAACCTGCTCAAAAATCACAAAATTCCAAGTTAAAAACAAGTAATAAAAGTACAATAAATTGCACTTATCAAACTCCCCCAAACTTAAGATTTTGCTAGTCCCGAGCAAAACAAAACAACAAAAACAAACAAGTCATGAAATACTTTAAAGAACTTGGCCTCAAGATATTTTAACTAACTCTTCATGCATTCACAATTCAAATCAATTCAACCAATTTTTCATCCGGATATAATCATGCAATCGGTTAATTTTCTTAACTTCTAATCTCTTCAACTCATGTTTCAAAACATTCTCAATCGATTTCAATTTTTACAAACACAAATCAAGAGATCTTTTCCGGTTAAAAATTGGGTTCAAAGCAATATTCATTCAAGAAAGGAATACCCAATAAATATTTGATGCAATGAGGTGTGTGTAAAATTGATCAAGATTCGTACTCAATGAAAGTGTTTATCGATTGTCCATAAGCTAGATCCTCCCAATCACTTTCCACTAGTATATTAGACAACTATGACTAGGTTAATAGGATTTTCAATGGTTGTAATGTTATGCCTTGGCTCATGGCTACAAATAAAAATTAGGAGTTCAAATAAGGGAGTAAGTTGAAATTTATCTCTTTTGCAAACTCCACTTTTTCTTTTATCTCCATTTTTTATTCATTTCATCTCTTTTTCTCCCCTTTTTCTCCAACTTCTTCAATCACACATCATTCATCAATTTTTCTTTTCTTTCTTTTCTTTTCTTTTGTAGAAGAATATCACTTTCTTTAATCTTTCGAATTCTTACTCCCTTGAGAAGGTAGGAAATAATTGTATAAGATATTCAAAAGATTGGTAAATGTGGATAATTGAAAGAATATTCGAATGGGGTCTTTTACACATATTTACGTGTGCCATTCAAATTCATATAAGCTCAAAGAGGTGACAAATGATAAATTAATTTTATTTGGTGGCTTGAACGGCTCAATCGATCCAAAAATCACCTAAATCATTCCTAAATCATAATTTGTCCGTATTTCGCCTCGAGTGATGTTTGGATAGTTCTAGACAAAATCTCAATTCACCAACACAAAGTAAAATCTAATCATCGTGAAAAATGTTATCTCAATGCATCAACCAAATATATATATATTCAAAAGAAAAGTGCTTGGCTTCCAAGAAATTAAAAGAACACAATTTTTTTCTCATATAGGCTCAAGAGGGCTTCAAATGATATTTATGAACAATATAAATAGGCCCAAATAAAGTCAAAGATTGCCTCAATCATATATGTGTTTGCAAAAATTTATTTCGATGTCAAATGAAAATCACAGAGTTGTATAGAAACTATAAATCTCAAACTCACCAAATCTCATGATTGTTCTCTAAATTTTTCAAATTGATCGATTACCATGAATGTAATGCATGACTTTTCTTCTTATTGCAACATTTTTCTTTTCTCATCATTGGCCATATATAAAAAAAAATATTTCATGACTAAAACACTACAAACACACAAGCAAACAAAAAAAAAAAACTCAAAAGTAATTAAAACACTCAAATTACACTAAATAAATAAATAAACACACAAAATAAAATAAAATAAAATAAATAAATAAACAACATCTCCCCCAAACTAAACATGTGCATCGTCCCTCGATGTAAATAAGCATGAAAATTAGAGGAATACACATACCTCGGGCAACGACCGTCAGTGGTCATCGCCATCCTCATCATCTGCGTCATCATGGGGTGGATGGAACTCCGGCGGGTGGTATATGGGTGGCCACTGTGGAGGAGGTGGAAATGGATTGCCAGAGATTGAAGCCGATGGAAATTGCTGAGCCAAGACAGATGTAAAATCCATCATATATCCCATAAATGTATCGGTCCTAAACCGAAACTCATTCATGTTTTGGCGTTGATTTCGCATTTCTTCTTCCAAAATGGTCAACCTATCTCTCCTATTTCGTTGTTGCGGTTGTGGTTGTGGTTCTTGAGCTTGAGCCTGGGCACGTCTCTCTGCAGCTCGTCTGTTAAATTCCCTTTCAGCTCGACGTGCCGCCGCTTTGTTCACCCTCACTACCCTATGTGGTTGAACTACCACATGGTATTTTTTCGGCTTTAACAATTCTTCATTCACTGCCCAGTCACTCCCGCATCTGGCATAATGCAGTGATAAGAGAAGGGTGGAGGAGTCCACTAGGAGAGTTTACCTCTTGCATAATCAAGCATCGAACTCTGAAGCAATTGACCTAAACAAGTGTCTTCCCCGTCATAATGCAAAAAGTAAGAATAGACCTCTCCTTGATGACTGTGGTGGTATGCTCGGTAGGCTTAATCCTAGCAGAAATAAAGGAATACCAATCTTTGGCAACTCTTCTCGATCAGATTTGGCTAGGCTGACATGCACATCATCCCTCATTCTCCACTCCGCTCCCTTTATGCAAATTGTTTGAAGAATATTATTATAATCAACATGCTCAGTCCTGTATTCTTCATATTCATCGTGCATTACATGAGGGATACCATATAACGTATTGATCGTATGTGCATCAAAGGCTACCATTTTTCCTCGCACCAACACCTTCAATTGATCATGCCTAACCTTGAGGTTAGCATAAAATTCTCTCACCAACGAAATGACAGCATCTTGTGGCTGCCTGCCAAACTCCTCCCAATGCCGAGCAGTAAGCATTAATCCAATTTCAGTTCGAGGGAAACTAAGATCAAATCCCTTTCTTTTATATGCTCTTGTTCAAAATTTTTCCATAGTTTTCCTCCGCATTCTCGTCCCAAAACCTGTTTGCATCAAAATTTGCAGATGATGATGCACCCTTGGATTGTTTTTTCTTGGAGGCATTTTATCGAACACCTTTCATCACCAACTTCTCCTCAATCCAATTCACAAAATTTAATGATTCTTGCACTCCCCCAAACTTAATACTCACAATATCCACACCTCAACAATTATACACACCAATCCAAATAACAATGTCACAAATATACTCCACAAAAATTTAATTATCTTCCATATCCAAGAGCACCAAAATTTTGAATTTTCAACAATATACAATGGATTTGCTCACCTTGAGTGTGTTGAAATATTTCTTGAAGAACAAAATCAAAGCTCCATTCAATTCTTGAAGAAATTTTCGAGCCCCTTTGAAACCCTAGGTTGTAGTGTTGATTGTATGAAATGTAGATGGAATTTGAGTGGAATTTGCGAAGTTATGTAGTTGTGGGTGTATTTTTTGTGCTTGAAAGATCAAAATGTGAGTGTGGAATGTATTTTGAGTGGAGTTTTTCGAAGTGGAGGAGGAAAATTTGAGATGTGTTCTTCGTTATGTCTAAATTCTGCCCGATTCAGTTTTTAAAACCATCGAACGCGGGTGGCGGTGCAAGAAAGCACCGCGGGTGCGGTATGGGCTTCGAATTATTTTGATACTCAATATTCCAGGACCGCGGGTGTGGTAGATCAAAGACCGCGGGTGCGGTATGGTCTCGGCAATTCTTTTCAAAATGTTAATTCATAGACCGCCGGGTGCGGTGTGCAAGGGGACCGCTGGTGCGGTATAGCTTCGAAAAATGTAGCGCGGGTGCATCCAATACAGATCGCGGGTGCAGTCTTGTCTCGGAAATTTCTTGAAAAATTTTCTTTCTGACCGCGGGTGCGGTGTACCTTCGGTAAATTTTATTTTTTTGTTACAAAGCTACCGCGGGGGCGCTTCAAACTATACCGCGGGATGCGGTTTTCCTTCGGGAAACTTTTTTCTTCTCCACTTTTTAGTCCTGAAAAGAAAACAATTGAGATTCATTAGATTTGGGAAGATATAAGCATACACTATACTAAAAGTACACAACCACAAATAATCATGATACAAAAATAAAAGCAAAACCGAAAACAAAATGCAAAAGAGAAACAAAAATTTGGGTTGCCTCCCAATAAGCGCTTGGTTTAACGTCTTCAGCCCGAATTTCACTAGTCTGATGGTTGGTTGCTCAGCTTGACATTGTCGATATTCCTTACTTCAGTCCCATAGTACGGCTTAACCCGCTGTCCATTGACCTTGAAGGTTCTCCCATCACTGCACTTTAACTCGATAGCCCCATAAGGTGACACCGTTTCCACAACAAACGGCCCTGACCAACGCGACTTTAGCTTACCAGGGAACAACTTCAGACGAGAGTTGAACAGTAGTACTTGTTGTCGTGGTTTGAGGTCCCTTCTTACAATGATTTTGTCATGCCACTTCTTAGTTTGCTCTTTGTAGATCTTGGCATTCTCATATGCGTCGTTTCGGAATTCATCCATCTCGCTCAACTGCAGTTTTCTAACGTCACCAGAAGCTTTCAAATCAAAATTTAATTTCTTCACAGCCCAAAATGCTCTATGCTCCAACTCCAATGGTAGATGACATGCTTTCCCAAACACTAGCCTATAGGGAGACATCCCAATAGGCGTCTTGAATGCAGTCCGATAAGCCCATAACGCATCATCCAACTTCATAGCCCAATCTCTCCGGTTGGTATTGACAGTCTTTTCCAGTATTTG